>NC_091282.1:638826006-639134468 GCF_032444005.1 Ranitomeya imitator | reverse complement strand
TGAGTTCTGCTCTTGGACTCCCTCTTGTGGTTTCTAGTGGTATGGCTGCTCCTTGGAGTTAGCTGTCATCAGCTGCCTCCACTTATTGTCTCTTCTGCTCGGCTATTTAAGTCTGGCTCTATCTTCAGCCTGTGCCACTTGTAAATGGTTCCTGGTTGGATTCACATCTCTTTGGAGTTCCCTGTTATCCTGACCAGTTCAGCTAAGCTAAGTTTTTGCTTGCCCTTTTCTGTCCATAGATTGTGGACTTATCCATTCTGTGCTTTCTATGTTTGTCCAGCTTTTCAGTGTGAATTAATTCTGTCTTGCTGGAAGCTCTGGGAGGCAGATTTGCCCTCCACACCTTTAGTCAGGTGTGGAGATTTTTTGTAAACTCTGCGTGGATTTTTGTAGTGTTTTATACTGACCGCACAGTATTCCATCCTGTCCTATCTAATTAGTTAGACTGGCCTCCTGTGCTCATCCTGGTTTCATTCGGTGTATGTCTTTTCCCTCTCCACTCACAGTCATTATTTGTGGGGGGCTAATCTATCCTTTGGGGATTTTCTCTGAGGCAAGATAGCTTTCCTGCTTCTATCTTTAGGGGTAGTTAGCTCTTAGGCTGTGACGAGATGCCTAGGGAGAGTTAGGAGCATTCCACGGCTACTTCTAGTGTTGTGTTTAGCTTAGGGACTGCGGTCAGTACAGTTACCACTTCCTTCAGAGCTCGATCCATGTTGCTCCTAGACCACCGTATCATAACAGTACAAGTGGCCAAAAATGAATTAAATGCATCTCAAAAGAAGGAAAAGAAAGTTCTGAACCATTTTTTTTCTGTGCTCTAGTTTGTCTTTTTTTTCCCTCTTGATATCTGGGTGGTTCAGGATATATGCTTTGGCATGGATGTTCAGGGTTTGTTTTCTCGTGTGGATCAACTTGCTGCAAGAGTACAGAGTATCCAGGACTATGTTGTCCAGACTCCGGCTTTAGAGCCCAGATTTCCTACTCCTGATTTGTTTTTTGGGGACAGATCCAAGTTTTTGAACTTTAAAAATAACTGCAAATTGTTTTTTGCTTTGAAGCCCCGTTCTTCTGGTGATCCCATTCAGCAGGTAAAAATCATCATATCCTTGCTGCGTGGTGACCCTCAAGACTGGGCTTTTTCTCTTGAAACAGGGGATCCGGCATTATTGAATGTAGATGCATTTTTTCAAGCGCTCAGATTATTGTATGACGAACGTAATTCTGTGGATCATGCGGAAAAAACCCTGTTGGCCTTGTGTCAAGGTCAGGAAGCGGCAGAGTTATACTGCCAGAAATTTAGAAAATGATCTGTGCTCACTAAATGGAATGAAGAGGCTCTTGCTGCTATTTTCAGAAAAGGTCTTTCTGAAACCCTTAAAGATGTTATGGTGGGCTTTCCTATGCCTGCCGGTTTGAGCGAATCTATGTCTCTAGCCATTCAGATTGATCGGCGTCTGCGTGAGCGCAAAGCTGTGCACCATATGGCAGTATCGTCTGAGCAAAGTCCTGAACCTATGCAATGTGATAGGATTTTGACTAGAACATAACGGCAGGAATTCAGACGTCAGAATAGGCTGTGTTTTTACTGTGGTGATTCGGCTCATGTTATCTCTGATTGCCCTAAGCGTACTATCCAACAAGGATTTGGATTCCTGGACCACGGTGTGAATTACTGGTATGATGGACTCCTCGCCAGAGACGGACTACACCTCAACAAACCTGGGAAACACACATTCGCCAGAAGACTCGCTACACTCATCAGGAGGGCGTTAAACTAGAAGAAGAGGGGACGGGAAGAAAAACATTAGACTCGAACAAAGACGACCCAGGAAAACATACTCAGAAGGGAGGTAAGAACATTTCTAAAACAATCCACAGTGAGGAGATTGGAACAAAACAAAATCCTCTAAACTGCATGCTCGCAAACTCCAGAAGCCTGACAAACAAGATGGAAGAACTAGAAGCAGAAATATCTACAGGTAACTTTGACATAGTGGGAATAACCGAGACATGGTTAGATGAAAGCTATGACTGGGCAGTTAACTTACAGGGTTACAGTCTGTTTAGAAAGGATCGTAAAAATCGGAGAGGAGGAGGGGTTTGTCTCTATGTAAAGTCTTGTCTAAAGTCCACTTTAAGGGAGGATATTAGCGAAGGGAATGAGGATGTCGAGTCCATATGGGTTGAAATTCATGG
The DNA here is from genome assembly GCF_032444005.1 of Ranitomeya imitator. Lineage (NCBI taxonomy): Eukaryota > Metazoa > Chordata > Amphibia > Anura > Dendrobatidae > Ranitomeya > Ranitomeya imitator. The sequence goes on along the minus strand of NC_091282.1, from coordinate 639,132,269 downwards.
AGGGAAAAATGGTAACAAAATTCTCATTGGGGTCTGTTACAAACCCCCAAATATAACAGAAAGCATGGAAAGTCTACTTCTAAAGCAGATAGATGAAGCTGCAACCCATAATGAGGTCCTGGTTATGGGGGACTTTAACTACCCGGATATTAACTGGGAAACAGAAACCTGTGAAACCCATAAAGGCAACAGGTTTCTGCTAATAACCAAGAAAAATTATCTTTCACAATTGGTGCAGAATCCAACCAGAGGAGCAGCACTTTTAGACCTAATACTATCTAATAGACCTGACAGAATAACAAATCTGCAGGTGGTTGGGCATTTAGGAAATAGCGACCACAATATTGTACAGTTTCACCTGTCATTCACTAGGGGGACTTGTCAGGGAGTCACAAAAACACTGAACTTTAGGAAGGCAAAGTTTGAACAGCTTAGAGATGCCCTTAATCTGGTAGACTGGGACAATATCCTCAGAAATGAGAATACAGATAATAAATGGGAAATGTTTAAGAACATCCTAAATAGGCAGTGTAAGCGGTTTATACCTTGTGGGAATAAAAGGACTAGAAATAGGAAAAACCCAATGTGGCTAAACAAAGAAGTAAGACAGGCAATTAACAGTAAAAAGAAAGCATTTGCACTACTAAAGCAGGATGGCACCATTGAAGCTCTAAAAAACTATAGGGAGAAAAATACTTTATCTAAAAAACTAATTAAAGCTGCCAAAAAGGAAACAGAGAAGCACATTGCTAAGGAGAGTAAAACTAATCCCAAACTGTTCTTCAACTATATCAATAGTAAAAGAATAAAAACTGAAAATGTAGGCCCCTTAAAAAATAGTGAGGAAAGAATGGTTGTAGATGACGAGGAAAAAGCTAACATATTAAACACCTTCTTCTCCACGGTATTCACGGTGGAAAATGAAATGCTAGGTGAAATCCCAAGAAACAATGAAAACCCTATATTAAGAGTCACCAATCTAACCCAAGAAGAGGTGCGAAACCGGCTAAATAAGATTAAAATAGATAAATCTCCGGGTCCGGATGGCATGCACCCACGAGTACTAAGAGAACTAAGTAATGTAATAGATAAACCATTATTTCTTATTTTTAGTGACTCTATAGCGACAGGGTCTGTTCCGCAGGACTGGCGCATAGCAAATGTGGTGCCAATATTCAAAAAGGGCTCTAAAAGTGAACCTGGAAATTATAGGCCAGTAAGTCTAACCTCTATTGTTGGTAAAATATTTGAAGGGTTTCTGAGGGATGTTATTCTGGATTATCTCAATGAGAATAACTGTTTAACTCCATATCAGCATGGGTTTATGAGAAATCGCTCCTGTCAAACCAATCTAATCAGTTTTTATGAAGAGGTAAGCTATAGACTGGATCACGGTGAGTCATTGGACGTGGTATATCTCGATTTTTCCAAAGCGTTTGATACCGTGCCGCACAAGAGGTTGGTACACAAAATGAGAATGCTTGGTCTGGGGGAAAATGTGTGTAAATGGGTTAGTAACTGGCTTAGTGATAGAAAGCAGAGGGTGGTTATAAATGGTATAGTCTCTAACTGGGTCGCTGTGACCAGTGGGGTACCGCAGGGGTCAGTATTGGGACCTGTTCTCTTCAACATATTCATTAATGATCTGGTAGAAGGTTTACACAGTAAAATATCGATATTTGCAGATGATACAAAACTATGTAAAGCAGTTAATACAAGAGAAGATAGTATTCTGCTACAGATGGATCTGGATAAGTTGGAAACTTGGGCTGAAAGGTGGCAGATGAGGTTTAACAATGATAAATGTAAGGTTATACACATGGGAAGAGGGAATCAATATCACCATTACACACTGAATGGGAAACCACTGGGTAAATCTGACAGGGAGAAGGACTTGGGGATCCTAGTTAATGATAAACTTACCTGGAGCAGCCAGTGCCAGGCAGCAGCTGCCAAGGCAAACAGGATCATGGGGTGCATTAAAAGAGGTCTGGATACACATGATGAGAGCATTATACTGCCTCTGTACAAATCCCTAGTTAGACCGCACATGGAGTACTGTGTCCAGTTTTGGGCACCGGTGCTCAGGAAGGATATAATGGAACTAGAGAGAGTACAAAGGAGGGCAACAAAATTAATAAAGGGGATGGGAGAACTACAATACCCAGATAGATTAGCGAAATTAGGATTATTTAGTCTAGAAAAAAGACGACTGAGGGGCGATCTAATAACCATGTATAAGTATATAAGGGGACAATACAAATATCTCGCTGAGGATCTGTTTATACCAAGGAAGGTGACGGGCACAAGGGGGCATTCTTTGCGTCTGGAGGAGAGAAGGTTTTTCCACCAACATAGAAGAGGATTCTTTACTGTTAGGGCAGTGAGAATCTGGAATTGCTTGCCTGAGGAGGTGGTGATGGCGAACTCAGTCGAGGGGTTCAAGAGAGGCCTGGATGTCTTCCTGGAGCAGAACAATATTGTATCATACAATTATTAGGTTCTGTAGAAGGACGTAGATCTGGGGATTTATTATGATGGAATATAGGCTGAACTGGATGGACAAATGTCTTTTTTCGGCCTTACTAACTATGTTACTATGTATGTTACTATGTTACTATGTTACTAAGAGAGTCGCTAGGTCTGTTACCATTAGTACTATACAGCCTAAATTTCTCTTATCTGTGACCCTGATTTGCTCATTGTCGTCCTTTTCTGTCATGGCATTTGTGGATTCAGGCGCTGCCCTGAACTTAATGGACTTAGAATTCGCCAGGCGCTGTGGTTTTTCCTTGCAGCCTTTGCAGAGCCCTATTCCTTTGAGGGGCATTGATGCTACACCCTTGGCCAAGGATAAACCTCAGTACTGGACACAGATGACTATGTACATGGCTCCTGCACATCAGGAAGATTGCCGTTTTCTGGTGTTGCATAACCTGCATGATGTGGTTGTACTGGGATTTCCATGGTTACAGGAACATAATCCGGTGCTGGATTGGAAAACTATGTCGGTGACTAGTTGGGGTTGTCGAGGAGTACATAGTGACATTCCCTTGATGTCAATTCCTTCTTACCCCTCTTCTGAGGTCCCTGAGTTTTTGTCGGATTTCCAGGATGTATTTGATGAGCCCAAGTCCAGTTCCCTTCCTCCGCACAGGGACTGTGATTGTGCTATTAACTTGATTCCTGGTTGTAAGTTCCCTAAGGGCCGACTTTTCAATCTGTCTGTGCCAGAGCATGCCGCCATGCGGAGCTATGTTAAGGAATCTTTGGAGAAAGGGCATATTCGGCCCTCTTCGTCACCATTGGGAGCGGGTTTCTTTTTTGTTGCTAAGAAGGATGGCTCCTTGAGACCCTGTATTGATTATCGTCTTCTTAATAAGATCACGGTCAAATTCCAATACCCCTTGCCTTTGCTTACTGATTTGTTTGCTCAGATTAAGGGGGCTAGTTGGTTTACTAAGATTGACCTCCGAGGGGCATATAATCTTGTTCGTATTAAACAGGGTGACGAATGGAAAACTGCATTTAATACGCCCGAAGGCCATTTTGAATACCTTGTGATGCCATTTGGGCTCTCTAATGCTCCATCTGTGTTCCAGTCTTTCATGCATGATATTTTCCGCAATTATCTTGATAAATTCATGGTCGTATATTTGGATGATATTTTGATTTTTTCCGATGATTGGGAGTCTCATGTGAAGCAGGTCAGGATGGTGTTCCAGATCCTTCGTGATAATGCTTTATTTGTGAAGGGGTCTAAGTGCCTATTCGGAGTTCAGAAGGTCTCATTTTTGGGTTTTATTTTTTCTCCCTCGTCTATAGAAATGGATCCTGTTAAGGTCCAAGCTATTTATGAATGGATCCAACCCACATCTGTGAAGGGTCTTCATAAATTTTTGGGTTTTTGCTAATTTCTATCGCCGTATGATTGCCAACTTTTCCAGTGTGGTTAAGCCCATTACTGATTTGACGAAGAAAGGCGCTGATGTGACGAATTGGTCCTCTGAGGCTGTTGAGGCCTTTCAGGAGCTTAAACGCCGATTTACTTCTGCCCCTGTGTTGCGTCAACCGGATATTTCTCTTCCTTTTCAGGTTGAGGTCGACGCTTCTGAGATTGGGGCAGGGGCCGTTTTGTCTCAGAGGGAGTCTGATGGTTCTTTGATCAAACCGTGTGCTTTTTTTTCCAGAAAGTTTTCGCCTGTGGAACGCAATTATGATGTCGGCAATCGGGAGTTGTTGGCTATGAAGTGGGCGTTTGAGGAGTGGCGACATTGGCTTGAGGGAGCTAAACACTGTGTTGTGGTCCTGACCGATCATAAGAATCTGATTTACCTCGAGTCGGCCAAGCGGCTGAATCCTAGACAGGCTCAATGGTCCCTGTTTTTCTCCCGTTTTGATTTTGTGGTCTCGTATCTTCCGGGATCTAAGAATGTTAAGGCTGATGCCCTCTCTAGGAGTTTTTCGCCTCTTTCTCCTAGAGTCCTTGAGCCGGTTGGCATTCTTAAGGAGGGGGTGATTCTTTCTGCTATCTCCCCTGATTTGCGGCGGTGCTTCAGGAATTTCAGGCTGATAGGCCTGACCGCTGTCCAGTGGGGAAGCTGTTTGTTCCTGATAGATGGACAAGTAAGGTAATTTCTGAGGTTCATTGTTCAGTGTTGGCTGGGCATCCTGGGATTTTTGGTACCAGAGATTTGGTTGCTAGGTCCTTTTGGTGGCCTTCCTTGTCGCGCGATGTGCGTGCTTTTGCGCAGTCCTGTGGGACTTGCACCCAGGCCAAGCCTTGCTGTTCCCGTGCTAGTGGGTTGCTTTTGCCTTTGCCGGTCCCTGAGAGGCCCTGGACGCATATTTCCATGGATTTTATTTCGGATCTTCCTGTTTCCCAGAAGATGTCTGTTATCTGGGTTGTTTGTGACCGATTCTCTAAAATGGTCCATCTGGTGCCTTTGCCTAAGTTGCCTTCCTCCTCAGATCTGGTTCCATTATTTTTTCAGCATGTGGTTCGTTTGCATGGCATTCCGGAGAATATTGTGTCTGACAGAGGTTCTCAGTTTGTCTCTAGATTTTGGCGGGCCTTTTGTGCTAGGATGGGCATTGATTTGTCTTTTTCTTCGGCGTTTCATCCTCAGACTGATGGCCAAACTGAGCGAACTAATCAGACCTTGGAGACCTATTTGAGATGCTTTGTGTATGCTGATCAGGATGATTGGGTGTCTTTCTTGCCGTTGGTCGAGTTTGCCCTTAATAATCGGGCTAGTTCGGCTACTTTGGTTTCACCTTTCTTTTGTAATTTTGGTTTTCATCCTCGTTTTTCTTCTGGGCAGGTTGAGCCTTCTGATTGTCCTGGTGTTGATTCTGTGGTGGACAGGCTGCAGCAGATTTGGACTCATGTCTCAGGAAAGGGCTCAACGTTTTGCCAACCGCCGTCGGTGTGTTGGTCCCTGGCTTCGTGTGGGGGATTTGGTTTGGTTGTCTTCTCGTCATGTTCCTATGACGGTTTCTTCTCCTAAGTTTAAGCCTCGGTTTATTGGTCCTTATAAAATTTCTGAAATTATTAATCCGGTGTCTTTTCGTTTGGCTCTTCCTGCCTCTTTTGCCATTCATAATGTTTTCCATAGATCTTTGTTGCGGAGATATGTGGTGCCCGTTGTTCCCTCGGTTGACCCTCCTGCCCCGGTGTTGGTTGAGGGAGAGTTGGAATATGAGGTTGAGAAGATTTTGGATTCTCGTTTTTCGAGGCGGAGGCTTCAGTATCTTGTCAAGTAGAAGGGTTATGGCCAGGAGGATAATTCTTGGGTTGTTGCCTCCGATGTCCATGCCACCGATTTGGTTCGTGCTTTTCACTTGGCTCGTCCTGATTGGCCTGGGGGCTCTGGTGAGGGTTCGGTGACCCCTCCTCAAGGGGGGGGTACTGTTGTGAATTCCGCTCTTGGGCTCCCTCCGGTGGTTGTAAGTGGCACTTTTGTGAGTTCTGCTCTTGGGCTCCCTCTTGTGGTTTCTAGTGGCATGGCTGCTCCTTGGAGTTAGCTGTCATCAGCTGCTTCCACTTATCGGCTCTTCTGCTCGGCTATTTATGTCTGGCTCTATCTTCAGCCTGTGCCACTTGTAAATGGTTCCTGGTTGGATTCACATCTCTTTGGAGTTCCCTGTTATCCTGACCAGTTCAGCTAAGCTAAGTTTTTGCTTGCCCTTTTCTGTCCATAGATTGTGGACTTATTTACATACATTGAGAGCAGGCTACTGTGTGACCCATATTGCTGTTTATAGGGAAGTAAGGGCCCAATATGCTACGTATGTAGGAGCTGTGAGGGACATCATGTTGTGTATAGGGAACTGTGGGTCCAACATGCTGTGCATGTAGGAGCTGTAGAAGCATCCTGCTGTGTAGAGGGGATCTAAATATTGGGGGACTCAGGATATTATTATTTGGTATATGGGCAATTAAGAACTCTAAATGTTATACAGGTACTCAGGGTATTCTGACTGTCAAATGGGCATACCTTGGGGCATTATTACTTTCTATGGGCAAAATGTGGGCACTTTTCTAGGGCATTTGCAAAGGACATTAATATTTTCTCATCTACAGAACACAAAAGAGGCATTTTACTTTGTAAAGAGCACAGTGGTGAGCATTATTATGAGGGATAATAAGAGGATTCATGATGAGGACACATACAGCAGCAGCTCAGCATTGGGGTGACAGCAGGATAAGGAGATTGTGCAGGCTGAGAATAGATGGGGACAGTGCAGGAAATGTGAGGAGTCAAATGTGACTTTGCTGTAATCTCTGCAGCTGAGTCCTGGCTGGAAGAAGTCGTCATGTCGGTCTGGGCCAGATGGAAAAGACGTGAAAAGTGAACGATTTCATCAGAAATCAGTCAGCTGTAAGTCATTATCGGTCACTGTGCTGTAATCACTTATGTGTTCTGCAGCAGAGGTATCTACCACTCTGAACGGTTTTAGACAAAGTGGGGCCCTGGGCAAAAATTTAAAGTGGGGCCCCAGATGCTCACATATTGCGCCATTACACAAACATTTTGGTTGTATTTACGCTGCATATGCACTGATTTCAGGCTGTTAACCCCTTTCTGACATTGGACGTACTATCCCGTCGAGGTGGCCTGGGCCCGTATGACCACCGACGGGATAGTACGTCATATGCGATCAGCGTGGCCGATCGCGAACGGGTGTCAGCTGATTATCACAGCTAACATCCGGCACTATGTGCCAGGAGTGTTCACGGGCCGCTCCCGGCACATTAACCCCCGGAACACTGCGATCAAATATGATCGCAGTGTTCCGGCGGCATAGGGAAGCATCGCATTCCTGAGACTCTCAGAACAACGCGGTGTGATCCCGTTGTTCCGAGCATCTCCTCTGTCCTCCCTGCAGACCCCGGATCCAAGATGGCTGCGGGGGTACTTCCGGCTCCTGCAGGGAGGTGGCTTGCAAGCGCCTGCTGAGAGCAGGCGCCGGCAAGCCTCCCTGCACTGCCTGTCAGATCGCTGATCTGACACAGCGCTTTGCAAAGTGTCAGATCAGCGATCTGACACTATACAGTGATGTCCCACCCTGGGACAAAGTAAAAAATAAAATATTAACATGTGTAAAAAAAAAAAAATTCCTAAATAAAGCAAAAAAAAATAGTACCAATAAATACATTTCTTTAGGTAAATAAAAAAAAACAAAACAATAAAAGTACATATATTTAGTATCGCTGCGTCCGTAACGACTCGACCTAAAAAATAGTCCCACTAGGTAACCCCTTCAGTGAACACCATAAAAAAAAAAGCGAGGCACAAAACAATGCTTTATCATCATACTGCCGAACAAAAAGTGGAATAAAAATATATATAGTATGGTTGGCGCAAAATAGGAAATATTAGAGATATTATTGCCGCTGCAAAAACAGGACACCAACCACCAATGTTGTCCAAAATAAATATTATGTATTAAAAAACCTATATGTTTGTATTGCGCTGAAAAAAAATAGTCTCCACTAGCATTTAAATACACTCTATATGTCCCATATACTTGACAACTGAAGTAATCAGAGATAAATAGTCATGAGTAGGGTTGAGCGAAACGGGTCGGCCAGATTCAGAAGTCGCCAACTTTTGGCAAAGTCGGGTTTCATGAAACCCGACCCGACCGGCCATGAGGTCGGCGATCTTCTGATCTGGAATCGGAATTCCGATACCGAGTTCCGATATGTTTAAGATATCGGGAATCGGTATCGGAATTCATATTTAAGTGTAAAATAAAGAATAAAAATAAAAAAATATTGATATACTCACCCTCGGAGGCGCCCTGGTTCTCACCGGCAGCCTTCCTTCCTAAGTATGAGCGCCTGAAGGGCCTTCGATGATGTCGCGGCTTGTGATTGGTCGCGTGAGCGGTCTCATGGGCGGTCACGCGACCAATCACAAGCCGCGACGTCATCGAAGGTCCTTCAGGCGCTCATTCTTAGGAAGGAAAGCTGCCGGTGAGAACCAGGGCACGTCCGAGGGTAAGTATATCAATATTTTTTATTTTGATTCTTTATTTTACACTTAAATATGGATCCCAGGGCCTGAAGGAGAGTTTCCTCTCCTTCAGACCCTGGGAACCATTAGAAACCCAATGCACTGCATTGGGTTTCGTGCTTCGGCCGACCCCGACCCCGACTTTTCTATAGGATCGGCCGATTTCACTCGACACGACTTTTGAAAAAGTTGGGTTTCGTGAAACCCGACCCGATCCTATAGAAAGAAAAGTCACTCAACCCTAGTCATGAGAAGATGACAATGAACAATCTTGGTTTGGCTCATAATTCCCTATGGCATATCTAAAGTACCGTATGTAAAAGCGCTTAAAAGTACCTTAGTGAGTGGTGAAGTAAGTCTCCACGATAGCGGTATAGTTACAGCCGTTGTCCGGGAGAAATGTGAGGTACCAAAGGAAAAGATGTTTCTTCAGGAGTGTAGTCCCGGCCGGTGACTAACACCCCCCCTTTTTGCGTCCCCTCTGGTGGTGCACAGATGGAGCCGATGTACGCTAGGAACCTGTGGCGCTGCAGACGCCGAAGCAGGACCTTGCGTGACGTTGGTGATCACGTGCCCGTCCGTGGTAAGGAACGCTGTGTGGACCAATTCCTACGCATTTCGAAGATCACGGTCTTCTTCGTCAGTTTCGAAACGCGTAGGAATTGGTCCACACAGCATTCCTTACCTCGGACGGGCACGTGATCACCAACGTCACGCAAGGTCCTGCTTCGACGTCTGCAGCGCCACAGATTCCTAGCGTACATCGTTCATTTTCATCTTCTCATGACTGTTTATCTCTGATTACTTCAGTTGTCAAGTATATGGGACATATAGAGTGTATTTAAATGCTAGTGGAGACTATTTTTGTTCAGCGCAAAACAAACCTATAGGTTTTTTTATACAAAAAGTGGAATAACACGCGATCAAAAAGACGGATATAAATAAACATGGTACCACTGAAAACGTCATCTTGTCCCGCAAAAAAAAGGCGCCACACAGCGTCATCAACGAAAAAAAAAAAGTTATAGCCCTCAGAATAAAGTGATGCAAAAATAATTATTTTTTCTATAAAATAGTTTTTACTGTATGAAAGCGCCAAAACATAAAAAAAGATATGAATGAGGTATTGCTGTAATTGTACTGACCCGGAGAATAAAATTTCTTTATCAATTTTACCAGACGCGGAACGGTCTAAATGCCCCCCCAAAAGAAATTCATGAATTGCTGGTTTTTGTTCAATCTGCCTCACAAAAATCAGAATAAAAAGCGATCAAAAAATGTCATGTGCCCCAAAAGGATACCGCAAAAAACAAGATCTTACATGACTCTGTGGACCAAAATATGAAAAAAACTATAGCTCTCAAAATGTGGTGATGCAAAAAATACTTTTTTTGCAATAAAAAGCATCTTTTAGTGTGTGAGAGCTGCCAAACATAAAAACCGCTATAAAAACCCACTATAAATAGTAAATAAAACCTCCCTTTATCACAGCCTTAGTTAGGGAAAAATAATTAAAAAAAAATGTATTTATTTCCATTTTCCCACTAGGGTTAGGGTTAGGGTTGGGGCTAAAGTTAGGGTTGGGGCTAAAGTTAGGGTTAGGATTGGAACTAAAGTTAGGGTTAGGGCTAAAGTTGGGGTTAGGGTTTGGATTATGTTTACGGTTGGGTTAGGGGTGTGTCAGAGTTAGCGGTGTGGTTAGGGTTATGGTTAGGGTTGGGATTAGGGTTAAGGGTGTGTTGGGGATAGGGTTGTGGTTAGGGTTGGGATGAGGGTTAGGGGTGTATTGAGGTTATAAACTTTAGTGAAACAATTGGGGGTTCAAAGTGCACACCACACATCTAGATAAGTTCCTTAGGTGGTCTACTTTCCAAAATTGGGTCACTTGTGGGGGGTTTCCACTGTTTAGGCACCTCAGGGGCGAAATGGCATCTGATCTCAATTCCAGCCAATTCTGCGTTGAAAAAGTCAAACGGTGCTCCTTCCCTTCCGAGCTCTGCCATACACCCAAACAGTGGTTTACCCCCACATATGGGGTATCAGCGTACTCAGGGCAAATTGCACAGCAACTTTTGGGGTCCAATTTCTCCTGTTACCCTTGGGAAAATGAAAAATTGAGGGCGAAAAATCATTTTTGTGAAAAAATATGATTTTTTTATTTTTACGGCTCTACATTATAAACTTCTGTGAAGCACTTGGGGGTTCAAAGTGCTCACCACACATATAGATAAGTTCCTTAGGTGGTCTAGTTTCCAAAATCGGGTCACTTGTGGGGGGTTTACACTGTTTAGGCACATCAGGGGCTCTCCAAATGCGACATGGCATCCCATCTCTATTCCAGTCAATTTTGCATTGAAAAGTCAAATGGCGCTCCTTCCCTTCTGAGCTCTGCCATGCGCCCAAATAGTGGTTTACCCCCACATATGTGGTATCAGTGTACTCAGGGCAAATTGCAAAACAACCTTTGTGGTCCAGTTTCTTCTGTTACCCTTGGGAAAATAAAAAATTATTATTACGGCTCTACATTATAAACTTCTGTGAAGCACTAGGTGGGTCAAAGTGCTCACCACACATCTAGATAAGTTCCTTAGGGGGTCTTCTTTCCAAAATGGTGTCACTTGTGGGGGGTTTCAATGTTTAGGCACATCAGGGGCTCTCCAAACACGACATGGCGTTCCATCTCAATTCCAGTCAATTTTGCATTGAAAAGTCAAATGGCGCTCCTTCCCTTCCGAGCTCTGCCATGCGCCCAAACAGTGGTTTACCCCCACATATGGGGTATCAGCGTACTCAGGACAAATTGGTTAAATGTTCTTTTTTTAAAAAAAACATTCCAAAAATTCCTGTGAAACACCTGAAGGGTTAATAAACTTCTTTGTGGTTTTGAGTTCCTCAAAGTGACTTCAAATGTGATGTGGTCCCTGAAAAAAATGGTGTTGTAAAAATGAGAAATTGCTGGTCAACTTTTAACCCTTATAACTCCATAACAAAAAAAAATTTGGGTTCCAAAATTGTGCTGATGTAAAGTAGACATGTGGGAAATGTTACTTATTAAGTATCTTGTGTGACATATCTCTGTGGTTTAAGGGCATAAAAATCAAAGTTGGAAAGTTGCAAAATTTTAAAAATTTTCGCCAAATTGCCATTTTTTCACAAAAAAAACGCAGGTAATAGCAACGAAATTTTACCACTATCATGAAGTACAATATGTCACGAGAAAACAGTGTCAGAATCATCAGGATCTGTTGAAGCGTTCCAGAGTTATAACCTCATAAAGGGACAGTGGTCAGAATTGTAAAAATTGGCCCTGTTATTAACGTGCAAACCACCCTTGGGGGTAAAGGGCTTCTCTGGTATTGTCTGGTTTAAACAATGCTAAGGATGATTTGATCATCAAGATCTGCAACAAATGAAAATTTACATTGCATCCATTAACAAATCAATTGGCCAAATACGTATATGTGTTCAAGCACGTGGTAGTGTGTGGCGCATTTTGTGTGTGTGTTCATATCCCCGTGTGTGGTGAGTATCCCATGTCGGGGCCCCACCTTAGCATCTGTACGGTATATACTCTTTGGCGACATCGCTCTCACTCTTTAAGTCCCCCTTGTTCACATCTGACAGCTGTCAATTTGCCTCCAACACTTTTCTTTCACTTTTTCCACCTTATGTAGATAGGGGCAAAAATTGTTCGGTGAATTGGAACGCACGGGGTTAAAATTTCGCCTCACAACATAGCCTATGACGCTCTCGGGGTCCAGACGTGTGACTGTGCACAATTTTGTGGCTGTAGCTGCAACGGTGCAAATGCCAATCCCAGACATACATACATACATACATACTGTACACACACACACACACACATTCAGCTTTATATATTAGATATATACACACACACACACACATTATACCAAAAAAGTGAGTACACCTCTCACATTTTTGTAAATATTTTATATTTTTTCAAGGGACAAAAATGAATATGTGATATATACAGCGCTGGCGAAAATTAAGAGACCACCACATCAAAACCATGTCATGGGCAGCCCAATCTCCAGACCTGAACCCTATTGAAAACCTCTAGAACATAATCAAGAGGATGAGTTGAAGAAAGGAGGAGTTGAAGAAAGAAAGGTATTATGGGTAAAGCCCAGTAATAATGGATGAAGAGTATAATATATAATGGCAAGTAGATGGCAGCAAAGTACAACAAATACAATAGATGGAATTAAACCATATACATCAGATAATCTATATAATCGTCTAAGGTCCACTTCAGTCTTTTTGTCTGTGTGTCTGTTTTTCTGTTACGGAAATCCCACGTCGCTGATTGATCGCCTACTCCCCTACAGTCAGTGTCCCCTACATACTCCCCTCCAGTCAGCGCCCACAGACCAACTTTTTACTATTACACCAAAAAGAGAAGAAAAAGCTTAGATCTCTGTAAATAAATAAATATCCTGCAATAATGTCAACCTGTATATCTGTCAGTATGCATTGGCGTGTCTCACAGGCACTTCATACAGGGTTACCATCATGTCGCAAGGTAAATAATGATTATACAGTATATCACTAGATGGTGACCCGATTTTAACGCATCGGGTATTCTAGAATATACATAGTATATAGCACAGCCCACGTAACACAGACAGCCACGTAGTATATAGGAGCCAAGTAGTTTATAGCAGCCACGTAGTATATAACACAGCCCAGGTAGTATATAGCACAGCCACGTAGTATATAGCACAGCCACGTAGTATATAGCACAGCCACATAGTATATAGCACAGCCACGTAGTATATAGCACAGCCACGTAGTATAGAGCACAGCCACGTAGTATAGAGCACAGCCACGTAGTATAGAGCACAGCCACGTAGTATATGGCAGCCACGTAGTATATAACAGCCACGTAGTATATAACATAGCCACGTAGTATATAACACAGCCCATGTAATATATAGAAGCCACGTAGTATATAACACAGCCATGTAGTATATAGGAGCCACGTAGTATATAGCACAGCCACGTAGTGTATAACACAGCCCATGCAGTACATACCACAGCCCACGCAGTATATAACACAGCCCACCTAACACAGACAGCCACATAGTATATAGCACAGCCATGTGGTATATAGCATAGCCACGTAGTATATAGCAGCCACTTAGTATATAGCAGCCACTTAGTATATAACACTGCCCTCGAAGTATATAGCACAGCGGCGTAGTATATAACACAGCCCACGTAATACATAGCACAGCCCACGTAATATATAACACAGCCAACGTAGTATATAACACAGCCCACGTAGTATATAACACAGCCCACGCAGGATATAACACTGCCCACGCAGTATATAACACTGCCCACGTAGTATATAACACTGCCCATGTAATATATAGCACAGCCCACGTAGGATATAACACTATCTAAGTACTATATAGCAGTGTGGGCACCATATCCCTGTTAAAAAAAGAAAAATAAAATAAAAAATAGTTATATACTCACCCTCCGGCGGCCCCTGGATCCAGGCGAGGCGTTTAGCAATGCTCCTCGCAACGCTCCGGTCCCAAGAATGCATTGCGGTCTCGCGAGAGATGACATAGCGGTCTCGCAAGAGTGCTACGTCATCATCTCGCGAGACCGCAATGCATGGCTCGGAGCGTCGCAAGGAACGGGAAAGGCCCCGGATATCACAATTTTTTATTTTTTAAATTATTTTTAACACTAGATCTTTTTACTATTGATGCTGCATAGGCAGCATCAATAGTAAAAAGTTTGTTACATAGGTTTGATAGCAGCGTTAACAGACTACGTTACACCGCGTTATGCTGCGGTGTAGTGCAGTTGGTTTAACGGACTGCTACAACGCTATGTGGGTGGCGGGCGCTGACTGCGGGGGAGTATGGAGGGGGCATTGACTGCAGGGGAGTAGGGAGCGGCCATTTCGCGGCCGGACTGTGCCTGTCGTCAGCGAATTGGGATTTCCGTGACAGACAGAAAGACAGACAGAAAGACGAAAGTGAAGCTTAGACAATTATATAGTAGACTAGCTGAAGAGCCCGGCGTTGCCTGGGCATAGTAAATATCTGTGGTTAGTTATAGCACCTCATGTCTCTTATTTTCCCATCATGCCTCTCATTTTCTCCCTTATACCTCTCATTTTCTCCATTACACCTCTCATCTCCCATCACTCCTCTTATTTTCCCCCTCACTCCTCTCATTCCCCCTAACACTTGTCATTTCGACCTCACATCTGTCATTTTCCGATCACTCCACTATTTTCCCTCACTCCTCTCATTTTTCACTCACACCTTTTCATTTTCACCTCACACCCCTCATTTTCACCTCAGTATATACATGTTTGTCATCTCCCTTATATATAGTATACACCTGTATGTCTTCTCTTGTATATAGTATATACCTGTATGTCATCTCCCCTGTAAATAGTATATACCTGCTGTATGTCATCTCCTCCTGTATATTGTATATACCAATGTGTCATCTCCTCCTGTACATATTATATACCTGTATGTCATCTTTTCTGTATATACTATATACCTGTATGTCATCTCCTCCTATATATAGCATATACCTGTATGTCATCTCCTGTATATAGTATATACCTGTATGTCATCTCCCCTGTATATAGTATATACCTGCTGTATGTCATCTCCTCCTCTATATACCTATGTGTCATCTCCTCTTTTATATAGTATATACCTGTATGTCATCTCCTCCTGTATATAGTATATACGTGTGTCATCTCCTCCTGTATATAGTATATACCTGTGTATCATCTGCTCCTGTATATAGTATATACCTGTGTGTCATCTCCTCCAGTATATAGTATATACCTGTATGTCATCTCCTCCTGTATATAGTATATACCTGTGTCTCATCTGCTCCTGTATATAGTATATACCTGTGTGTCATCTGCTCCTGTATATAGTATATACCTGTGTGTCATCTCCTCCTGTATATAGTATATACCTGTGTCATCTCCTCCTGTATATAGTATATACCTGTGTGTCATCTTTCCTGTATATAGTATATACTTGTGTGTCATCTCCTCCTGTATATAGTATATATCTGTGTGTCATCTCCTCCTGTATTAGACTGCGTTCACACGTTATTTGGTCAGTATTTTTACCTCAGTATTTGTAAGCTAAATTGGCAGCCTGATAAATCCACCGCCAACAGGAAGCCCTCCCCCCTGGCAGTATATATTAGCTCACGCATACACATAATAGACAGGTCATGTGACTGACAGCTGCCATATTTCCTATATGGTACATTTGTTGCTCTTGTAGTTTGTCTGCTTATTAATCAGATTTTTATTTTTCAAGGATAATACCAGACTTGTGTGTGTTTTAGGGCGAGTTTCATGTGTCAAGTTGTGTGTGTTGAGTGGCATGTGGTGACATGCATGTAGCGACTTTTGTGAGATGAGTTTTGTGTGGCGACATGCGTGTAGCAACTTTTTGTGTGTCGAGTTGCATGTGACAGGTTAGTGTAGCAAGTTGTGAGCAGCAAGTTTTGCGCATGGCGAGTTTTGCGCGTGGTGAGTTTTATGTGTGGTGCGTTTTGAGTATGTGCAAGTTTTGTGTGAGGCAACTTTTGCATGTGGCAATTTTTCCGCGTGTGCAAGTTTTGCATGTGGCGAGTTTTCCATGAGGTGAGTTTTGCACGTGTGGCGAGTTTTGCGTGAGCCTAGTTTTGCATGTGGCGAGTTTTGTGTTTCGACTTTTATGTGGCGAGGTTGGTGTATGTGTGGTGAAATGTGTGCTGAGGGTGGTATATGTGTTCAAGCACGTGGTAGTGTGTGGCGCCTTTTGTGTGTGTGTTCATATCCCCGTGTGTGGTGAGCAACTGTACGGTATATACTCTTTGGCGCCATCACTCTCACTCTTTAAGTCCCCCTTGTTCACATCTGGCAGCTGTCATTTTGCCTCCAACACTTTTCCTTTCACTTTTTCCCCATTATGTAGATAGGGGCAAAAATTGTTCGGTGAATTGGAACGCACGGGGTTAAAATTTCACCTCACAACATAGCCTATGACGCTCTCGGGGTCCAGACGTGTGACTGTGCAAAATTTTGTGGCTGTAGCTGCAACGGTGCAAATGCCAATCCCGGACATACATACATACATACATACACACATACACACATTCAGCTTTATATATTAGACTAGCTATTGAACCCGTTCTACGCCCGGGTGGCGAGCATTTATATTGGTATATGGTCTCCATCCTGGTATATGCTGCTCCATCCTGCGTCCCCATCCTGTCATGTGCTGCACCCATCCTGCGTCCCCATCCTGTCATGTGCTGCACCCATCCTGCGCCCCCATCCTGTCATGTGCTGCACCCATCCTGCGCCCCCATCCTGTCTTGTGCTGCACCCATTCTGCGTCCCCATCCTGTCATGTGCTGCACCCATCCTGCGTCCCCATCCTGTCATGTGCTGCACCCATCCTGTGTCCCCATCCTGTCATGTGCTGCACCCATCCTGCGTCCCCATCCTGGTATGTGCTGCACCCATCCTGCATCCCCATCCTGTCATGTGCTGCACCCATCCTGCGTCCCCATCCTGTCATGTGCTGCACCCATCCTGCGTCCCCATCCTGTCATGTGCTGCACCCATCCTGCGTCCCCATCCTGTCATGTGCTGCACCCATCCTGCGTCCCCATCCTGTCATGTGCTGCACCCATCCTGCGTCCCCATCCTGGTATGTGCTGCACCCATCCTGCTTCCCCATCCTGGTATGTGCTGCAATCATCCTGCGTCCCCATCCTGGTATGTGCTGCAACCATCCTGCATCCCCATCCTGGTATGTGCTGCAACCATCCTGCGTCCCCATCCTGTCATGTGCTGCACCCATCCTGCGTCCCCATCCTGTCATGTGCTGCACCCATCCTGCGTCCCCATCCTGGTATGTGCTGCAATCATCCTGCGTCCCCATCCTGGTATGTGCTGCAACCATCCTGCGTCCCCATCCTGGTATGTGCTGCAATCATCCTGCGTCCCCATCCTGGTATGTGCTGCAATCATCCTGCGTCCCCATCCTGGTATGTGCTGCAATCATCCTGCGTCCCCATGCTGGTATGTGCTGCAATCATCCTGCGTCCCCATCCTCGTATGTGCTGCAATCATCCTGCGTCCCCATCCTGCGTCCCCATCCTGGTATGTGCTGCAATCATCCTGCGTCCCCATCCTGGTATGTACTGCAACCATCCTGTGTCCCCATCCAGGTATGTGCTGCAACCATCCTGTGTCCCCATCCAGGTATGTGCTGCACCCATCCTGCGTCCCGATCCTGGTATGTGCTGCACCCATCCTGCGTCCCCATCCTGTCATGTGCTGCACCCATCCTGCGTCCCCATCCTGGTATGTGCTGCACCCATCCTGCTTCCCCATCCTGGTATGTGCTGCAATCATCCTGCGTCCCCATCCTGGTATGTGCTGCAACCATCCTGCATCCCCATCCTGGTATGTGCTGCAACCATCCTGCGTCCCCATCCTGTCATGTGCTGCACCCATCCTGCGTCCCCATCCTGTCATGTGCTGCACCCATCCTGCGTCCCCATCCTGGTATGTGCTGCACCCATCCTCCGTCCCCATCCTGGTATGTGCTGCAATCATCCTGCGTCCCCATCCTGGTATGTGCTGCAACCATCCTGCGTCCCCATCCTGGTATGTGCTGCAATCATCCTGCGTCCCCATCCTGGTATGTGCTGCAATCATCCTGCGTCCCCATCCTGGTATGTGCTGCAATCATCCTGCGTCCCCATCCTCGTATGTGCTGCAATCATCCTGCGTCCCCATCCTGCGTCCCCATCCTGGTATGTGCTGCAATCATCCTGCGTCCCCATCCTGGTATGTACTGCAACCATCCTGTGTCCCCATCCAGGTATGTGCTGCAACCATCCTGCGTCCCCATCCTGGTATGTGCTGCACCCATCCTGCGTCCCCATCCTGGTATGTGCTGCACCCATCCTGCGTCCCCATCCTGGTATGTGCTGCACCCATCCTGCGTCCCCATCCTGGTATGTGCTGCAATCATCCTGCGTCCCCATCCTGCATCCCCCATCCTGGTATGTGCTGCAATCATCCTGCGTCCCCATCCTGGTATGTGCTGCAATCATCCTGCATCCCCATCCTGGTATGTGCTGCAATCATCCTGCGTCCCCATCCTGGTATGTGCTGCAATCATCCTGCGTCCCCATCCTGCGTCCCCATCCTGGTATGTACTGCAATCATCCTGCGTCCCCATCCTGGTATGTGCTGCAATCATCCTGCGTCCCCATCCTGCGTCCCCCATCCTGGTATGTGCTGCAATCATCCTGCGTGCCCATCCTGGTATGTGCTGCAATCATCCTGCGTCCCCATCCTGGTATGTGCTGCAATCATCCTGCGTCCCCATCCTGGTATGTGCTGCAATCATCCTGCGTCCCCATCCTGGTATGTGCTGCAATCATCCTGCGTCCCCATCCTGGTATTTGCTGTAACCATCCTGCGTCCCCATCCTGCGTCCCCATCCTGGTATGTGCTGCAATCATCCTGCGTCCCCATCCTGGTATGTGCTGCAATCATCCTGCGTCCCCATCCTGGTATGTGCTGCAATCATCCTGCGTCCCCATCCTGGTATGTGCTGCAATCATCCTGCGTCCCCATCCTGCATCCCCATCCTGGTATGTGCTGCAATCATCCTGCGTCCCCATCCTGGTATGTGCTGCAACCATCCTGCGTCCCCATCCTGCGTCCCCATCCAGGTATGTGCTGCAACCATCCTGCGTCCCCATCCTGGTATGTGCTGCACCCATCCTGCGCCCCCATCCTGGTATGTGCTGCACCCATCCTGCGTCCCTGTCCTGGTATGTGCTGCACCCATCCTGCGTCCCCATCCTGGTATGTGCTGCAATCATCCTGCGTCCCCATCCTGCATCCCCCATCCTGGTATGTGCTGCAATCATCCTGCGTCCCCATCCTGGTATGTGCTGCAATCATCCTGCGTCCCCATCCTGGTATGTGCTGCAATCATCCTGCGTCCCCATCCTGGTATGTGCTGCAATCATCCTACATCCCCATCCTGGTATGTGCTGCAATCATCCTGCGTCCCCATCCTGGTATGTGCTGCAATCATCCTGCGTCCCCATCCTGCGTCCCCCTTCCTGGTATGTGCTGCAATCATCCTGCGTCCCCATCCTGGTATGTGCTGCAATCCTGCGTCCCCATCCTGGTATGTGCTGCAATCATCCTGCGTCCCCATCCTGGTATGTGCTGCAATCATCCTGCGTCCCCATCCTGGTATGTGCTGTAACCATCCTGCGTCCCCATCTTGCGTCCCCATCCTGGTATGTGCTGCAACCATCCGGGGGCCTGAGCAGGCTGGGACACCGGCGCGCTGTGGGGGTCAGGTGCCGGTATCGCCGCCAGCTCAGGCCCCCAGCACTTCCTATACTCACCTGTCTGTCCCGTTCCAGCGCTGCGTGCCGCCATCTTCCCGGTCTCCTGGCTGTGACTGTTCAGTCAGAGGGCGGCGCCGGCGCGCATTAAGCGCGTCATCGCGCCCTCTGAACTGAAGGTCACAGACCGAAGACCGGGAAGATGGCGGCGCTCAGCGGTGGAACGGAGGACAGGTGAATATGGCCGATACTCACCCTCCTGGCGGTCCCTGCTGCTCTGTTGGAGATCGCGGTGTGCGTTCAGTGTGAACGCATACCGCGATCTCCTAGGAGCGTCACTCTGTGAGGCCCAGACTGCGCCGGCGCTTGCGCCTGCGCAGTCTATAAAGGCTTCGGACAGAGTGACGCTCCCAGCGTTATATTATAGATTATGGCATGATATTGCGGACAGATTGTTTTCATTAACTATAACCGGCATATATGAGGGAACAATTGGGAACCACATGGTGTGGATTTCAGCCATGGGATATACAAGCTCCTTATTGTTCCAATAGATGATCACGGTGGCATAGCCAACACCATTAAATTTGACTTATTTACCGATGCAATATAGCATACCAAATCTGACCATTACTCCTTTTCAATCTTTCCCCCTGTATAATAACACACAATAGTGCAGTGTTCTACACTGCGTGGGCTGTGCTATATATAACGTGGCTGTGCAATATACTACGTGGCTGTGCTATATACTACGTGGGCTGTGTTATATACTACATGGGCTGTGTTATATACTGCGTGGGCTGTGCTATATACTACGTGGGCTGTGTTATATACTACGTGGGCTGTGTTGTATACTGCGTGGGCTGTGCTATATACTACGTGGCTGTTATATACTACGTGGGCTGTGCTATTTACTACGTGGGCTGTGCTATATACTATGTGGCCATGTTTTATACTGTGTGGGCTGTGCTATATACTGTGTGGGCTGTGCTATATACTACGTGGCTGTGTTATATACTATGTGGGCTGTGTTATATACTGTGCAGGCTGTGTTATATGCTGCGTGGGCTGTGCTATATACTACGTGGCTCTGCAATATACTACGTGGCTGTGCTATATACTATGTGGCTGTTATATACTATGTAACTGTGCTATATACTTTGTGTCTGTGCTATATACTACGTGGCTGTGCAATATACTACGTGGCTGTGCTATATACTACATGGCTGTGTTATATACTGCGTGGGCTGTGCTATAAACTACGTGCCTGTGCTATATACTACGTGGCTGGGCTATATACTATGTGGATGCTATATACTATGTGGCTGCTATATACTATGTGGCTGTGCTATATACTATGTGGTTGTGTTATATACTACGTGCCTGTGCTATATACTACATGGCTGTGCTATATACAATGTGGCTGTGCTATATACTACGTGGGCTGTGTTATATGCTACGTGGGCTGTGAGACTCTTTCGCCCAGGGCCCTCAAAAACCAGCAGCTGGCCCTGGCTCCACTGATTGGTCGCGGCCAGCCGCGAACAATCAGTGACAGGTGCAGCCCGGCCACGAATTGACGCGTGATTTGAACCACGCTTCACTAATTGGTCGCTCCCGGCCGGAAAAATCCTGTGTATTCATTGCATTATTCTGAAATCTTCATAAATAAACTACATACATATTCTAGAATACCCTATCCATCAAGTGTCCTGTAATGGCTGAAAGTTATGCAAAAAATTAGCTAACAGCACACTCTCTGTCTGAAATCCTTGGATTTCACTATTTTAACAGTCTTGAAAGGGAGGTATTTCCTTAATGACACTGAGGGATACCTCAACCTGAAAGACAAAACAATGCATACAATGCAAAAATAACAATAACATATAAACGAGGTAGACAAATGTCTAAGACCAGTTCTTGAAGTAATCCAATGGTTTAAGTTCCAGTGCAATCAGAAGAACATCTAAATAGTCCAAAAGTTCCTTGAAAGTTCCTTCTAGTTGGATGAATGCTTGATGTTTGGTCTTTTCATGGTAATGATGTATTGGTAGAGTGGTGATATGGTGATGGCCAGGAATAATTAGAGGATTCTATTCTGCCTCCTCCAACTTAGCTTTCTTTAAGCGACCAGCAACTCTCAGCAAAAACCGTTGTCAATTATTAGATTTAAGTTGACAATAGGGCTGTTTTTAGGAACATCAAGTAATGGCCGGAGCTGAGCCGCCCCTCCCCCCGTGGCATAAGTGTGGGACAGCATGACCATGGGATGGAGGGAGGGGTTAGGGTTAATAGGATGGGGCTTAAGGGAAAATAGGAAAGTTAACTGGTGGTGGGGGTGTGGCCTGGTCAGTTCCCGCTCTCTGGGCAACTGGTTTGCACCTACCATGGCCACCGTGGATGGGATCCTGGAGAGCCTGAGGGCTGCAGCAGCGGTGCACCCTCCAGGCCTCCTGAGTGCCTGTCTCCCAATTCAGCTCCCGGGGCCCCCCGTCGGCGCGGGAGCCCCTCTAGGGACCCTCCAGGCCGGGAGCCTTCGAGTCGTGGAGGCCAGAAGGCCCCGGCCTGGGAGGAATCCTATTGCCCGGCGGGGTCTGTCGGCGGCTGCCAGGCCTTCGCCTCGCACCACTTTGGGGGCAGAGCCAGCACGAGCCGGACAGCGTGTGAGGCCTTGTGTGTCGGGGGGCCGCGGTGGTGATGTCCCTGCCGCGCGGCCTGCCTCTGCATCGCCTTTGACCAGGCGGGGGAGCAACGTGGGATCAGGTGGCCCCGGAGGACAGCAGGGTCTGTCCCTGCGGCGGGGGTTATGGATACAGCGGCGGTCTCACCCTTGGGGGATGTGGGCTCGGCCGCTTGGTCAGCATCACCGCAGCTGCAGCAGCCGTACAGAGGACAGCAGGCAGCGGTTTCTTCATCTCCGCCTTCTACAGCGCAGCAGGATCCATCTCAGGCCCCCCAGTGGCAGTCTTCTCCGGATGGCACGGATTTCCTTGGACAGCGGCGTCAGGACCCCGGGACTCTGGCTGGAGGGATCACAGCTCCCTCGCAGCCTGGTGAGTGTGCGTCTGTGTCCACAGCTTTTCTCCTCTCCTGCAGTCTTGGGGTTGCATGTTGATTCGGGGCCGGTTCTTGGGACGAGTGTGACGGGTGTGGCTGACGTGGAGGGTGTAGGTGCGGTGTTATTTAACGTGAGGGATTTATTGGCTAGGTTGGAGAGGGGTATGAGTGATCAACGGCATTTGGTGGCGTGGATCGGTTCACAAAGGGGGATTAGAGGTGTAAGGGAAGTGGCGGCGGGCCCCTGGGCTCCGATTTCGGTTCAGATGGAGAAAGAGAAGGAGTGTCATATTCATTTGGATGATAGAGCTCACGAGGAGGTGTACGTCTGTTTTGAGGGCCCTTTGGGGGCGCATCTTAAGAAGGAGGTGAGGGAAAAAATTTTAAAAGATGAGTATGTGGAAATATTTTCGCTGCTCCCTTTGGAGAAATTTAACCTGGATAAGGGGAAGAAAGAGGACAGCAAGAAGGAGGAGGAGAAATGTAGGTGGCGTTTGATTCCTCAGACTTTCATAAATTGGCTGCAGGCGTTTGCTATTTTGGTGAGCGTAATTGGTGAGAAGGCGCCGGAGAATTGCTCGGGCCTGTTTTGCTACATGGACTCTATTGGGGAGGCTCATAGGGTATATGGCGGGCAGGCGTGGCTGAGGTATGACAAGCAATTCCGGCAGCGGAAAGCGATACATCCGACTCTTCGTTGGGACCAAAAGGATATTGGGCTCTGGCTTCGTGTGATGGCGCAGTATAAGTTTGGTTATTCCCTTTGGGGGGGGGGCGGTAGTTCCGGTCAGAGCAGTCAGTCCAGTTCGGCGGGGGCGTCAGGACAGCCCAGTCAGTCGGGGGGGTCAAAAAGCGGGTTTATGTTGGCAGTTCAACGACGGGCAATGCAAGTTTGGGGTTAACTGCAAATTTAAGCATTTGTGTTCCCACAGCAGCGGCTCCTCTCACGGGGCTTCAAAATGCTTCAAAAAAGCTAAGTCGAAGTCAGGGGCCGGGAATTCTCATGGGGGCGACGCCAGTGAGGCTGGAAAGAATGGTCCCTTATCTAAATAGGTACTCCAATGAAGAGGCGTCGGTTTTGTTATATCATGGTTTTCAGGATGGTTTTGTGATTCCTGCCCCTCCGTTTGCGGTTCCTCGGGTGCTTAAAAACTTGCGGTCAGCGGTGTTACACGGGGAGGTGGTGTCAGAGAAGTTGAGGAAGGAGGTGGCGTTGGGTCGTATGTCCGGCCCCTTTGCATCCCCTCCGTTTGTGGATCTGGTTGTTTCCCCGCTTGGTGTGGTCCCCAAGAAGGAAGCGGGTAAATTTCGTTTGATACACCACCTGTCTTATCCACGTGGGTTGTCAGTTAACGACGGTATTGCGCCTGAGCTTTGCTCGGTGGTTTACGCGTCATTTGATGAGGCTATTGAGTGGGTCTGCAAGTTCGGAAAAGGGGCCTTGTTGGCCAAAACAGACATTGAGGTGGCGGTTCGGTTGCTGCTGGTTCATCCCGATAGTGTTAGACTTTTGGGTTGTTTTTGGGAGGGGGGGTTTTACGTTGATAGGTGTTTGTCCATGGGTTGTTCCCTATCGTGTGCTTTGTTTGAGATGTTCAGTACTTTCTTAGAATGGGTGGTAAAAGATGTTTCGGATTGTGATTCAGTGATACACTATTTGGATGATTTCCTGTGTGTAGGCCCGGCTGGGTCGGATCGTTGTTGTCGGCTCTTGCGGGCTCTCGAATGGGTGTCTGAGCGGTTTGGGGTTCCCCTAGCCCCTGGAAAGACGGAAGGCCCGAGTACGTGTTTGAGTTTCTTGGGCATTGTCATCGATACTGTTGGGTGGGAGTTCAGGCTGCCTGGGGACAAGATAGAAGGGTTGCGCAAAGATTTGGCCCGGGCGCAGCGTTTGAAGAAATTGACTTTGCGAGATTTGCAATCGTTGCTTGGAAAACTCAGTTTTGCTTGTCGGGTAATGCCGATGGGAAGAGTGTTTTCCAAGAGATTGGCGAGTGCTACGGCCGGAGTTCGTGCACCGCATCACCGGAGCTGAAAGAAGATTTGGCGGTCTGGAGAACCTTTTTGGGATCGTATAATTGTCGTTCGCTGTTGATGGAGGAGACAATGATTCACTGGATTTGTTTACAGATGCGGCTGGTGGCAGTGGCTTTGGAGCATACTTCAGAGGGCAGTGGTGTGCGGCACCCTGGCCTGCTGAGTGGATTTCAGCTGGACTGGTTCGTATTATCGGGTTATTGGAAATTTTTTCGATCTTGGTGGCGGTTCATTTGTGGAAGCATGAATTCCGTAACAGGCGTATTCGTTTTAACTGTGATTTAACTGTGATAATATGGGGGGTGGTGTGTGCAGTGAATGGACTCATAGCATCGTCACCGCCCGTGGTGCGGGTTCTCCGACAATTGGTTTTATCCTGTCTGGAGTTGAATTCACAGGTCATGGTGACTCATGTGCCTGGGGTGCGTAATTCAATAGCTGACTCTCTTTCTCGTTTCCAGTTCGAGCGTTTTCAGTCCTTGGCTCCGGAAGCAGAGACCGTCGGCTTGGATTGCCCTGCGGACCTTTGGCTTGTGGCATCCGGGATGCTGAAGATTTGATACAGTTGTCGTTGGCTCCTAAAACATGGGAGGCTTATCAGGCGGTTGGGAAATGGTGTTAGCAGCTTGCCCGGGTGTAGGTGGTTCCGAGGAACAGGTGGGTGTTTTGCTGTCCTGGCTGAGTCGTGGGTTTTCGGCAACGGATGCGGCCGCTGGAGGTTTGGATGCTGAAGTTATCAAACATATTGGCAGATGAAAGTCGAATAGATACCGCAGTTATGTTAGGTGTTAGGTGGGGTGTGACTGGGTCATCTGGCGACGTCCTTTGTTCTGGTTAATCTTTGGTTTTCCCTGTGGGATTTGAATGCTTGTGTTTGTATTTTTCTGGTTCCTTGCCACTATTGGTGTGGATTTTCGGCCATTCCTATGTACACTGGGGAGCCCTGTGAGCTGATGTACGGTCGGAGGGTAGACAACTTGGTTTTGATCGGTCAGTGGCGGTGGTCCGGTGGATTGGCTTTAGGGGCCTGGCCTGGAACAGGGTATTAAAAGAAATTCATGCTGCGGTAATTTTGCATAAGTCGCCAGATATTTTGGTGTTACACGTGGGAGGTAATGATTTGGGGATACGCCCCTTCCGAGAATTAATTAAGGATATAAAGCAGGACTTGTTGCGGTTGTGGCTTTTATATCCTGGATTATCGGTGGTTTGGTCGGAGATTGTACCACGAAAACGCTGGAGGAATATGCGGTCATTGGATAAAATCAACAAGTACAGGATTAAGGCTAATAGAATGGTGGTGTTGCTGTGAGGCATTTTGAGTTGGAGAAAGGGGATGGGGCGTTCTGGTTGGCAGACGGAGTGCATTTGGGTCTCGGGTCTTTGAGGTATTCAAAGTCCCACGTTGTGCTGGCTGGGTGAAGTCCTTGGAGTTGGTGGAAATTGGGTTGGGGGATCCATTGGCTTATGGCTCCTCTGTATTTAGTGGTAAACTCTATGTTTTGTTTATGTTAAATAAAAGGCTGCTGTGGCCGATATTATTCCAAATAATTTGTTGTACGTAGTTTTTATTTAAGGTCAGGGGCATGCGACATGGGGAATGTCATCGGTGGGTGGGGGTTGGTTAGGTTCTCATACCACAACTGCTCGACATTACCAGGGTCATGATTTTTACGTATACAGTCCAGTTCTTTGTGAAAAGCATGCTGCTAAACATTACATATCACAAACAGTACACTCAAAGTAATATCTTCTGCAGAGAGAGGCTTATGACAGATGTGCCAACAGCGAAAATCAGCATTACTGTCCTTATTGCGATAGCATTGTGAGATGCAGACTAACCTTGCAATGGCGCGAACGAGCCTTGTCCATCTTGAAAAACAATCAAATCACTGACAGTCCAAACCAACCTTCTCTTTGGATTAGGTGATGAGGGTGTTGATATCAGGATGGATCTCTGGGTCAATGTCTGATGCTGAAGGCTGAAACTGTCTTCAACTGCAGTCTCTCCACACTGGTCATGAAGGAACTCTGGTCCTGTTAACCAAGAAGAGTTTGTGAAAGCGCCAACAGACACAGGTCTAGTAGCAAGGTCAGCAGGGTTAAGATGGGATGGAACATACTGTCATTGCTCAGGTTTAGAAGATTTCCTGATTCTTTCAACACGGTTACTGACATAGACGCATTTAGCCCAAAACAACCTTGCTGTCTGTGTAGAATCTTGTGTCATCCACGTGAATAGTTTGCTCTGTATGAAATCCGCAATCTCTATGGCTAGCACAGCCCCACAGAGTTCAAGTCTGGGTATGGTGTGCTCAGATTTAGGAGCTAATATAGCCTTTCAAAATAGAAAATCCAACATGAGCTTCATGAATCTAACAGTCTATAGTCTTCAAATAGGCAACAACTGCAATAGCTTCAGTAGAGGCATCAGAGATTATATGGACCTCTTTCCTTTGACTCGTAGCAAGGTATGCTGGAATGTAACAATATTGTATGTGGATCTTATCCAGGGCACCAAGAGATTCCCTTCATTACTTCCACTTTAGTTGTTTGTCAGCAGGGAGTGGTACATCCCAGTCCTTAATAGACTCTGAGAGTTGTCTTAATAGAAGCTTGCCTTGTATGGTCAAGGGTGCAACAAACCCGAGTAGATCATATAGACTGTTCACCACTGACAGAATCCCATGCTAAGTAAATGGTTTTTCAGCATCACTAGCCTGAAAACTGAAAGAGCGCTTTAACAAGTTCCTTCTCAAGCCCAGACTTCTCTGTACTGGTGGATTGTTTGAGCCTAGAGTCCCTGAATTCTGCAGCATGATCAGTAGGGTGAAAGGCCTTCATGACAGCAGCACTGTTGGAGGCAATTTTATGCAATCTTAAATGAGCTTTAGAAAGCATACCTTGAGTAAGTTTGAGCAGATCTATGGTCTCACATTCCTGCCCAGACCGGAAGAAGCCAGTGTGGGCAGGAATGTGAGACCATCGTCCACATAGAAGTCCTTTTCAACGAACTGTTGGGTATCCTTCCCAAATTCTGATTTGCCATCAGAGGCAGTCCTACATAGGCCGTATGTAGCAACCACAGGAGGAGTGTTTCCAAACATGTGCATCTTCATGCGGTATTCAACTATTTCCTTGTTGGGGTCATTATCTCGGTGTCATAGGAAACGGACATAATTTTTGTGGTCTTGTCGCACAATGAAACATTTGCTCAATGTCAGTGGTAATAGCGACTGGCTCTTTTCTGAATCTCATGAGTACTCCCACCAGGTTATTAGTCAGGTTGGGACCAGTGAGGAGAATGTTGTTCAGAGATACATCTTGATGCTTGGCGCTTGAATCAAACACCACTCTGATTTGTTTAAGAAAGGAAAAGGGAATATCCAGCACGTCCATCCAGTGTAAGTAAAATATCCAAAATTTATTGAAGCATTTTAAAAAACAATATTAAAAAAGAGAGAGAGACTCTCTCTGCCTGACGCGTTTCTGGCGCACCACGGCGCCCTTAGTCATAGGAACTAATACCATATAGATGAACAGGTTTGCATATAACAAGGAACCAATCACAGACATAGCAATCAATTAGATTGAAAAAAGCTGCAGCTAAACACACATAACAAGACTTTTTCTCATATTTCAAATACATTGAAATTGCATAAATGTATACTTTAAATTGCCGCAAAAACTGTTAGTTCAATATATGTAAAAAAGGTCATTCCTGAAATTCATACCGTGTGGATGTTTAGTGTCTAAAGTCAGAATCCAAAAGGCTTCCCACAGTGCTAATTGTTTCTTCCAATCTCCACCTCTAGGTGACTGACTAACCTGTTATGATCTGGTGACCTTGGAGCAGCATGAAAACTTTCACTGGAGTAGGTGGTAACTATACTGACCGCAAACCCTGATCTTAACACTGCAACTAGAAGTAGCCGTGGGGTGTGCCTAACAAAACCTAGACACCTCGACACAGCCGGAGGACTAAATACCCCTATAGATGGAAACAGGAATTCTACCTTGCCTCAGAGCAGAACCCCAAAGAATAGGCAGCCCGCCACAAATAATGACTGTGAGTAGTAGAGGAAAAGACACACACAGGCAGGAAACAGGATTTAGCAAAAGAGGCCACACTAGCTAAAATAGGAAAGGATAGGACAGGATACTATGCGGTCAGTATTAAAATCCTTCCCAAAAATATCCACAGCAGAAAATACAAAGACTCCACCATCTAACTAAAAATGGGGAGCTTATATCTGCAACTCCAGAGAATCCAACAAGACTGAGAAAACACTGACACAGTCTAAGCTGGACAAGAAAAAACAAATGAATAGCACAAAATATAAGCACACTGCATGTGTGCCACAGAAAAATAAACAGACACTTATCTTTGCTGAATTGGCAGCTAAGCAGGAGAAGCAAGAAAGAGATCCAACTCTTCACAAGAAACATTGACAACTGGAAAGGACTAATGAATCCTGCACACCTAAATATCCCAGTCAGAACTGCAATCAGCAGATACACCTGGCTAGGACTGTGCATTCACACCTACAACTGCATTGCCACCTACAACCACTGGAGGGAACCCAAAAGCAGAATTCACAACAGTACCCCATCCTTGAGGAGGGGTCACCGAACCCTCACCAGGGCCCCCAGGACAATCAGGATGAGCCAGATGAAAGGCACGGACCAAATCAGCAGCATGGACATCAGAGGCAAAAACCCAAGAATTATCCTCCTGGCCATAACCCTTCCATTTGACAAGGTACTGAAGCCTCCGCCTCGAAAAACGAGAATCCAAAATCTTCTCAACCACATACTCCAACTCTCCATCAACCAACACAGGGGCCGGAGGATCAACAGAGGGAACAACGGGCACCACATATTTCCGCAATAAAGATCTATGGAAGACATTATGGATAGCAAAAGAGGCCGGAAGCGCCAAACGAAAAGACACCGGATTAATAATCTCAGAAATCTTATAAGGACCAATAAACCGAGGCTTAAACTTAGGGGAAGAAACCTTCATAGGAACATGACGGGAAGACAACCAGACCAGATAGTAGTAGTATATGGACAATGATGATTACAGAATTCGCGGCAGACTGTGCCCGTCGCTGATTGGTCGAGGCAACCTTTATGACATCATCGTCGCCATGGCAACCATTATGGCATCTACGTCGATACTGTGCCCATCGCTGATTGGTCGAGGCGAATTCGCGGCAGACTGTGCCCGTCGCTGATTGGTCGAGGCAACCTTTATGACATCATCGTCGCCATGCTGTGCCCGTCGCTGATTGGTCGAGGCCTGGCGGCCTCGACCAATCAGACGCGGGATTTCGAGGACAGACAGACAGAAAAACCCTTAGACAAATACCGTATATACTCGAGTATAAGCCGAGATTTTCAGCCCAAATTTTTGGGCTGAAATTGCCCCTCTCGGCTTATACTCGAGTCACAGTCGGCGGTTGGGTCGGCGGGTGAGGGGGAGAGGGCGCTGAGGCATACTTACCTAGTCCCAGCGATCCTGGCGCTCCCCCTGCCGTCCCACGGTCTTCGGTGCTGCAGTTCTTCCTCTATCAGCGGTCACGTGGGACCGCTCATTAGAGAAATGAATAGGCGGCCCCACCTCCCATAGGGGTGGAGCCGCCTATTCATTTCTCTAATCAGCGGTAACGGTGACCGCTGATAGAGGAAGAAGCTGCGGCACCGAAGACAGCTGTCCGGGGGAAGGAGCCGGACGCCAGGACCAGGTAAGTATGTAATATTCACCTGTCCGCGTTCCAGCCGCCGGGCGCCGCTCCATCTTCCCGGCGTCGCTCCATCTTCCCGGCGTCTCTGCGCTGACTGTTCAGGTCAGAGGGCACGATGACGCATATAGTGTGCGCGCCGCCCTCTGCCTGATCAGTCAGAGCGGAGACGCCGGAACGAGACGCCGGAACGAGACGCCGGGAGCTGCAAGCAAGAGAGGTGAGTATGTGTTTTTTGTTTTTTTTTTACTGCAGCAGCAGCGACAATGGCAGAGCTTTCTATGGGGCAATATGAACGGTGCAAGAGCACTATATGGGGCATAGCTTTCTATGGGGCAATATGAATGGTGCAAGAGCACTATATGGGGCAGAGCTTTAGTAACATAGTAACATAGTAACATAGTTAGTAAGGCCGAAAAAAGACATTTGTCCATCCAGTTCAGCCTATATTCCATCATAATAAATACCCAGTTCTACGTCCTTCTACAGAACCTAATAATTGTATGATACAATATTGTTCTGCTCCAGGAAGACATCCAGGCCTCTCTTGAACCCCTCGACTGAGTTCGCCATCACCACCTCCTCAGGCAAGCAATTCCAGATTCTCACTGCCCTAACAGTAAAGAATCCTCTTCTATGTTGGTGGAAAAACCTTCTCTCCTCCAGACGCAAAGAATGCCCCCTTGTGCCCGTCACCTTCCTTGGTATAAACAGATCCTCAGCGAGATATTTGTATTGTCCCCTTATATACTTATACATGGTTATTAGATCGCCCATCAGTCGTCTTTTTTCTAGACTAAATAATCCTAATTTCGCTAATCTATCTGGGTATTGTAGTTCTCCCATCCCCTTTATTAATTTTGTTGCCCTCCTTTGTACTCTCTCTAGTTCCATTATATCCTTCCTGAGCACCGGTGCCCAAAACTGGACACAGTACTCCATGTGCGGTCTAACTAGGGATTTGTACAGAGGCAGTATAATGCTCTCATCATGTGTATCCAGACCTCTTTTAATGCACCCCATGATCCTGTTTGCCTTGGCAGCTGCTGCCTGGCACTGGCTGCTCCAGGTAAGTTTATCATTAACTAGGATCCCCAAGTCCTTCTCCCTGTCAGATTTACCCAGTGATTTCCCGTTCAGTGTGTAATGGTGATATTGATTCCCTCTTCCCATGTGTATAACCTTACATTTATCATTGTTAAACCTCATCTGCCACCTTTCAGCCCAAGTTTCCAACTTATCCAGATCCATCTGTAGCAGAATACTATCTTCTCTTGTATTAACTGCTTTACATAGTTTTGTATCATCTGCAAATATCGATATTTTACTGTGTAAACCTTCTACCAGATCATTAATGAATATGTTGAAGAGAACAGGTCCCAATACTGACCCCTGCGGTACCCCACTGGTCACAGCGACCCAGTTAGAAACTATACCATTTATAACCACCCTCTGCTTTCTATCACTAAGCCAGTTACTAACCCATTTACACACATTTTCCCCCAGACCAAGCATTCTCATTTTGTGTAGCAACCTCTTGTGCGGCACGGTATCAAACGCTTTGGAAAAATCGAGATATACCACGTCCAATGACTCACCGTGGTCCAGTCTATAGCTTACCTCTTCATAAAAACTGATTAGATTGGTTTGACAGGAGCGATTTCTCATAAACCCATGCTGATATGGAGTTAAACAGTTATTCTCATTGAGATAATCCAGAATAACATCCCTCAGAAACCCTTCAAATATTTTACCAACAATAGAGGTTAGACTTACTGGCCTATAATTTCCAGGTTCACTTTTAGAGCCCTTTTTGAATATTGGCACCACATTTGCTATGCGCCAGTCCTGCGGAACAGACCCTGTCGCTATAGAGTCACTAAAAATAAGAAATAATGGTTTATCTATTACATTACTTAGTTCTCTTAGTACTCGTGGGTGTATGCCATCCGGACCCGGAGATTTATCTATTTTAATCTTATTTAGCCGGTTTCGCACCTCTTCTTGGGTTAGATTGGTGACCCTTAATATAGGGTTTTCATTGTTTCTTGGGATTTCACCTAGCATTTCATTTTCCACCGTGAATACCGTGGAGAAGAAGGTGTTTAATATGTTAGCTTTTTCCTCGTCATCTACAACCATTCTTTCCTCACTATTTTTTAAGGGGCCTACATTTTCAGTTTTTATTCTTTTACTATTGATATAGTTGAAGAACAGTTTGGGATTAGTTTTACTCTCCTTAGCAATGTGCTTCTCTGTTTCCATTTTGGCAGCTTTAATTAGTTTTTTAGATAAAGTATTTTTCTCCCTATAGTTTTTTAGAGCTTCAATGGTGCCATCCTGCTTTAGTAGTGCAAATGCTTTCTTTTTACTGTTAATTGCCTGTCTTACTTCTTTGTTTAGCCACATTGGGTTTTTCCTATTTCTAGTCCTTTTATTCCCACAAGGTATAAACCGCTTACACTGCCTATTTAGGATGTTCTTAAACATTTCCCATTTATTATCTGTATTCTCATTTCTGAGGATATTGTCCCAGTCTACCAGATTAAGGGCATCTCTAAGCTGTTCAAACTTTGCCTTCCTAAAGTTCAATGTTTTTGTGACTCCCTGACAAGTCCCCCTAGTGAAAGACAGGTGAAACTGCACAATATTGTGGTCGCTATTTCCTAAATGCCCAACCACCTGCAGATTTGTTATTCTGTCAGGTCTATTAGATAGTATTAGGTCTAAAAGTGCTGCTCCTCTGGTTGGATTCTGCACCAATTGTGAAAGATAATTTTTCTTGGTTATTAGCAGAAACCTGTTGCCTTTATGGGTTTCACAGGTTTCTGTTTCCCAGTTAATATCCGGGTAGTTAAAGTCCCCCATAACCAGGACCTCATTATGGGTTGCAGCTTCATCTATCTGCTTTAGAAGTAGACTTTCCATGCTTTCTGTTATATTTGGGGGTTTGTAACAGACCCCAATGAGAATTTTGTTACCATTTTTCCCTCCATGAATTTCAACCCATATGGACTCGACATCCTCATTCCCTTCGCTAATATCCTCCCTTAAAGTGGACTTTAGACAAGACTTTACATAGAGACAAACCCCTCCTCCTCTCCGATTTTTACGATCCTTTCTAAACAGACTGTAACCCTGTAAGTTAACTGCCCAGTCATAGCTTTCATCTAACCATGTCTCGGTTATTCCCACTATGTCAAAGTTACCTGTAGATATTTCTGCTTCTAGTTCTTCCATCTTGTTTGTCAGGCTTCTGGCGTTTGCGAGCATGCAGTTTAGAGGATTTTGTTTTGTTCCAATCTCCTCACTGTGGATTGTTTTAGAAATGTTCTTACCTCCCTTCGGAGTATGTTTTCCTGGGTCGTCTTTGTTCGAGTCTAATGTTTTTCTTCCCGTCCCCTCTTCTTCTAGTTTAACGCCCTCCTGATGAGTGTAGCGAGTCTTCTGGCGAATGTGTGTTTCCCAGGTTTGTTGAGGTGTAGTCCGTCTCTGGCGAGGAGTCCATCATACCAGTAATTCACACCGTGGTCCAGGAATCCAAATCCTTGTTGTCTGCACCATCGTCTTAGCCAGTTGTTTGCATCAAGGATCCTGTTCCATCTCCTGGTGCCATGCCCGTCTACTGGAAGGATAGCTGGAAGCTGGAAGCTTTCTATGGGGCAATATGAATGGTGCAAGAGCACTATATGGGGCAGAGCTTTCTATGGGGCAATATGAACGGTGCAAGAGCACTATATGGGGCAGAGCTTTCTATGGGGCAATATGAACGGTGCAAGAGCACTATATGGGGCACAGCTATAGGGCAATAATGAACGGCGCAGAGCACTATATGGGGCACAGCTATAGGGCAATAATGAACGGCGCAGAGCACTATATGGGGCACAGCTATGGGGCAATATGAACGGTGCAAGAGCACTAT
This sequence comes from Ranitomeya imitator, assembly GCF_032444005.1. Taxonomy (NCBI): domain Eukaryota; kingdom Metazoa; phylum Chordata; class Amphibia; order Anura; family Dendrobatidae; genus Ranitomeya; species Ranitomeya imitator. The sequence continues at coordinate 639,097,575 of NC_091282.1, read as the reverse complement.
ATGGGGCAGAGCTTTCTATGGGGCAATATGAATGGTGCAAGAGCACTATATGGGGCAGAGCTTTCTATGGGGCAAAATGAATGGTGCAAGAGCACTATATGGGGCAGAGCTTTCTATGGGGCAATATGAACGGTGCAAGAGCACTATATGGGGCAGAGCTTTCTATGGGGCAATATGAACGGTGCAAGAGCACTATATGGGGCAGAGCTATAGGGCAATAATGAACGGCGCAGAGCACTATATGGGGCACAGCTATAGGGCAATAATGAACAGCGCAGAGCACTATATGGGGCACAGCTATGGGGCAATATGAACGGTGCAAGAGCACTATGTGGGGCAGAGCTATAGGGCAATAATGAACGGTGCAGAGCACTATATGGGGCACAGCTATAGGGCAATAATGAACGGTGCAGAGCACTATATGGGGCACAGCTATAGGGCAATAATGAACGGTGCAGAGCACTATATGGGGCACAGCTATAGGGCAATAATGAATGGCGCAGAGCACTATATGGGGCAGAGCTATAGGGCAATAATGAACAGCGCAGAGCACTATATGGCACGGCTATGAGGAAATAATGATCTATTTTTATTATTGAAATTCACCGGTAGCTGCTGCATTTCCACCCTAGGCTTATACTCGAGTCAATAAGTTTCCCAGTTTTTTGTGGCAAAATTAGGGGGGTCGGCTTATACTCGGGTCGGCTTATACTCGAGTATATACGGTATATACAGTTAGGGCCAGAAATATTTGGACAGTGACACAAGTTTTGTTATTTTAGCTGTTTACAAAAACATGTTCAGAAATACAATTATATATATAATATGGGCTGAAAGTGCACACTCCCAGCTGCAATATGATAGTTTCCACATCCAAATCGGATAAAGGGTTTAGGAATCATAGCTCTGTAATGCATAGCGTCCTCTTTTTCAAGGGACCAAAAGTAATTGGACAATGGACTCTAAGGGCTGCAATTAACTCTGAAGGCGTCTCCCTCGTTAACCTGTAATCAATGAAGTAGTTAAAAGGTCAGGGGTGGATTCCAGGTGTGTGGTTTTGCATTTGGAAGCTGTTGCTGTGAGCAGACAACATGCGGTCAAAGCAGTGGCGTAGGAAGGGGGGTGCGGGGGGGGCGGTCCGCCCCGGGCGGCACAATGCTGGGGGCGGCCGGCGCTGCAGAAGAAAAAAAAAAAAAAAAAAAAAAAATACGCCCCTTTAAATCTTCGGGCGGCGCCGTCCGCCGCCACGACCAGGGCCAGCTCCCCCCACTACCGGACCCCGCCCCCCGCTCTATACTCACCTCTCCTGGTTCCTGCGGCGCCGGCAGCTGCAGCGTCCTCTGACTCTGCGACGTCTCAGAGCAGAGGGCGCGATGACGTCACTACTGTGCGCGCCGCTCTGCCTCTCTGTCCTGAGCGTCGCAGAGCCGGAGAGACGCTGACTGCACCGGACCTGCGCTAGGAACGGGAGAGGTGAGGATTTTACTTTTTTTTTTTTTTTCTTTATGTCTCACTGTCTGGGACTGGGGCAATGCTGGACACACTTGGGCAATACATGAGACCATGGGGCAGATTGCTGGACACACTGGGGCAATACATGAGACCATGGGGCAGATTGCTGGACACACTGGGGCAATACTGGAGACCATGGGGCAGAATGCTGGACACACTGGGGCAATACAGGAGACCATGGGGCAGATTGCTGGACACACTGGGGCAATACAGGAGACTACTATGGGGCAGATTGCTGGACACACTGGGGCAATACTGGAGACCATGGGGCAGAATGCTGGACACACTGGGGCAATACTGGAGACCATGGGGCAGATTGCTGGACACACTGGGGCAATACAGGAGACCATGTGGCAGAATGCTGGACACACTGGGGCAATACAGGAGACCATGGGGCAGATTGCTGGACACACTGGGGCAATACAGGAGACCATGGGGCAGATTGCTGGACACACTGGGGCAATACATGAGACCATGGGGCAGATTGCTGGACACACTGGGGCAATACAGGAGACCATGGGGCAGATTGCTGGACACACTGGGGCAATACAGGAGACCATGGGGCAGATTGCTGGACACACTGGGGCAATACTGGAGACCATGGGGCAGAATGCTGGACACACTGGGGCAATACAGGAGACCATGTGGCAGAATGCTGGACACACTGGGGCAATACAGGAGACCATGGGGCAGATTGCTGGACACACTGGGGCAATACTGGAGACCATGGGGCAGAATGCTGGACACACTGGGGAAATACTGGAGACCATGGGGCAGAATGCTGGACACACTGGGGCAATACAGGAGACTATGGGGCAGATTGCTGGACACACTGAATACTGGAGACCATGGGGCAGATTTCAGGACACATTGAGGCAATGCTGGAGACCCTGAGCAGACTTCTGGACATACTGGGGCAATACTGGAGACCATGGGGCAGATTGCTGGACACACCGGGGCAATACTGGAGACCATGGGGCAGAATGCTGGACACACTGGGGCAATACAGGAGACCATGGGGCAGATTGGATACACCGGGGCAATACTGGAGACCATGGGGCAGAATGCTGGACACACTGGGGCAATACAGGAGACCATGGGGCAGATTGCTGGACTCACTGGGGCAATACTGGAGACCCTGGGGCAGATTTCTGGACACATTGAGGCAATGCTGGAGACCCTGGGGCAGACTTCTGGACACACTGGGGCAATGCTGGACACTGGGGCAGATTGCTGGACACACTGGGGGTAATATGCTGGACACACTGGGGCAATGCTGGACACTGGGGGTAATATGCTGGACACACTGGGGCAGACTGCTGGACACACTGGGGAAAGGCTGGACACTGGGGCAGATTGCTGGACACACTGGGGGCAGTGCTGGACATACTGGGGCAGATTGCTGGACACACTGGGGGTAATATGCTGGACACACTGGGGCAGATTGCTGGACAACATGGGGGTAATATGCTGGACACACTGGGGGCAGGACTTGAGGCATGGGCAGAATGTAGATACGGGGCATGATTGGAGACACGGGGCAGGATTGGATCATGGGGCAGGACGGATACGATGGAGGCTGGTGGGGCAGGATGGGGAGATCATATGGGGTAGAATGGATACTCATGAGGGCAGGATGCGAGAACATATGGCTGGAGCCAGGAATGAGAAACGGGGCCAGGGTGGGGAATATTATTACCATAGGGGCTAATTAAGGGATATTATTACTGCAGTGATGTATTTATTTTATTTTTTGAGTGTACTGTTTTAAATGGGGGGGTGGTCCTGTTACTGTGCAGAGTGACACTATATCACCTTTTTTTCTTCATGTGATGTAATGTAGAAGTTGTGAAAAATTAAGTAATGTGTTCTGCAAGCGGAGCTCGAGATAACTGTGTTATTTCCTGCAGAAACGAGTCCTGGCTGGAAGGAATGATGGCGGTCTGTGCTGGATGAAAGATGAAGGACTTCACCTAGAGACGTCACTGGTGAGTCAGTGTTACCTATACACTGACACTATACACTGTATACTATATAGAGGTCCTGTGTATAATGTCACCAGTGATCTCTGTATTACCTCTACACAGACACTGCATACTAAGTACAGATCTCCTGTGAATACTGGCACTTATGGTGATAGTATTGTGGTTTTTTTTATTACTGATCAGTATTGTAGTATTCAGTCACTATGTGGTGGTAATATGTGGTCTGGAAATGGTGTTGTGGTATTTGTCCCTTGTATGTAGTATTATTCGGTCACTATGTGGCCTGGTCATGGTGTGGTGGTATTAAGTCACAGGTGTGGCATGTGGGGGTGACACCATTAGGCCCAGTTTAAGTTCTACAAAACAGGAAAACCGTTTTTGGTAACCTTTGTGTGTATTGAGCCGGGGGGGGGGAGGGGGGGGGGCGCCAAACTCGGGAACAGCCCCGGGCGGCAAAAGCTCTAGCTACGCCTCTGGGTCAAAGGAACTCTCAATTGAGGTGAAGCAGAACATCCTGAGGCTGAAAAAAAAGAAAAAATCCATCAGAGAGATAGCAGACATGCTTGGAGTAGCAAAATCAACAGTTGGGTACATTCTGAGAAAAAAGGAATTGACTGGTGAGCTTGGGAACTCAAAAAGGCCTGGGCGTCCACGGATGACAACAGTGGTGGATGATTGCCGCATACTTAATTTGGTGAAGAAGAACCCGTTCACAGCATCAACTGAAGTCCAGAACACTCTCAGTGAAGTAGGTGTATCTGTCTCTAAGTCAACAGTAAAGAGAAGACTCCATGACAGTAAATACAAAGGGTTCACATCTAGATGCAAACCATTCATCAATAAGAAAAATAGACAGGCCAGAGTTAAATTTGCAGAAAAACACCTCAAGAAGCCAGCTCAGTTCTGGAAAAGTATTCTATGGACAGATGAGACAAAGATCAACCTGTACCAGAATGATGGGAAGAAAAAAGTTTGGAGAAGAAAGGGAACGGCACATGATCCAAGGCACACCACATCCTCTGTAAAACATGGTGGAGGCAACGTGATGGCATGGGCATGCATGGCTTTCAATGGCACTGGGTCACTTGTGTTTATTGATGACATAAGAGCAGACAAGAGTAGCCGGATGAATTCTGAAGTGTACCGGGATATACTTTCAGCCCAGATTCAGCCAAATGCTGCAAAGTTAATTGGACGGCGCTTCATAGTACAGATGGACAATGACCCCAAGCATACAGCCAAAGCTACCCAGGAGTTCATGAGTGCCAAAAAGTGGAACATTCTGCAATGGCCAAGTCAATCTCCAGATCTAAACCCAATTGAGCATGCATTTCACTTGCTCAAATCCAGACTTAAGACGGAAAGACCCACAAACAAGCAAGACCTGAAGGCTGCGGCTGTAAAGGCCTGGCAAAGCATTAAGAAGGAGGAAACCCAGCGTTTGGTGATGTCCATGGGTTCCAGACTTAAGGCAGTGATTGCCTCCAAAGGATTTGCAACAAAATATTGAAAATAAAAATATTTTGTTTGGGTTATGTTTATTTGTCCAATTACTTTTGACCTCCTAAAATGTGGAGTGTTTGTAAAGAAATGTGTACAATTCCTACATTTTCTATCAGATATTTTTGTTCAACCCTTCAAATTAAACGTTACAATCTGCACTTGAATTCTGTTGTAGAGGTTTCATTTCAAATCCAATGTGGTGGCATGCAGAGCCCAACTCGCGAAAATTGTGTCACTGTCCAAATATTTCTGGCCCTAACTGTATATAGATGTGTTCTGAAATTCTTTTTTTTAATTTTCCTTGTGGTGTAACCTATATAGCAAATGTTGCAAGCCTTACATTTTATGTAGTATATGACGTCCGCCAGTCGGACAAAGGGGGCTGAATAGTAGTCATAGACACTGCTTTGTATTGTAAGTTGATAATGTCTGTTATACGGGATACTAGCACATATACTTCTTTAAGATCTGACCCCACTTTATCCTTTAAATATGACATGACTGAAATACTCAATAAAGCACAGAGATTGGGGGTTATCAGCAATAAGATTTACAAATGGCTATTGCCTGAACATTCAATTACTCCCATTTTCCATGGGCTCCCAAAAACGCATAAAAACATTTTCCCCCCACCGTTACGACCTATAATTTCTGGGATGGGTTCCCTTAATGAAAACCTCAGTCATCTGATTGACGAGTATCTCCAACCTTTGATCCCAAGAATTCCAGGGTACCTTAAAGACACCTCAACAGTTTTAAAGGTTTTTGATACTTTTCAATGGTGTCATAATTATTCTTTTGCAACTTGCGATGTCACAAATTTATATTCATGCATTCCCCATTCTTTGGCTATGACAGCAATTGAACATCATCTAAGTAAGTATAGTAGCTATTCAGATTCATTGAAATGGTTCATTCTTGCGTCTCTACATTATTTACTTAAGCATAATTTTTTTATGTTTCAAAATGAGTACTTTATCCAGACCATGGGTGCTCCTATGTTGTCTAAGTTCTCCCCATCTTTAGCCGTTTTATTTATGGCATGGTGGGAAGAAACCTACATATTCACAGATGATAATCCATTTCTTCCATACCTTAATTGGTATGGGAGATTTGTGGATGATATTCTGCTAATTTGGCAAGGGGGTGTGACTATGTTTTCTGATTTCATGCTCTATTTGAATAACAACAAGTGTAACCTGCGTTTCACCAGCGGCATTCCATCGGACGAGGTTTCATTCTTGGATGTGCTCCTTACAGGCAGCAATACAACACACAGGGTTAATACTTCTCTTTATAGAAAAGACAATTCTGGAAACACAATCCTGATGTCTTCAAGCGCACACCCTCGACATACCATTCATGCCATTCCTAGGGGTGAGCTCACGAGAGCGAGAAGAATTTGCTCTAGTGAGGAAAGTTTCCACAAGGAAAGTTGTCTTATTTCTAATAGGTTATTTGATAGGGGATATAAACAATCCAATATAAGACATGCATTCAGACATGTTTCCAAAATTCCACGTGCTGATTTATTGTATTCTGACAATGAAAACGCAAGTGGCGCTCCTGAAACGCAGATTACTTTTTCTACCACTTATAGCAGTCAGTACAATAAAATTAAACAGATCATTCTTAAATATCTCCCTGTAGTCAATCAGGACAAATCTTTATGCACAATTCTTCAGAATGGATGCAGAGTAGTGGCTAGGAGAGGTTGCACACTGGGGAATATCTTGTCTCGCAGTATAGTGCGCCAGAAAAAAACTCCCACGTCATGGCTACCAATAAAAGGTTTTTTTTAAATGTTCTGGTAACAGATGTAATGTCTGCGAATTTGCAGACAACAAAAGAACTACCTTTTCCTCGAATCACAATGTTAATTATAATATAAAATCATTTATTAATTGTGATTCTGACCACGTCATATACTGCATAAAATGTAAGGCTTGCAACATTTGCTATATAGGTTACACCACAAGGAAAATCAAAGAATTTCAGAACACATACAGTTAGGTCCATATATATTTGGACAGAGACAACATTTTTCTAATTTTGGTTATAGACATTACCACATTGAATTTTAAACAAAACAATTCAGATGCGGTTGAAGTTCAGACTTTCAGCTATCATTTGAGGGTATCCACATTAAAATTGGATGAAGGGTTTAGGAGTTTTAGCTCCTTAACATGTGCAACCCTGTTGGTAAAGGGACCAAAAGTAATTGGACAGATTAATAAATTTTAAATAAAATGTTCATTTCTAGTACTTCGTTGAAAACCCTTTGTTGGCAATGACTGCCTGAAGTCTTGAACTCATGGACATCACCAGACGCTGTGTTTCCTCCTTTTTGATGCTCTGCCAGGCCTTCACTACTTTGGTTTTCAGTTGCTGTTTGTTTGTGGGCCTTTCTGTCTGAAGTTTAGTCTTTAACAAGTGAAATGCATGCTCAATTGGGTTGAGATCAGGTGATTGACTTGGCCACTCAAGAATATTCCACTTCTTTGCTTTAATAAACTCCTCGGTTGCTTTGGCTTTATGTTTTGGGTCAATGTCCATCTGTAGTATGAAATGATGACCAATCAGTTTGGCTGAATTTGGCTGGATCTGAGCACACAGTATGGCTCTAAATACCTCAGAATTCATTCGGCTGCTTCTGTCCTGTGTCACATCATCAATAAACACTAGTGACCCAGTGCCACTGGCAGCCATGCATGTCCAAGCCATCACACTGCCTCCACCGTGTTTTACAGATGATGTGGTATGCTTTGGATCTTGAGCTGTACCACGCCTTCGCCATACTTTTCTCTTTCCATCATTCTGTAGAGGTTGATCTTGGTTTCATCTGTCCAAAGAATGTTCTTCCAGAACTGTGCTGGCTTTTTAGATGTTTTTTAGCAAAGTCCAGCCTAGCCTTTTTATTCTTGATGCTTATGAGTGGCTTGCACCGTGCAGTGAACCCTCTGTATTAACTGTCATGCAGTCTTCTCTTTCTGATAGATTTGGATATTGATACGCCGACCTCCTGGAGAGTGTTGTTCACTTGGTTGGCTGTTGAGAAGGGGTTTCTCGTCACCATGGAGATTATTCTGCGATCATCCACCACTGTTGTCTTCCGTGGGAGCCCAGGTCTTTTTGCATTGATGAATTCACCAGTGCTTTCTTTCTTTCTCAGGATGAACCAAACTGTAGATTTGGCCACTCCTAATATTGTAGCAATTTCTCGGATGGGTTTTTTCTGTTTTTGCAGCTTAAGGATGGCTTTTTTCACCTGCATGGAGAGCTCCTCTGACCGCATGTTTACTTCACAGCAAAACCTTCCAAATGCAAGCACCACACCTCAAATCAACTCCAGGCCTTTTATCTGCTTATTTGAGAATGACATAAGGAAGGGATTGCCCACACTTGTCCATGAAATAGCCTTGGAGTCAATTGTCCAATTACTTTTGGTCCCTTCAAAAACAGGGTGGCACATGTTAAGGAGCTGAAACTCCTAAACCCTTCATCCAATTTTAATGTGGATACCCTCAAATGAAAAGTGAAAGTCTGAACTTCAACTGCATCTGAATTGTTTTGTTTAAAATTCATTTTGGTAATTTCTATAGCCAAAATTAGAAAAATGTTGTCTCTGTCCAAATATATATGGACCTAACTGTAGCTAATATAAATAACAATAATTTAGGTTATTCTGGGGCTACGAAACATTTTATTTCTGTACATAAAGGAGACCTATCAGATTTTTCATTTTTTGGCATAGAAAGGGTTAGTCAGTCACCTAGAGGTGGAGATTGGAAGAAACAATTAGCACTGCGGGAAGCCTTTTGGATTCTGACTTTAGACACTAAACATCCACACGGTATGAATTACAGGAATGACCTTTTTTACATATATTGAACTAACATTGTTTTTGCGGCAATTTAAAGTATATATTTATGCAAATTCAATGTATTTGAAATAGGAGAAAATAGTCTTCTTATGTGTGTTTAGCTGCAGCTTTTTTCAATGTAATTGATTGCTATGTCTGTAATTGGTTCTTTACTATATATAAACCTGTTCATCTATATGGTATTAGTTCCTATGACTAAGGGCGCCGTGGTGCGCCAGAAACGCGTCAGGCAGAGAGAGTCTCCCTCTCTCTTTTTTAATATTGTTTTTTAAAATGCTTCAATAAATTTTGGATATTTTACTTACACTGGATGGACGTGCTGGATACTCCCTTTTCCTTTCTTCTACTTCAGCTGAAATCACCAGCAGGTACAGCACCCACCAGCTACATTCATTTGCAACGGCTTACAGATGCATGTCTCGGCGTGTCAAGCTCCTAACCTTCCCTCTCCCCCCTCCTCTTTTTCTTGAATGTTCTGATTTGTTTAGGTTTTCTCAGATGATAAACTCCAAAACAAGTTTTCTTCATTCTCTTGCAAGGGTGGAGCTGGCTCTGCATGGTCATTGCTAAAAATCTTGTCCATAAAGGTTACAAAATGGTCCTTCATTTTAGCCTTGTTTCTTAATGTTCTCTGCAATGAGGTGAACCTGGATAAAGCCTGTTCTCGGTTGTTAAGAAGCTTGGTCCTTGTAACTTTGAAGGGTAAGGGAGCAACCCAGCTGTCAGATTCATTCTTGAAGAATCCACTGTCCATTATTTTAATAAATTCCTTGTCTTGTATGGATAAGGTGATTTTGTTGTCCTCTTGCGCGTGATACACTGTTCTTTCTAAGTCATCATTATAGGGAGTAGGAATGATGTCAGGCTCTTGGATGACGTCTGTGAACTTTTCTTTCACTGTGTTGTAATCAGAGCATGGTTTGAAGTGAGTTGTGCGACCATTTCGGACTATATACATCTTAAAGGAGTTCACTTCAGATGCCTTGTGATTCTTATCCAGACATACATTGCCCAAGATTACCCAGACTGGATCGAGTCTTTGGGCGTATGGAGCATGATCTGGGCAGTTGCATTGTTGGCGCACCTTGTGGACCTTCAGAATGTCTCTCCCGAGTAGGATTAGAATATCAGCATTCGCGTCCAGAGGAAGAATCTGGTTAGTTAGGTGCCTCAAGTGGGGATGATGAAGCATGGCTTCTGGAGTGGGAATTTCTTCCCTGAAATCAGGTATCTGGTCACATTCAAATAAAGTTGGCAAGGGTATGTGTATGTTCCTTTTGATTGAAGAAACAATTTACCTAGAGGCTCTTCTGGCAGAAGTCTTAATACGACCCGAGCAAGCATTGAGGGTGTATGGATTTGTTTGTCCCATTATATTGAAGATCTCAAACAGTTTTGGCTTTGCTAGAGACCTGTTGCTCTGCTCATTTATTATGGAATACCTTCTGGAGGTCTTGTCATGTTGTCCTTCTGGATAGACATCGACCAGACGTACTTTGGCACAGCATTTAGGACCATTTTCTTCTCCACATACTTCAATACATAAGGTGGAAACAGCAGTTGTGGTAGGATCAGGAACTTGTGGCTTCCCACCATGCTTTTGCGCAGGATTGCTGCTCAAGGTTGTTGAGTGTGTGGAGTTGGTGTTGGATGCATATATGTAACGTGTTTGTAACTATTGCATTCAGTGTATTTAATGACGGCCTTACAGTCCTTAGCAAGATGGTCTGAGGTGGCGCGACACTTATAACATATCCCAAGCTCCTTGAGGGTATCTCTGCACTTCTGCAAGGTCTTTGCCCTTAGTCCACAACATTCCTTAAGTGGGTGAGGTCTTTTGTGGATAGGGCACATACGGTTACTGTCCATAACCTTAGGAGCAACAGCATTTGTTTTAGTAAAGGCGGGTGCTGTAAGTGGAACATCAGTCTTGCTCACGGATACTGTGCCTATAAACTCTCTACGTTTGGTGGTAATGTTATCATACCTTGTAGATGATGATTATGAAACAGGTGAAACTGATGAAACTTCGATGAAATTGAAGCTGGGATCATTCTTCTTCAGAGCTTGATAATTGACAAATCTGGAAAAATGTGAAAAGGGAGAGAAAGATACATTATACTTTGAGCCATAGTCTGCCCATTTATCCTGCATGCTGTATAGCAACTTGGACACTACTGGATTCACAAAATGAACAGTATCAAGGTAACTCAGTCCTGAAAGACATGGGTCTAATTTTGCCAATTCTAATTCTTTTAGCAGGTCGCTCAGGTCTTGAAGTTTTCTGTTGTCCTTGTTAGCTATTTTTGGGAAGGTTTGCAGTATCTTGAATAAGGCACACTCTATGGTTTCTAAGCTGCCGTAGGTTTGCTCCAGTCTCTCCCAGGCTGCAATAAATAAGACCTGCATCTGAATGGTCCACGTGAACTGCCCTTATTGTCTTGATACGCTCTGCTGATTTAGGGCCTAACCAGTTAACAAGCAAATCCAGTTGTTCCTTGCCCCTGAGGTTAAAGGGACACTGTCACCTGAATTTGGAGGGAACAATCTTCAGCCATGGAGGCGGGGTTTTGGGGTTTTTGATTCACCCTTTCCTTACCCGCTGGCTGCATGCTGGCTGCAATATTGAATTGAAGTTCATTCTCTGTCCTCCATAGTACACGCCTGCGCAAGGCAAGATTGCACTGTGCAGGCATGTACTACGGAGGACAGAAAATGAACTTCAATCCAATATTGCAGCCAGCATGCAGCCAGCGGGTAAGGAAAGGGTGAATCAAAAACCCCAAAACCCCGCCTTCATGGCTGAAGATTGTTCCCTCCAAATTCAGGTGGCAGTGTCCCTTTAAGGTCTTAAATTACTGCTTGAAAGTTCGACTTCCAGGCTCTATAATTTTTGGTATGATCATCAAACTTTGAGAGACTGATGCTTATTAACTCCCTGTGAATCATGTATCTGACGAATTCAGACATGTCCGATCTCCCGGTCATAGTTGCAGGATTAACTTGTGATATCCCTGGGGAATGTAAGTCCTCTGGCTTACATGACTGCGACAAATCAGGACGAAATGATGTGGCAAGAGGGTTAAGCTGTAGGTTAGTCTCTATAGGGTCTGGTGGATGCGGCTTAAATTGTGGGTTAGTGCTGGAAGTTACCTTGTCGGCAGTAGGTGGTGACATCTCTTGGCTTGTGGGTATGTCCATGTGGGAGAACTTAGGTGACACTGGTATGGATGTTAAATGTCTTAGCACGTAGTCAGTAGTGCGATTGGATCGCCCCCAGACACAGGGCCACAGGTTACTCGGTACCGGTCCTTTCTGTCTCAGTTCTGGGGTTGTCACGGTGGCTAGACCCGTTCCGTGACCCTGCTAAGGGGCGTCCAGTAAAGGGGGTATAGTCTGTCAGGAGTTCGTGACACCACCTGTGGTGTTCGGTCAGGGTGACCGACGCTGCTATGGGGTCTGCTGGGGTGATGGAATGGCAGCTGGATGATATACCTTCCCACAGGTGAAGTATGTCCCAGGGCTTCCCAGTGGTGTAGATGGCGATGGTGTGAGGTGCAGTCAATAATGAGGACACAAGGTTGTAGTCTCTTTACCTCTTTACTGAAGGCTTCAGGATCCTCAATCCAGAGTACGTTTAACAGGGCTCTCTGAGACCGGCCGGTCCGATGGGCACATCCAGAGTTTCCTTCGCAAATGGAAATCGTTGCCTACCACTAGCGCCTGTGTGTTGTAGTCCTACCCTGCTGAGCATTCGGAATAGTCCTCACAACTGCTGTTCTCGTTCGTTCGTTCTCTACAGCTCTCTCTTTAGTTCCAGATGTTACTAGTTTCTCGTCCCCCAGATATATTTTGGCTAGGACGCACCCGTATGACGGGAAGGCTTGGAGGTCTTCCGGGGCCCTAGAGACGCCCCTCTCCCAATGTTGCCCCCTATGTCTTCTTAGGAAATTTAAGGTAGACAGCCAACCTCTAATTAACTGTCCGGCGGAGTTTGAAGTAAGGCCTGAAGTCAGTTACTCCTACGGTGTTCCGGCCACCGACTATGCGACTCAGTAAGATGTTGCCTCTCTCTCTCTCGGCACGACTCTTACTGGCTCTCCTTTGTGCTTGATCTCGTTTACACTGTTCCACAATATCCTTCCCTTCGTGTCTCCTTCTTAGGATACCGCCGCAGGGTGTGCAGGCGCGGTTCCGTTCCGTTCTGTTCGCTAGGCACCTGCCAGATTCCCACGCCTGACAGGGACCCCCCTGTGCCTTCTCCCTGCAACACCCCCTGCCACGGGATGTTGCCTGAATCCAACCCAGTGAGCTTCTGACTAACTTCCTCCCCAGCCCCTAGTTTTACCAGTGTGAGGAGTGGCCCAATAAATAAAGCCTTTTTCTCCCCCTAGTAGCCGGAGTGTGAAGTGTAATGTGTTCTGGTGATACCTGGTCAGGAGAACTCCTTAGTGCCATCAAACGTACCGCCACTCCCCTTAGCGGCAGAGCGCCATACTGCAACGACCAGGTCTCTGGGGCGCTGCACGATCATCTGGGTCCTCCACCTCTCCTGGAATAAGGCAGTTCATATCAGCATCTTGACCTAGTTCTTGTTCAAGGACCTTCAGTTTAGCAAGGGCTGTTGCTTCTTCCCTACCTGCATGGAGTATTTTCAATTGGAAATCCATCTGGTTTCTTTCGGCTTCTATCTCAGCCTCCTTCCTTTTTAATTGGGCTTCTATCTCAGTCTCCTTCCTAACAAAGGAACTTCTGACTCTAGGTTCGTCTGCAGACACAAGAATTTCCAGTAGCTTGTCAGACAATGTTGACTTCCTGGAGTGAGATGATCTGTAATATTGAGTTGTGATTTTGTTCGACGTTGTGTGATGTGACCTAACCTCTTGGAGGTGTACGATGCAGAGTTCTGCCTTATTCTGGGCATCTCGTACTAATGAGGTCTTTTCTTGGAGAAGAGTTTCCCTTTCAGCTAGTTCTGTTGGGGCATCTTCCATGTCACAGTTACTCAGAAATGTGATGCACTTTGCAGACAGTCTCTGCTAGTGATCATAGGCGGCAGATAAATGATTCAATGTGGCGGTTAAATCTGCTGCATCATTGTTAGAGCGTGGAGAAGCTGCTAAATAGTGATCAACTTTGCCCCATAAATGTTCTAGGTTATCATTGAACTCATCTCTAGTAGTCTCAAAGTTCTCTCTGACCTTCTATGTAGGCTTGGTTACACGTTTGGGTCATGCGTCCTGCTCTACAGTAAGTGTGGACTCTGCTCCTGGAGCATCTGTGGTGTCAGGGACATGATGTGATACTTTCACAGAGGGATCCACGGTGCTTTTTGTGGACATGCTTTAGCTAAGATGGCGGATGGTCATAGACTTACCAGCAGACGACGCATATGCATATAGACACTGCAGACTTAGATCTTTGGTACTATTCTGCCACCGATGTCCGTGGATGTGATGTGTCTGAGGGATGTGAACACAGTTCTCTGTATAAGCGATAACAGATGGCATTAACTCACTAACTCGGGTCTACTATTCCTGATGAGCTGCACGTGATTAGTCCAGAAGGATGATGCAGTGATAAATTCAACAGGATTTATTCACAGTACCTTGATGAGATGAGCTGAGATACTAGGGCTGATGAACGGATAAAAATGAGGTAGAAGTTAGTAACGCAGTTTAGAAGCATAAAGATGGAGTTACCAAGAGAATCATTTCTCCAGTCCTGTAGCATGTGTTGTACAAGATGGCACTGACCAAGAAGAAGGAAGTGATATACAGATATGAGAAGTTGAAGAAAGAAAGGTATTATGGGTAAAGCCTAGTAATAATGGATGAAGAACATCATATACAATGGCCAGTAGATGGCAGCAAAGTACAACAAATAGAATAGATGGAATTAAACCTTATACATCAGATAATGTCCAATAATGGCTGACAGTTATGCAAAAGATTAACTAACAGCAGAATACTTATAAAGAAAAAATTAAACTTAACATTTTACAGTGGTCTCTTAATTTTTTCCAGAGCTGTACATACACACAGTATATCACAAAAGTGAGAACACGCCTACATATATTCAGGATGGGGGGCAGTACAAATCTTGCACTGGGGCCCATATGACACTAGTTACACCACTAGAGAGGACCCTAGCCAAATGCCTAGTTTGCTCCATTCTAATCCTGCTGCCACTATATGGTCACTGTATGGCAGTATTATCAATGTTAGTCTTTGCATAGAGATTTTCAGTAAAAGCATAGTGATTCGCTTAAGGTACCGTCACACATAGCGACGCTGCAGCGATACCGACAACGATCCGGATCGCTGCAGCGTCGCTGTTTGGTCGCTGGAGAGCTGTCACACAGACCGCTCTCCAGCGACCAACGATCCCGAGGTCCCCGGTAACCAGGGTAAACATCGGGTAACTAAGCGTAGGGCCGCGCTTAGTAACCTGATGTTTACCCTGGTTACCATCCTAAAAAGTAAAAAAACAAACGCTACATACTTACCTACCGCTGTCTGTCCTCGGCGCTCTGCTTCTCTGGTCTGGCTGTGAGCTCCGGGCAGCCAGAAAGCAGAGCGGTGACGTCACCGCTCTGCTTTCCGGCTGACCGACGCTCACAGCCAGAGCAGGAGGAGAGCAGAGCACAGCGCTGGAGGACAGACACCGGAATGTAAGTATGTACTGTTTGTTTTTTTACTTTTAGGATGGTAACCAGGGTAAACATCGGGTTACTAAGCGCGGCCCTGCGCTTAGTTACCCGATGTTTACCCTGGTTACCAGCAAAGACATCGCTGAATCGGTGTCACACACGCCGATTCAGCGATGTCTATGGGGAGTCCAGCGACCAAATAAAGTTCTGGACTTTCTTCCCCGACCAGCGATCTCCCAGCAGGGGCCTGATCGCTGCTGCCTGTCACACTGGACGATATCGCTAGCGAGGACGCTGCAACGTCACGGATCGCTAGCGATATCGTCTAGTGTGACAGTACCTTTAGGCTCCCCGATACAAATTATTAGGATGCACAACTATAGTTGTACACACGGATACCTGGGTAGGGACCCTCTCAGATGTTTCACTGAACCCCTAGCTACACCTCTGGTACAGAAGATTGGCAGTTACAGCTTTATGGCACAGAGAGTTGGCAGCTTCAGTCAGTGCACTTAGCTTGATAGTTATAGTATGATGCTTGGAGGTTACAGCCTATTGGCATAGGGCTACCACTAGGAATTTCAGCGCCCCAGACTGGCAACATTTTCGGGGCCCCCCTGAGACTCCAACCAGGCCCGCCTCCACCCCTTGAACCTTCCACAGTCCAACTGTCCACTCATAGAAAAACTCCACATCTGCACCACGTCCTCACCAATCACACATTAACAGTTCCCATCACCAGATCACACATATAGCCGGCAGCTTTTGTTTTGGCCAAAAGATTTTTTAAGCCGCCACCACAACAAGGTGACTGCCCCTGATGAAGCTGCACTGCAGCGATACGCGTAGGGCTCTCCCACACTCCCATTTTCCACGCCATCCATCTCCCTCCCTTCATCCAGGGGCTCCCTGCTGCCATTATCTCTATTGTCTTAGGGACTCTGTAGCCATTTACATGGGCTCTCCCCTGTGAATACCACCTGGTTCTTTTGCAGAGTAGCATATCTATTTGACATTGCAGGTATTTAATATTGGATAATAACTTTGTCCACTATAATACATTTTTTCTGCGCTCTTGTTCCAATTTTTATAGTGCTATTTTGCACGTATGAGGGATTTAGGATGGCTTCCTGTCACAGTATGTGACCCTCCTTCTTTGGACAATTGCTTTATCTTTGTCAGACACCCGAGCTTACACCTGTGGGGACTCCCACATTCCAGGGTCCATGGTATGTGCACTCAGCCAACTATATTGACTTAATTGATTGTTATTTTATTATTTACGGCTGGATTGTTATGACCTTATGATAACTTTTTGGTGTTTACATTATTCATGCATATTGCACTTCCAATATGAGTGCTTATGTTGCTACGGTATCATGTCCTAGGGTCACATAGATGTATTATTCTACATGGATGGGGGTGTTATTATTGTTGTTTTTAAATGTTTTTAATCATGTTTGTGCTTTGGTGACAATAAAGTAGTTTTTGATATTTTTTGTACCTCGGGTGTGCACTTTCTACATACGCATTAGTCTTTCCTCCGGTTATTGCTCCTCCTTTCTATGCGTTAGTAGCACCCTGTGATTATTATAATTGCATTTGAAATATATACTGTGGTGCACCCTGCCCTTTGTTGCTTAGCCACTACAACAAAGTAGACTCTTTTGGTCGGGCCCTACTCTACTCTAACCTATTAAACATTTGTTAAAATATGCAATACAATTTAGGTATATTTTTATTTATTTTTAAATTTTTTGAAAATGACCAATAATATTACATACAAGGGACAAATACCATTGCACCATGACCAGGTCACATATTACCACCACAGTGACCGGATATGACATACAAGAGACAAATACCACCGCACCATGTCCAAATTACATATTACCACCACATGGTGACCAATAATACCACATACAAGGAGCAAATACCACCACATCATGACCAGACCACATATTACCACCACACAGTGACCAAATAATAGCACATACAAAGGACAAATACCACCACACCATGACCAGACCACATATTACCACCACATAGTGACCAAATAACAGCACATACAAGGAACAAATACTGCTACACCATGACTGGACAACATATTACCGCCACATAGTGACTGAGTACTACAATACTGATCATTAATTAAAAAAAAACACAATACTAATATCACCATAAGTGCCATTATACACAGGAGATCTGTACTTAGTATGCAGTGTCCTGGTACAAGTAATACATTGATTACCAGTGACATTATACACAGGAGCTCTGTATATAGTGTATAGTGTACAGGTAATACAGTGATTACCGGTGACATTATACACAGGAGCTCAGTATACAGTATCAGTGTACAGGTTACACAGTGATCAATGACATTATACACAGGAGCTCTGTATATAGTGTCAGTGTACAGGTAATACAGTTATCACTGGTGACATTGTACACAGGACCTATGTATACAGTGTCAGTGTACAGGTAATACAGTGACCACTGGTGACATTGTACACAGGAGTTCTGTATATAGTGTCAGTGTAAAGGTAATACAGTGATCACTGGTGACATTGTACACCGGACCTCTGTACATACTATACAGTGTATAGTGTTATAGTGTACAGGTAACACACTGACTCAGCAGTGACGTCTCTAGGTGAAGTCCTTCATCTTCATTTTTCACCTTCATCCAGCACAGACCGCCATCACTTCTTCCAGCCAGGACTCGTCTCTGCAGAACACATTACTTGATTTTTTCCCAACTTCTACACTACAATGAAGAAAAAAGCGACATTTTGTCACTCTGCACAGTAACAGGACCGCCCCCCATTTAAAACAGTATCCTCAAAAAATAAAATACATACATCACTGAAGTAATAATATCACTTTATTAGCCCCTATGATAATAATATCCCCTATCCTGGCCCCCATGTGTCTCATTCCTGGCTCCAGCCATATGTTCTCCCATCCTGCCCTCATGAGCATACTTTCTGCCCCCATGTGGTGTACCATCCTGCAACATCTGTCCCATGATCCTGCCTCATCTGTCCCATGATCCTGCCCCATCTGCTCCATGATCCTGCCCCATCTGTCTCCATCGTATCCATCCTGCCCCATGATTCTGCACCATGTGTCTCCATCCTGCCACATGTATCTCCATCCTGCCCCATCTATCTCCATCCTGCCCCATATTCCTACCACATCTGCCTCCATCCTGTCCCATGTTCCTGCCCCTATGTTTCCATCCTGCCCCCTGTGTCTCTATCCTACCCCTGTCTCCCATCCTGCCCCCGTGTCTCCATTCTGCCCTGTGTCTCCATTCTGCCCCCTGTGTTTCCATCCTGTCTCCTGTGTCTCCATCCTGCTCCAGGTCTCCAATCCTGCCCCCTTGTCTCTATCCTGCCCCAGTGTCTCCATCCTGCCCCCTGTGTCTCCATCCTGCCCCCTGTGTCTCCATCTTACCCCCTGTGTCTCCAGTCCTGCCCCCTGTGTTTCCATTCCTGCCCCCTGTATATCCATTCCTGCCTCCTGTGTTTCCATTCCTGCCCCCTGTATTTACATTCCTGCTCCCTGTGTCTCCATCCTGCTCCATGTCTCCCATCCTGCCCCCTGTGTCTCCATCCTTCCCCCTGTATTTCCATTCTTGCCTCCTGTGTTTCAATTCCTGCCCCTGTATTTCCATTCCTGCTATCTGTGACTCCTTCAAGCCCCCTGTGTCTCCATCAAGCCCCCTGTGTCTCCATTCTGCCCTGTGTCTCCATCCTGCCCCCATGTCTCCCATCTTGCCTTGGGCCACTTTCAATAAAAATAAAAACTTTCTCCTTACCTAGTCGTGCTCCAGCGTCGACATCCACCCCAGGCGTTTCAAGCGCGTACTCGCTGGCAAATGACAATGACATCATACCCCAGCAATGTGCGTGCTGATGTCAGCTGCCAGCCTCCGATTGGCTGGCAGCTTCTAACTATTGCCATGTGGGCCTGCACGGCAATAGAGTTTAACTGAACCTGCGTCTCAGACTCAGGTTTAGTTACTGTGCCGGCAGAAGCCTGCCGCTGGGGCCTGATGAGTGGAAGAGAGGGGGCACGATGCGCGCCCTGTCTGTTCATTGAGCCTCATACGCCAGTCAGGGCAGTAATGCCCTGATAGCCACCCTGTATTGGCATATCAGCTTGATGGGTACAGTCTACTGGAACAGATACTTGACAATTACAGTCTTTTGGCATAGATGTCCAGAAGTTACAGACTACAGGTGACAGAACTCAAGAACATATCCCACCACTGACACTAATTTGTTAGGAAGATAGCAACGTTATCTCACTGATTCAACCAAATTGTCAGGGACCAATAATACCAATCCCACTGCTGCCAAGAAATCATCAGGAACAGCACTCCGCTTTCCACCAATTATCAAGAGAATCACACGATTGACTGACGATTGATGTACAAGGCAACAACTACTATTGCAACTACGTAGCCTATTGGGTGTTTGGCACTGCACCACAATGCTGAAAATATGTGTCATGCCCCTGGATTTGATCCCTTGAGCTTCTGCTGACCCACAGGAGACACCTTTTCTCTGGGTGTTTGGGTTCTGTTTTATTTGGACCTCTCTTCTGTTTATCATTAGGATGTAGGCTGCATATTTGTTAACAGTAATTGCAGTATTCTTTTTTTGGTATTTTGTTATTTACTTTACTCACTCTGATATCTTTTGTTTATTCAGCACACGTTCCTCTGCTCTGCCCTCTTGTTCTTTAGTAGGAATGTGAAGCATCTTGTCAGCCTTTTAGGCAGTTAAGGTTTGAGTTGCCATGTGCTAGTCTGTGGTTAAGTTTATCTCTTCACCCGCAGGCTCCACTAGGGACTGCCGTGTCGGGATATCTAGTCTGTACAGGAACCAGCAGGGTCCATTGCAGTTTATAGTGTTTAACCTATTTTCTCTAGTGAGATGCTACACAGTCATACTCTAGAAGCTGTTAGGGGCATTCAACGTGAGCTGAGTGGTGACACCAATGCGTTATCTTAGGATGCCAGCCTCCACAGTCAGGTAGGGACAGACCAGGGTCAGAGTAGGGCTCTTACCAGTCTGAACAGGGATCTATCATGTTCAGTTTTTTGTTCCCCTGGTTTGTTCGCTACCCGTGTGCTTGTGCAGTCATAACAATATGCCTTCCTTATCTATAGATCCTACACCTGTCACTAATAAACCAATATTCATATATGAAAATGTGGCTTTAATTCTGAGATATTATCCTGTGTTGTTTTGAAGTCAGGGAGCCTAATTACACAGGTACAGAAAAGTGTCTCCACAGCAGCCTGCTTAATAATCGTACTGATCACCTCACTGTATGTGGCTGTATCACACCAGGGGGTCCTAGAACAAATAAGAGAAAGAAAATGTCAGCTCTTCTTTCCCATGGCTGTGATTTACATGGTGAAGTCATTCTCCTTTGGTTGATATGAGGCTGACAATGGGGATATAAGCTTGGTGGTTACAGTCTATAAGCACAGATGTTTGGAAGTTACAGTATTTAGGGGCAGATTTTGGGTGGTCACCGTTTATCAGCACATGAGCTTGGTGATTAATGTCTATCAACACAGATTATGCACAGTTACAATCTATGGGCATAGATGCTTGTCAGTTACAGTCTAACATAGTAGATTTTCGCAAGTAGCAGTCATTTGGCCAAGATACTTTGTAGTTACTTTCTATTGGCACAGAGGTTTAGAGGTTACAGTCTATTGACATACATGCGTGGTAGATTCAGAAATCAACATAGTTGATTAGCACTTACAGTCTATTGGTACAGATCTTTGGCAGCTACAAGGCAACTTACAGTAACTTGGACCACTGAGCCAAGGGACCCAGGGTCTCTACTTTCACAGTGATGAGCAATGACAAACCCAAGTTACTTTCCACAGGTCAGCGCTACCAATGAAAGGCTTGCACTCTCTCTGCATCCACATGATACAGTGTCAATCAGCATCCCAAAAACCTTAGCACCACAATAGAACAAAGCCTGTACAGCACCAAGCTACTGCATCTACACACATGTCCAACTGGCACAGTATCTGAAGGTTGAAATATGGTAACAATATACAGAAAATGGGTGCGCTGGATGAAATAACCATAAACATACATTGGTATAACACAGTAACACAAAAACAATGTCAAGTTGGCATCACTGGAGGCAACAAACAGTTCAAATTCACATCATTTGTGCTTGGAAAACCCAATTACATGTACGATATGAGTGCACACATAGCACCTTAAATTAATGCTCCTAAATATTTTGAGGTTGTTTTTTTTATCAGGGCCTGGCAAAGTTCTTTTGAACTCTTTGGGTAAACATGTTGATGGAAACATCTCTGGGATTAAATGAAAAGTATTTATTTTACTAGTTAGGTTGGCAACAGACAAAATCAACAGAACCCATGTTCTTAGCAATACCAGATAACTATCTTATGGATACAGGGGTGTATTGGTTCATCTTCTTCCACTGTGATGACAGGTATCAGAGAAAAGTGATTTGATACTTAGCATATCCAATTATTTATTCTCACAAGAGATAAGCCCCTCTCCACATGCAATAATGTCTATTAACCAATTGCCATGTGGGCTTGGTGCATGGTAACCTGGCAGATATTAATATGATATAGCGCTAGCTACTCCTTCTACCATGTCCCAAGGGTTTCCCTGCCCTTCACCCTTGTAAAGGAATCTGTACTTACACAAGGGCCCCTGAGTTGGGTCCATGGATTAGCTGCTGCCCAGTGGAGCAAGCTGTAAGATGATGGCCAAGAGGCCATACTACTACCAGGAGGTTTGGAACAGGAGCAGAAACACCAGAAGAAAAATGGTCAACAAACAGGAATAAACTAAGACTGAGCCTGAAAATCTCAAGTAAACCAGTTTAAGTAAAGCTTATAACTGACAGACATTAACACAAAACCAATCTCAAGTTAGCATCACTGTGACAGCAAACAGTTCAAGTTCACATCATTTGTGCTTAGAAAGCCCTGTAACATGTATGATATATAGAGTGAATTAATAGAATCTCACATTTATGTTCCTTAAAGATTTACAGGTGGTTGTTTTTCAGGTCCGAATCACGTTCTGTGGCACTTCGTGGGCAAATGTGGATAGGATTCCTTAAGAAATATTTACTTTACTAGGGTGCTCACAGACAAAATGGCAAAAGTAGCTTAAGTTAAAGTTTTGTAAGACCAACTATTTTATGGATACCCTCTTCCAGACTGATGGCAAGTGTCAGAGGAAAGTGAAATCTGACACTAAAGGTACCGTCACACTAAGCAACGCTGCAGCGATACCGACAACGAACCGGATCGCTGCAGCGTCGCTGTTTGGTCGCTGGAGAGCTGTCACACAGACCGCTCTCCAGCGACCAACGATGCCGGTAACCAGGGTAAACATCGGGTTACTAAGCGCAGGGCCGCGCTTGGTAACCCGATGTTTACCCTGGTTACCATCGTTAAAGTAAAAAAAACAACCACTACATACTTACCTACCGCTGTCTGTCCTCCAGCGCTGTGCTTCTCTGTACTGGCTGTGAGCGCCGGGCAGCCGGAAAGCAGAGCGGTGATGTCACCGCTCTGCTTTCCGGCCGCTGTGCTCACAGCCAGAGCAGAGAAGCACAGCGCCGGGGACAGACAGCGGTAGGTAAGTATGTAGTGGTTGGTTTTTTTACTTTAACGATGGTAACCAGGGTAAACATCGGGTTACTAAGCGCGGCCCTGCGCTTAGTAACCCGATGTTTACCCTGGTTACCAGCGAAGACATCGCTGAATCGGCGTCACACATGCCGATTCAGCGATGTCAGCAGGAAGTCCAGCGACGAAACAAAGTTCTGGACTT
Source organism: Ranitomeya imitator (assembly GCF_032444005.1). Classification (NCBI taxonomy): domain Eukaryota; kingdom Metazoa; phylum Chordata; class Amphibia; order Anura; family Dendrobatidae; genus Ranitomeya; species Ranitomeya imitator. The sequence continues at coordinate 639,074,166 of NC_091282.1, read as the reverse complement.
TCTTCCCCGACCAGCGATATCACAGCAGGGTCCTGATCGCTGCTGCCTGTCACACTGGACGATATCGCTAGCCAGGACGCTGCAACGTCACGGATCGCTAGCGATATCGTCTAGTGTGACGGTACCTTAAGTATATCCAGTCATTTGATTAGAAAGCATATGTGAACCAGGACAAACAAAGCTTATATCTGGCATAGGACACAGGTATTCTGTTGGGAGCAGCCCAACCCAGGGAGATAAAATTAAGAAAAGACAGTAGTTAACCCCCCAAATCTTACTGCCTTGATGGTACCACAAGTCCTAGTATAGATACAGCAAGTGGTAATGTGGCGCCCTAGCCTGTAGTGTCACAAAATGCTTGCTTGTGTAATATAATTTATCTGTATTGCCAGTTATGGTGAGGGCTCCTGGTTCTCCGCCTACCTCTCTGACCGCTCCTTCACTGTATCTTTTGCTGGCTCCTCCTCTTGTCATCTTCCCCTTAGGCTACTTTCACACTAGCGTCGGAATTCAGCCCGTCGCATTGCGTCGGGCCGAGATTCCAACGCTAGCGTTGTTAGCGCCGCACAACGGTTGCAGCGGATGCATTTCTCCGGCGCATCCGCTGCCCCATTGTGAGGTGCGGGGAGGTGGGGGCGGAGTTCCGGCCGCGCATGAGTGGTCGGAAAAAGCGGTCCGTCTGGAGCAAAAAACGTTACATTTAACGTTTTTTGCTCCCGGCGGTCCGCCACAACACGGCACAACCGTCGCACGACGGTTGCGACGTGTGTCAATACGTCGGTAATGTTTCTCTATGGGGTAAAAACGCATCCTGCAAACAACTTTGCAGGATGCGTTTTTTCCCCTAAACGACGCATTGCGACGTATTAAAAAAAAGCCAGTGTGAAAGTAGTCTTACTGTTGGGGTTCCTCAAGGATCAGTCCTAGGCCCCCTGCTCTTCTTCTTGTGTAACACCCCAGGTAACCGGTTGTTACAGTGATGTTGCTTTCCTTTCGGGGAGGGCGATATCATGTTTGAGGCAAGGAGGATTTTCTTTACCAGATAAGCATCTACATTCAACACATTCTGACTCCATGCCAGAAGGGGAGCTCTGAAAATGGATTCAGGGGAGCTTCACCAACTTTATGTATTCTGGTCTGGAGGTGGAGGTAGTTAGTCTCCTGGAGGGAGAGCTAGCAGAAGGACATCTGGAACAGACAGTGGGGCCGAGCAGCCACATGGGAGCTGCAGCCCCTGGAAAAGGAAGAGATAGCCTAAAGGGTTGGATTGTAGTGGAGCTTGAGAGGAAAGGAGCACAGTGGAAGAGGAAAGGGCTCAGAGGGGAACGGCGACCGGACACTCTCAGAGCAAGAGCGCAGAAATCGGGCACCGGGAGCCCGAGGTCGTGTTGTTCTGCAGGACGCACGGCAAACCGGAGGGCATAAGACTGTAAGTTAATTGCCCACACCAAGTCTGAGGTGAAGCAGTAACCTGAAGAGCCCGGGTCATGATAGAGACCCTATAAAACGGCTCACACTGCCCAACGTGTAGACATCTGTCTCAGGACAGGAGAGAGGGGACTTTGCCAGCAAGCTACAAGCAGCAGGGACCTCACCAACTAGCGCAAATATCAAAGGCTTATGGACCTCACCTGGGAGAGGGACCCTCCATTGCCTCCAAGCCGGCCGGACCACAGCTACCCCTGCACTTGGTACCCTGGACTGAGGCTGACTGCTACCATCAGTAAACCAGGTAAAGACTGCAAGCCTGTGTCCTGGTTCTTTACTATAGCATCCACCACATCATCTGTGTCATATACCTTGGGAGCCCTGGGAACCCCGCTTCACCTGTGGGAAGCATCACCATCTTGCTGCATAACATCACCCCAGAGGACCCCTTTAAGCAGGGTCAGTCCCTACTGACTGAATACCACAGGTGGTGTCACGAACAAACTTTATTCACCAATCCCCTTAAAGACCTTCCCCTTTTAAGTGAGTGCCCAGGGCCACGGATCGGGTCACAGCCACCGTGACATCCCCTTTAAGAGTGACCGGACCTGGTACCGAGTATCCCCATTGCCCTGGTGGGCGACTCACTTGTATACTGCCCCTATTGGACAAACAATCAGTAGATTTGGTTTCCAGTACCATCTCTATACTGATGACACCCAATTATACACCTCTACTCCTGACATTACACCTGCATTATTACAAAACACCAGTGATTGTCTTACCGCCATCTCCAATATCATGTCCTCCCTCTACCTGAAAGAACCTGTCAAAAACTGAACTCCTTATGTTTCCTCCCTCTACTAACTTACCTTTGCTCGACATTGCCATTTCCGTGTGTGGTTCTATCATTACTCCTCAGCAACATGTCTGCTGTTTTGGGGTCATACTTGATTCAGAGCTTTTCTTCACCCTCCACATCTGATCACTAGCTCGCTCTTGTCATCTGCACCTCAAAAACATTTCTAGAATTCAACCTTTTCTTACTTTTGACTCTGCAAGAACTCTTAGTGTTGCACTTATTCATTCCCATCTGGACTATTGTAACTCTCTACTAATCGTTCTCCCTCTTACCAAACTCTCCCCACTCCAATCTGTCCTGAATGCTGCAGCCAGGATCACATTCCTCATGAACCGTTACACCAATGCTTCTACGTTGTGCCAGTCATTGCACTGGTTACCCATCTACTCCAGAATTTAGTATAAACATCATGCTCACCCACAAAGCATTCCACGGTTCAGCACCACCCTACATCTCCTCCCTGGTCTCAGTCTGCCACCCTACGCGTGCTCTCCATTCTGCTAATGACCTGAGGTTAACATCCTCAATAATCAGAACCTCTCACTCCTGTCTCCAAAACATCTCACGTGCTGCGCCAATTCTTTGGAATGCACTACCCAGGATAATTTAATTAATCCCCAATACCCACAATTTTAAGAGTGCCCTAAAAACGCACTTCTTCAGACTGGCCTACCGCCTCAACACATTTTATTTAACTATCCTACTGTGTGGCTCATTCAAAATTTTCACCATTATCAGGTTCCTTGTATCATGTTCTTACACGCTTTATGCATTTAATAGCCCTCTGTGTCTGTACTGTTACATACTTAGGCCGATAACCGGTTCATGCAGCTTTACATGAACACCCGATTTCTTACATTATGGCTGTTCAGAATAATGAAAGCAATTGTTACCATCCACCTTTCGTGTCTCTCCTATTTACTCATAGATTGTAAGCTTGCGAGCAGGGCCCTCATTCCTCTTTGTATCTGTGGATTTATGTGATTATTGTTAGACTGCTACGACCCATGACCGTTTACTCCCATTAAGTGACACACAACAGTTATCAGAACTTTTAAAACTTTTATTGGGAAATATAATCCATCTTTTACTTTGGGTAAATATTTTGGTCGCAGCTTAAAACAGGCAATATCTGCCAACAAATGGGGTGTAGGGAGATTAACTGCCTTCCGGTCTCCCAGGCAGGTATCTTCACCACCAACTAAACTCCACCCTTCCGCAGCTGCAACTGAACCAACGTCTAACAAAAGGGGAGGGAGGGCGGGAAACAGGTCCGGGTCCTGGGATCCGGATGTGGCTTCAGCGCTTCCCGGCGCCAAGAGCAGGGGATAAGCCCCGCCCCCTCCGCGGGGAGTTAACCCCATATTCAATTTGGCCTCACTCAATGGGAGATCTCTATCCCAAACAAGGGGGGGGACGCGCAGCAGTCAGGGGACAGCGGCATAAGCCGCAGTGTCCCAAAGACTGCTACGACCCATGACCGTTTACTCCCATTAAGTGACACACAACAGTTATCAGAACTTTTAAAACTTTTATTGGGAAATATAATCATAAAATTTCCATCTTTTACTTTGGGTAAATATTTTGGTTGCAGCTTAAAACAGGCAATATCTGCCAACAAATGGGGTGTAGGGAGATTAACTGCCTTCCGGTCTCCCGGGCAGGTATCTTCACCACCAACAAAACTCCACCCTTCCGCCAAGGAGGAGCGAATATAGAGAGCTACGACCCCCCAAACGAATGCATCGCCTGAACCACACCCTCTCGAATACCATTGAGGAAGATATCTAAGCCCACCTCGTTCAAATGAACTCCGTCTGGAAGAAGAAAACCGGAATTGTCTCCCTCCAGCCGATGGTGCCGAACAACTACACCATTCTTAAACCTTATGAATCGTGATATCCTCTGATTCAGAGTGCGTCTGGATCTCTCCATAGCATTCAATTCCCTGGCACCCCGCCACACCAGCCTTGGGATTACTTCGGACCAGACTAGTCGCATCAACGGGAAGAAACTCGGGAACTTGTCCATGTCCGATCTGATCAGCGTAAGTAGTTCAGCCAGTGGGGACGAAGCCAGGTCATTTCCTCCGGCATGGATAACAACAATGGTGGGGGATGAAGCCACCCGTGCAATGTGAACAACCTCCGGAAGAACTTGGGACCACATCATGCCTCTCATACCACGCCATATCACGTCGATATCGTCGAAGCCCAATGATCGCTCTCCTGGGCACAATTCAGCACGGCGAGCAGCCCAATAGATGTATGAGTGACCCACTATCCAGACGCTGGGTCGCACCCCATCTAGGAAATAAAATGTACAGTTAGCCAACATCCAATAACCCAACAACCCAAGGAAATTCCCCAATGTATTACCGAAGCTGCTCCCATATTATTATTGTAACAAAAACAACCAAAACTTTATAACAATAAATCAGGTCTGATGTACCTAGTAAAACAGCGGGATTTCCATCTGCCCACCCTTTGAATTTCTGATTCAAATAAACCCGCTCTAGATGCTTCTGTTGCTGCACCTATCCGAAATGAGTCCCAAATTCTGCTGCGGGCATTCCCAATAATGACAACGTGCGTCTCAATATGGCTAAGAATTGACCCGACACTAGGGGAAGCCCATTCTCATGAATGAAAAATTGGGAACCATCCTTTCTAACTCGCATGTAATTCTTAATTAACGTTAATGGGCAAATGTCCTTGTTGATGGCAAATATTGGGAACCAAGTTCCCCTACCTTCCTGATCAGTTTTAGATTTACATATTCTAATCCTTAGACCATCGTCACAAATTAGTATATCTTCTCGCCTAAGGCCACCCGGTTTATTCAGAGCAGTAGGAACAATCTCACTGACCCGCATGGCCCCAAAGAATGCTAGGCCAAAAGCCGCTGACGTGAGCGCAGCTTCGTATTTAGAATCGCAAACAGATTCTGCGGCCTTAACCAAGCTCACTAGCAAATCAAAGGAGATAGGACGCCTGTTATCACCGTGTTTATCCACTCGGCGCCAACCTTTCAGTAGCTGACTGACTAGAAAATGTTTCGTGGAATCTGACCAACCTGCGAGCTTGAAATGGAACGCTAAAGCAGACACACGGTTGCGCGCCACTGCACCCGATACTCCCATGGCATGCATTTTGGATAGAAATGCCATCGTCACCTGCATCCGAGCATCATCCGAAGACCCAACTGGTTTGCCGTCTGCTAAAAGACACCACTCCTCCCACGCCTTACCATAGGCTTTCCAGGTCGACGGGGCTATCGACGAGCGTATTAACGGCATCAGGTCCCCAGGACATCCCAGATCGAATGTGGGCAATCCACCTCCTCCAAGTGCTCCTGAAGGCGCCGTCCCAGTAAATCCTGCGAGTAAATCCCAGTTAATAAATCTGAAACATTCTCATTGCTGATGGTTAGTGAATTAGCTTTGAACCAAACATTAAACATTAAACATTTCAATACTATGAACTTAATTAGGTCTAAAACCAGCGGTGAAGGAGATGCTAGGTAGTTGATGGCATGCGCCCCGCCAACGGTTTCAAGTTGTAAACGAATACGCTTGTTGGCCAATTGTGGACCCCAGATTTCCATGGCAACTGCAACAGGGAAAAGGTCGATCAAGGTTGAGTCTACGTTCCACTTCCTGGAAACCCAGAAAGCAGGCCAATTTGCAGCACACAATTTGTTACCGAAATGAACGCTGAAACCAGTGTGGCCTGACGCTGCAAAAAACAAACCCATGTCTTCGTTTGAGCACTTTGCCTCCTGAAAGCAAGTCCTACCATTGTAATTACTGAGGAACAGCTTCCATGTGTTTAAATCAGAACGTAGATGTGCTGTAATCCTGATTCTATGATGGCGTTGTTTCACTCCTCTCGTGGCTATCATCAATCTGCGAGAGAAGATCCTACCCGCTGGCATGACCCTACAGGCAAAATTTAAGAAACCAAGCAGCGACTGCATTTGTGTTAATGTGACTTTACCAACCGAAATACATCCGCTGATGAGATCCAGCAGCTTGTCAATTTTTTCCTTCGGCAACCTAAATTCCATGGCGACCGAGTCGATTTCGATCCCAAGGAATGTGATCACTGATACTGGCCCTATCGTCTTCTCGGGGGAAAGTGGGACCCCAAAATGTGCCATGGCATCTTTGAATTGGGCTAGCGCTGTGGAGCATATGTCTGAATCCGCTGGACCGACTATCAAAAAGTCATCGAGATAATGAGTGATGGCGGTTAGCCGGGTGATCTTGCGAGCAACCCATTCTAAAAACGTGCTAAATAACTCAAAATAAAAACAGGAAATTGAACACCCCATGGGGAGACATGTGTCGTAATAGTATAAATCCTCAAATTTAGCTTCCAGTAAGTGGTGACAATCCGGGTGTACCGGGAGAAGCCGGAAAGCGGATTCTATGTCCGATTTGGCCATAAGGGCCCCCGGGCCAGCATTTCTGACTAGGTCAACCTCTTTGTCAAAGGAAATATAAGTGACGGCTGTGTCATCACTGGGTATACCATCGTTAACAGACATCCCCTTGGGGTATGACAGGTGGTGAATTAACCGTTATTTACCTACCTCTTTTTTGGGAACTATACCCAGGGGTGAAACATGTAAGTTAGGGAAAGGGGGGGAATTGAAGGGATCGCGAAAGCGACCCAACCTGATTTCCTTACCCAACTTCTCTGCTAATACGTTGGGTAATTCCTTTGCTGATTGTAAATTTGGGGCTGATTGTGGCTCGGGAGACCAATTAAACGGGATGAAGAAACCATAGGAGAAACTGAAACGCAGTTGCGCCGCAGCCGATTTATTGGGGTATTTGTCCAGCCACGGCCCCATTCTTTTTACGCTCACTGGCGTCGTTAACCTCACCTGCAGAGGGGTTTTTTCCAGAGTTAGCTTTTTGGGGCGGCCGTGTGCATTTTGCCACGGGGTGCGGACCTCCGCACGCTGAACACTCATGTCTATATTTGCAGAGCCCATAGAACTTACAGTGTCCTTCATTAAATAACCAGCACGAACCTGGTCTACGAATGGCTGTTGCTGCCGCGTTGTTACTGGACCCGGCAGCGGGCCCGTGAAAGGATTGAGTTGTTCTTTGAGCCATCATCAGGCGGAGCCACGAATCCGTGGCTTTCATACCCCAGCCTAATTGGGGATTGACGGCCAAGCGACGGCGGAAATCTTCGTCATATTTCCACCATGCTGATCCCTCGTGTGCCTTATAGGAATTGTAGATGCTATCTAAGTATATAAATAGCCCAGAGCACCTTTCCGGGTGCTTCTCCCCCATAACGCATCCGAGGACCGCAAAAGCTTGCAACCAGTTATTAATGGTTTTTGCAACTTTTGGTTTTCGTTCATACGTTTTATCACCCAACCGCCTCTCTCTATCAACCGAGTGCTGGTCCGTGGAAACCATATGTCAATGAAATCATTGGCCCAAATTTGTTCCTTGATGGCGCTATCCAAGTGGGCCCCTAGCGGAGGGACACCACAGAATAGGCCATCCTTATACACATCCGGGCGGGGAGGAGGGGGCTGCCTGCACAATCCCGCTGGTTGTAGCAATTTTGGATTAACATAAATCCTGTTTCCTGTGGTTGCATTGGCTACTGTGTCTGAAAGGTTGGTGTTGGTTCTCTCCCCCCCCCCATGCCCCGATAAAGGGGTACTCACCAATTGGTGCACCGGCATCCGGACAGCTTGCTTCCCGTGCCACGGGAGTCATCGGACCTTGACGCTCCGTGCGATGTATGGACCTACGATGAGAAGACTCCTGCCTGTGTGACCTGCCTGAAGAACTACCGGATGAAGAAGGCGAGCGCCAACGCGAGGCTCTAGACCGTCTACTGCGCCGGCTGGACCTGGATCTATACGAACGCCGTTTGCTAACATAACAATCACGCTTCCTATGTCCACTTCTGCGATGTTCTCTGGGGGATGACGATGATGACGACGATGATCTGCGCGCGGGGCGGATACCCGCACTCTGTCTATTATCCAGAGCCGGGGTGCCAGCACCCTGAATTGGGGCACGAACACCGGTTGCCATCAGTGATAGTGATGCTGGGGTGTTCTGGTGTTCAACTACTGCCGCCTGAGAGGGAGTCATTTGCCCGCCCGGTATTTGCGAATACGGAGTACTAAAGATGAGTGGGTAGGATGGAAACTGTGACACGCCCCTTATACTAGCCTGGGAGTATGCGCTGTGCTGTCCGGGCGCTAATATTATGTGAGGTGATCCCATATTCTGCTGCGCTACAGCTGCCGTGTCCTTGCTCCTGTCAGCATTGGCAATAGCTTCCCCCACGTTCCTTGAAAGTGGAGGAATACCTCCCTGCGGAGCCTCAGTCTCCTTTCCTGCCGTGCCTGAGTCCTGCGAGGAAGCAGACGTTCCTTGAACTCCCCCCATGCTGTTTCTAATTAAGTGCGCAGCTCCGACTAACAATGCTGGCACTTGCGGACCCGTACTCCCTCTTAGTGTACCCAGGGCAGAAGGGGGTATACAGCTTGTATCGCTCGTCTCCGACCCCTGAGTCTCCCCCACCTGAGGTAACACGCTTCCTCCCGTCTCACTGGCGCCCAGAGCAGAAGAGGCGCGTGCACGCGAGCTGCGCGCGCTCTTCTTTGAATACACTGGCGGGCTCAGTCGTGCCGGAGGCCGGGTGGCTTCTGCGAGATCGCCGACCCTCCGGTCGGCACCACCTGCACCATGACAGGGAAGGAGTCGCTCCCGGTCAGCAAGCGCTGCCTTCCCTGCCGATCCTATCCCTCACCGCATTCACCAGCGGGTCCATGATACCGGCTGCCCAACAGGTCCGGGTCCTGGGATCCGGATGTGGCTTCAGCGCTTCCCGGCGCCAAGAGCAGGGGATAAGCCCTGCCCCCTCCGCGTGGAGTTAACCCCATATTCAATTTGGCCTCACTCAATGGGAGATCTCTATCTCAAACAAGGGGGGGGGGAGGCGCAGCAGTCAGGGGACAGCGGCATAAGCCGCAGTGTCCCAAATTCTGTTATGTCTTTTATTGTCTGTACAAGTCCCCTCTAAAATGTAAAGTGCTGCGAAATATGTCGGCGCTATAGAAATAAAATTATTATTATTATTAGGGCTAAGTTGGAAAGCTGTTTGAATTGCATCCACACATTCATACCTGATCGCTTACTGGCAGATTGTACACCTTTGCTTAAACCAGGAAGCATGCACGATCCCTCAGAGGGGAGGAGGGGTTTTGACTTGAGTAGTTGTAGTTTGGAGGAAGAAGGACTAGCATGATGGAGGTCCTGCATGAGAGAGAAGCAGCATGCTCTCTGCAAGGACAGCAGCATAAAGCAGGGTACCAGTCCCTGGAGCGCAGAGACTTCCAGAGTCTGGGCTAAACTGAGAGTCTGCTCAGTCTTTATATAACTGCAGAGGTGTGCTTTTGCCCAGGAGTTCAGCATTTGCATAGAGTCAAGGACACTGTTGTAAGAAGAAGTGTTCTGACAGGATTCATGTCGCCTGCTCGCTGGAAGGGATCACGGATCCAGTAACTATTTACCTTGGACCTCTGGGGATCCAAATAATTGTTCACCAGAAGTAGAATTGGCAGCATGAAGGCTACACAACCTCACAGCAGAGAAACTGAACCGTCACCAGGCAGTTCTAACCAACACCCTGTATGTGAATTGTATGGAAGTTTTTGGAACTGCAGTAAAAAAAGAACAAACTGATCATTTCCCTGTATAATGCTGATTATTCTCTGCTGTACCATTCCTGCTCCAACTCCCCTGGGAGCCAGCCCTAGTTGGGAAGGGGTTAATCATCTGCCACTGTCCATCACCACCTGTCTCCCAGGGACCCTCATCAGCAGCGGTGTAACTTGAAACTCATGGACCCCGATGCGAAAGCTCCAATGGGGCCCCCAAATATTTAAATCTTTCATAGCAATAGTCTTTTTCTATAGGCTGAAGGGACTTTTAGGGCCCCCTAGACTCCAGGGCCCAGGTGCGATCACTAGGAATAACCACAGATCACAAGCTAAAAGTCCTTACCCCACTAACCCTAGACCACCTAATGGGAATTAACCCTTATATGGTCCTAGACCACAAGGGAAGCATAGATTATTGCTCCCGAATATCTAGACTGGGGAAGGAGCTGTTATATGAGCAATGCCTGAGCATGAACCTTTTTACTATCCTAGTCTTCAAGGAAAAAAAACATTAATCCCATATATCACAAGGTTTCAATCACAAATCAGACTTAATAAGAAAACCCTCTTTTACAGTCACCCTGAAATGAGCCAAAAATGTCTCTTTTTTTGCAAATCTGCACAAGCAGTGCGCATTTTATTTCCGTACCACTGAACAGAAAGTAACCTGACTGTAAATATGTCTCACTTTTTACTTACGGCATACAATATGTCGGAATACACTCATGCAATGTTTAGCACATCCGCTCTCAAGTACATTTTTAAACCTACATTTTTCATTTTAACTCGTGCTGCTGTCCATTAATCTTTTGTCAAAGAAACCTCAAAAATATAACTTGCAAACATAAAAAAGTGGTTATCAGAAAAAAAAAACAGTCTTTAAAGGCGTTAACAAATATTAGGCGTAGTAGTGGTTCTCCTGCGCCAGTTTTTCTAAAAAGTTTACATTATACTGACACCTGGTGGGAGTCCTTGATGTCTGCATGTATTGTGTATTATGTTGAATTCTGTGACTTCATTTTAAGGCTGCAAGACTCAAAACTCACTGGCACCACCTCCTGGTTGAGTGTGTGTAGAGTGTGTTGATGCCCAATTCCTTTTTTGAACAACATAGCTTCTGTATACTCAACATGTTTCCTGAGTACATGAAGGGTCACAAATTGTAATCAGCAAATAACTGCCATTATTAAAAGTGGTTCTGATTAACCCCAGAAAGTGTTAATCTATTCTAGAAGAATTTTTTTTTACATTTTCTTAGTAGCATTTTACAGCATAAGTCATAATCTGTAAACAGCTTACAACACAGCAAAGGGATCTCATTGTTGAAAGTTATGTCAGGAGAAGGGTACAAAAACATTTCCCAATGTATTAGATACAGCTGTTCTCAAAAGTTTACTTACCCTGGCAGAAATGTTGCTTTCTTGGCCTTTTTTCAGGGAATTTGACTGATCACAACAAAACCTTTTCTCCACTCATGGTTAGTGGTCGGGTGACGCCATTTATTGTCAAACTACAGTGTTTTCTCCAAATGACCCTGATCAAAAGCTCAAATACCCTGGTGATTTTGGCCTCTTAACATGCACAGAAGTTGACACAAATGGGTTTGACTGGCTGCTAAAGGTAACATCCTCACATGTGACCTGTTTGCTTGTAATCAGTGTGTGTGTGCATAAAAGCTGAGTGAGTTTCTGGGATCCAGACAGACTCTTGCATCTTTCATCCAGCCACTGACGTTTCTGGATTGTGAATCATGGGGAAAGCAAAAGAATTGTCAACTGATCTATGGGAAAATGCCAGTCAGAAGTGTTCAAACTGTGATTAACAAATGGAAAATCAGGAGCTGTGTAAAAACAAATCCACGGTCAGGTAGACCAACAAAAATGACTCTCTGAAAATTAGCGGTGTGGCTGTTTCAAGATGCACAATAAGGAGGCACTTGAAGAAAAATGGGCTGCATGGTCGAGTTGCCAGAAGAAAGCCATTGCTGCGCAAATGCTACAAAGTATCTTGCCTACAATACACAAAACGGCACAGGGGCAAGCCTCAAAACTTCTGGAACAAGGTAATTTGGAGTGATGAAACAAAAATTTTACTTTTTGGCCAAAACCATAAAAGTTACATTTGGAGAGAGGTCAACAAGGCCTATGATGAAAGGAACACCATTCCTACTGTAAAGCATGGAGGTGGATCGCTGATGTTTTGGGGATGTGCAAGCTACAAAGGCACAAGAAACTTGGTCAAATTTGATGGAAAAATGCATGCAGCACGTTATCAGCAAATACTGGAGGCAAATTTGCAATCATCAGCCCGGAAACTGCCAATGGAATGTACTTGGACATTCCAACATGACATCCAAAGCGCAAGGTCAAGTCGACCTGTCATTGGCTACAGCAGAACACAGTGAAGGGTTCTGGAGTGGCCATCTCAGACTCCTGACCTCAATATCATTGGGCCACTCTGGGGAGATCTCAAGCGCGCAGTTCCTGCTAGACTGCCCAGGAATTTACAGGAACTGGAAGCTTTTTGCCAAGAAGAGTATGCAGCTTTACCATCTGAGAAAATAAAGAACTTCATCCACAACTACCACAAAAGACTTCAATCATTTATGTTAGAGGGGGGCACAATACAGTGTATTAAGAAATGGGGTATGTGAACTTTTGATCAGGGACATTTGGATGTTTTGGGTTGTCATTTTGATTTAAAAAGAGAAAACACAGTAGTTTGACAAGAAATGGCTTCATCCAACCACTAACCATGAGTGGAGAAAAAGTTTTGGCGTTATCATATATTCATTTTCTCTGAAAAAATAGGCCAAGAAAGCAAAAATCTACCGGGGTATGTAAACTTTTGAGCTCAACTGTATATCATGGAGCACTGTGAAGATGTATTCAAGAAATTTGGCACAACAGTGACTTTACCTAGAACTGAACGTCCTTCAAGTTTTGATGAAAAGACAAGAAGAAAATTGGCCCAGGAAGCTACCAGGATGACTACAGCAATATTAACCCCTACACCCCCGAAGCTTTTTTTCGTTTTCCTTTTTTGCTCCCCTTCTTTCCAAAGCCATAACTTTTTTATTTTTCCATCAATATGGCCATGTGGGGGCTTATTTTTTGGCAGGATGAGTTGTACTTTTGAATGATACCATTGGTTTTACCATGTCATGTAACAGAAAACGGGAAAAAAATTCCAAGTGCAATGAAATTGCAAAAAAAAGTGCAATCTCACAATTGTTTTTTGATTGGCTTTTTTGCTACGTTCACTAAATGCTAAAAGTGACCCATCACTATGATTCTCCAGGTCGTTGCGAGTTCATAGACACCAAACATGTTTAGGTTCTCTTTTATGTAAGTGGTAAAAAATTGTCCAAAATTTGCTAAAAAAAAAAAAAAATTGCGCAATTTTCCAATAATGGTAGCGTCTCCATTTTTTGTGATCTGGGATTTGGTGAGGGCTTATTTTTTGCGTGCTGAGCTGACATTTTTAATTATAGCATTTTGGTGAAGATATGTTCTTTTGATCGCCCATTATTGCATTTAAATGCAATATCGCCGCGACCAAAAAAAGTCATTTTGGAGTTTTGATTTTTTTCTCGCTACGCCGTTTAGCGATCAGGTTAATTATTTTTTTTATTGATAGAACGGGCGATTCTGAATGCGGCGATACCAAATATGTGTAAGTTTGATATTTTTTTATTGTTTTATTTTGATTGGGGCGAAAGGGGGGTGATTTGAACTTTTATATTTTTTTATATTTTTAAACACTTTTTTTAAAATTTTGGCATGTTTCAATAGCCTCCATGAGAGGCTAGAAGCATGCAATACTCAGTCGCCTCTGCTACATAGAGCTGATGCACAGATCACCTCTATGCAGCAGAATTGCAGGCTTGCTATGAGCGTCAACCACAGGGTGGCGTTCATAGCAATCTGCAATCAACAACCATAGAGGTCTCAAGGAGACCTCTGGTTGTGATGGCAACACACAGACGACCCCCAATCACGTGACGGGGTCATTGGTGCGAGTAGAGTTGAGCGACCTTGACCTTTTTAGAGTCGAGCCGGGTTTTGCGAAACCCGACTATGTCCAAAGTCGGGTCGAGTGAAATCGGCCGATTATGACGTAAAGTCGGGATCGACCGAAACACGAAACCCAATGCAAGTCAATGGGGCAGCATAGTCGGCAGTGAGTGGGGGCCAGGAAAACACCTAGAGTGGCCATTTTAATGTCAAAACCATCCATTCTTCTTAATGAAGCTTGTCAAGCGTAATTTACCTTATAATAATTGGAAGGCATTTGAAATTGGGGGTCATTTGGCTAAAGTTGTGGGGGGTAGGGCTGGTTCAAGTAATTAGTGGGCCCAGGAAATCTGGACCACGTCACGGCAGTGGAGCAGGGAGAGGTAAGTATTTCAACTTTGCAAGTGCTGTGAACCTGAGCAAGCAGGGGGGGCCCACTCGTTGGCATTGGCACTGGCACAGGGCCCCTCAAAGTACAGCGGTGTGTTTGCACGGCGGGGGCGCCTCCCACCGGCAGCAACACTTTTGCGTACTATGAGAGGCCCTGTGCCAGTGACGTCGCCAACTAGTATTCCTCCCCCCACCTGATGAAGGAACCTGCACTTTCATCTGCACCTTCCTCTTTGTCCCCGTGTAAGGTGGTATGGTATGCGGGAAGAGCAACCTGACTTTCAGCAGGGTCACAATGTTGTTGTGTAGCGTGCACGGGGAATGTTGCGTTATGGGTCAATGTACCAGCAGACTCATCTATCACTGGCTGGGCAATGGGCACGATGAAGTGGAAACACAGATATAGGCCCAAAGAAGAAAGTGGGCTAAATGCAGTTCAAAATTGGTAACACAGGAATAACCAGGGGGCATTGCAGTGGAGGACAACTGGAATGAGAGGCTGACACAGAGAGTAGGGCCAAATCAGTAAGTAGTCGAAATGCAGTTCAAAATTGGCAACCGTAGTAAACAGGCGGCACAGCTTTGTTCAGTGGAGGAGAACAGCAAGGAGTGGCAGACACCGATAGTAGGCCCCAAACCAACTAGTACGCCAAATGCAGTTGTTCCATTTAACCACAATTTAATGAGAGCCTGAAGATAGAAGCTCAGGAAAGGCAACCTGGGGAACACCTTGGAGTGTAACACACCATCTCTCTCCACCCCATACCCATTTTGTATGGCCTAATGCAGTGTACTTTTCTACAACTACTAAACGAGAGTCGGAAGACCGAAGCAATGGCAAGGAAACCTGGGGAACACCTTAGAGTGTAACACACCCTCTCTCTACACCCCATACCCAATTTGAAGGCCTAATGCAGTGTAGTTTCCAAGAACTACTAAACGAGAGCCGGAAGATCGAAGCTCAGGAAAGGCAACCTGGGGAACACCTTGGAGTGTAACACACCCTCTCGCTACACCCCATACCCAATTTGAAGGCCTAATGCAGCGTAGTTTCCAACAACTACTAAACGAGAGCCGGAAGATCGAAGCTCAGGAAAGGCAACCTGGGGAACACCTTGGAGTGGAACACACCATCTCTCTACACCCCATACCCAATTTGAAGGCCTAATGCAGAGTAGTTTCCAAGAACTACTAAACGAGAGCCGGAAGATCGAAGCTCAGGAAAGGCAACCTGGGGAACACCTTGGAGTGTAACACAACGTCTCTCTACACGACGGAAGGGCTGATTCTTAGGAAGGAAGGCTGTTGGAAATAAGCATTGCGCGTCCGAGGGTGATTATATTCTTATTAGGTATATACTCACCCTCGGACGCGCCCTGCTTCTTTATTTGGAATGAATGTTTATTTGCAATGTGGTGTTGACTTTCTCTATTATTTTGGTAATTAATGATTTTATTATTTTCATTATTTTGCATCTTCTCGGCAATAATATAAAGAAGACGCGACAGGACAACACTCGGTGGATGCCATATGTGTGTTTTCAATTTAAAAAAACTTTCAGTTAACTACTTGCAGGAGAAAGTAATTGTAGCTGGTGGCCATTTTTAGTACTGTACCAGATTAGAGTTGTGTGTTTGTTTTTAATGTTAAAATGTCTGCATTTGATATCTCACCAGTATTTTCTTTTTTATAAGCAAAATACTTATTTTTATATTTTCTGATGTTGGTTCCAGGGGTACACGGCCAGCAGTGCCCTGGTCAGTGTAGTAGTAGTTGAAAGAATGGACCGCAGACAGGCATCGAAGGCCTAAAATAATAACACATGGCTGTAGGCAATTTTAAATTGGTTCCAGGGGTACACGGACAGCAGTGGTGTGGTCAGTGGAGGCCTAGTGGAAGGAGTGACCGCAGACAGGCATCGAAGGCCTAACATAACAAACTTGGGCTGGCTGTAGGCACTTTTAAATTGGTTCCAGGGGTACACGGGCAGCAGTGGTCTGGTCAGTGGAAGTCTAGTGGAAGGAGTGACCGCAGACAGGCATCGAAGGCCTAAAATAATAACACATGGCTGTAGGCAATTTTAAATTGGTTCCAGGGGTACACGGACAGCAGTGGTGTGGTCAGTGGAGGCCTAGTGGAAGGAGTGACCGCAGACAGGCATCGAAGGCCTAAAATAATAACACATGGCTGTAGGCAATTTTAAATTGGTTCCAGGGGTACACGGACAGCAGTGGTGTGGTCAGTGGAGGCCTAGTGGAAGGAGTGACCGCAGACAGGCATCGAAGGCCTAAAATAATAACACATGGCTGTAGGCAATTTTAAATTGGTTCCAGGGGTACACGGGCAGCAGTGACCTGGTCAGTGTAGTAGTAGTTGAAAGAATGGACCGCAGACAGGCATCGAAGGCCTAAAATAAAAAAATTGGGCTGGCTGTAGGCAATTTTAAATTGGTTCCAGGGGTACACGGGCAGCAGTGACCTGGTCAGTGTAGTAGTAGTTGAAAGAATGGACCGCAGACAGGCATCGAAGGCCTAAAATAAAAAAATTGGGCTGGCTGTAGGCAATTTTAAATTGGTTCCAGGGGTACACGGGCAGCAGTGGTGTGGTCAGTGGAGGCCTAGTGGAAGGAGTGACCGCAGACAGGCATCGAAGGCCTAAAATAATAACACATGGCTGTAGGCAATTTTAAATTGGTTCCAGGGGTACACGGGCAGCAGTGACCTGGTCAGTGTAGTAGTAGTTGAAAGAATGGACCGCAGACAGGCATCGAAGGCCTAAAATAAAAAAATTGGGCTGGCTGTAGGCAATTTTAAATTGGTTCCAGGGGTACACGGGCAGCAGTGACCTGGTCAGTGTAGTAGTAGTTGAAAGAATGGACCGCAGACAGGCATCGAAGGCCTAACATAACAAACTTGGGCTGGCTGTAGGCACTTTTAAATTGGTTCCAGGGGTACACGGGCAGCAGTGACCTGGTCAGTGTAGTAGTAGTTGAAAGAATGGACCGCAGACAGGCATCGAAGGCCTAAAATAAAAAAATTGGGCTGGCTGTAGGCAATTTTAAATTGGTTCCAGGGGTACACGGGCAGCAGTGACCTGGTCAGTGTAGTAGTAGTTGAAAGAATGGACCGCAGACAGGCATCGAAGGCCTAAAATAAAAAAATTGGGCTGGCTGTAGGCAATTTTAAATTGGTTCCAGGGGTACACGGGCAGCAGTGGTGTGGTCAGTGGAGGCCTAGTGGAAGGAGTGACCGCAGACAGGCATCGAAGGCCTAAAATAATAACACATGGCTGTAGGCAATTTTAAATTGGTTCCAGGGGTACACGGGCAGCAGTGACCTGGTCAGTGTAGTAGTAGTTGAAAGAATGGACCGCAGACAGGCATCGAAGGCCTAAAATAAAAAAATTGGGCTGGCTGTAGGCAATTTTAAATTGGTTCCAGGGGTACACGGGCAGCAGTGACCTGGTCAGTGTAGTAGTAGTTGAAAGAATGGACCGCAGACAGGCATCGAAGGCCTAAAATAAAAAAATTGGGCTGGCTGTAGGCAATTTTAAATTGGTTCCAGGGGTACACGGGCAGCAGTGACCTGGTCAGTGTAGTAGTAGTTGAAAGAATGGACCGCAGACAGGCATCGAAGGCCTAAAATAAAAAAATTGGGCTGGCTGTAGGCAATTTTAAATTGGTTCCAGGGGTACACGGGCAGCAGTGGTGTGGTCAGTGGAGGCCTAGTGGAAGGAGTGACCGCAGACAGGCATCGAAGGCCTAAAATAATAACACATGGCTGTAGGCACTTTTAAATTGGTTCCAGGGGTACACGGGCAGCAGTGGTCTGGTCAGTGGAAGTCTAGTGGAAGGAGTGACCGCAGACAGGCTTCGAAGGCCTAACATAACAAAATTGGGCTGGCTGTAGGCACTTTAAATTGGTTCCAGGGGTACATGGGCAGCAGTGTATGGTCAGTGGAAGTCTAGTGGAAGGAGTGACGGCAGACAGTCTTCGAAGGCCTAACATAACAAAATTGGGCTGACTGTAGGCACTTTTAAATTGGTTCCAGGGTAACACGGCCAGCAGTGGCCTGGTCAGTGTAGTAGTTGTAGAAAGAAGGGACCGCAGACAGGCTTCGAAGGCCTAACATAACAAAAATGTCAAAACAATGGTATTGTCAGTGCCAGGCATTGAAGGATGTCAGCGGCTAGACTACACATTGGTGAAGCTGTGAGAGATAATTTTGCTAGTGGTAGAGCACTGTTTGAGCTGGGGGGGGGAACTGTCTTGTGGCCGGCGGTACAGGCACAGGGCCCCTCATATTACAACGGTGTGTCTGACGTTGGGTGCGCACCACCACCGCCAGAGACACTTTATTGTACTATGAGGGACCCAGTGGCAGTGCCGTCGACCAAAAGCGGCCACACCCACCTCTTCAGACAAACAGCACTCTCAAGGGTCCAAGCGCAAAGTGGCGATAGCACGGCCCCGTGTGGGGAGTTTGGCCATTTCGTGAGGTGGAAACATGTCGTATGCTGGACAATCAGGTGAAGAAAATTACGAGATTGGAAAAGTCATTCAGAATAGTCCACAGGCAAGACCTTTTCATAGGAAAGCTAGGTGTCAGCCGGGCAGGGTGGGGCAAAAGATTTTGAAATCCAGTTGTGGTTCATTTTAATGAAGGTTAGATCATCTACATTTTGGGTAGCCAGACGAGTCCTTTTTTCTGTTAGTATTGAACCTGCAGCACTGAATACTCTTTCTGATAGGACACTAGCTGCCGGGCAAGCAAGCTCCTGCAATGCATATTCTGCCAATTCTGGCCAGGTGTCTAATTTGGATGCCCAGTAATCAAATGGGAATGACGGTTGAGGGAGAACGTCGATAAGGGATGAAAAATAGTTTGTAACCATACTGGACAAATGTTGTCTCCTGTCACTTTGAATTGATGCTGCAGTACCTGTCCTGTCTGCGGTCATAGAAAAATCACTCCACAACCTGGTCAGAAAACCCCTCTGTCCAACGCCACTTCTGATTTCTGCCCCTCTAACACCTCTGGTCTGCTGGCCCCTGGAGCTCGTGTGAGAACGATCACGGGCGCTGTGTGCAGGGAATGCCAGAAGCAAACGGTCAACAAGAGTTGATTGTTTTGTTGCTAATATTAGTTCCAAGTTCTCATGTGGCATAATATTTTGCAATTTGCCTTTATAGCGAGGATCAAGGAGGCAGGCCAACCAGTAATCGTCATCGTTCATCATTTTTGTAATGCGTGTGTCCCTTTTGAGGATACGCAAGGCATAATCCGCCATGTGGGCCAAAGTTCCCGTTGTCAAATCTGCGGTTGTGCTTGGTTGAGGGGCAGTTGCAGGCAAATCTACGTCACTTGTGTCCCTCAAAAAACCAGAACCCGGCCTTGCCACGCCACCAATTTCCCGTGCCCCCGGGAAAGCTTCCTCATTAAAAATATACTCATCCCCATCATCCTCCTCATCCTCCACCTCCTCTTCGCCCGGTACCTCGTCATGTACACTGCCCTGACCAGACAATCGCTGACTGTCATCAAGGCTTTCCTCTTCCTCTGGTGCAGACGCCTGATCCTTTATGTGCGTCAAACTTTGCATCAGCAGACGCATTAGGGGGATGCTCATGCTTATTATGGCGTTGTCTGCACTAACCAGCCGTGTGCATTCCTCAAAACACTGAAGGACTTGACACATGTCTTGAATCTTCGACCACTGCACACCTGACAACTCCATGTCTGCCATCCTACTGCCTGCCCGTGTATGTGTATCCTCCCACAAAAACATAACAGCCCGCCTCTGTTCGCACAGTCTCTGAAGCATGTGCAGTGTTGAGTTCCACCTTGTTGCAACGTCTATGATTAGGCGATGCTGGGGAAGGTTCAAAGAACGCTGATAGGTCTGCATACGGCTGGAGTGTACAGGCGAACGGCGGATATGTGCGCAAAGTCCACGCACTTTGAGGAGCAGGTCGGATAACCCCGGATAACTTTTCAGGAAGCACTGCACCACCAGGTTTAAGGTGTGAGCCAGGCAAGGAATGTGTTTCAGTTGGGAAAGGGAGATGGCAGCCATGAAATTCCTTCCGTTATCACTCACTACCTTGCCTGCCTCAAGATCTACAGTGCCCAGCCACGACTGCGTTTCTTGCTGCAAGAACTCGGACAGAACTTCCGCGGTGTGTCTATTGTCGCCCAAACACTTCATAGCCAATACAGCCTGCTGACGTATGCCAGTAGCTGCCCCATAATGGGAGACCTGGTGTGCAACAGTGGCAGGTGCGGATGGAGTGTTTGTGCGACTGCGGTCTGTGGACGAGCTCTTGCTTCTGCAGGAGGACGAGGAGGAGGAGGAGGAGGGGGTGCGAACGGCTACAGACAACTGTTTACTAGACCGTGGGCTAGGCAGAACTGTCCCAAACTTGCTGTCCCCTGTGGACCCTGAATCCACCACATTTACCCAGTGTGCCGTGATGGACACGTAACGTCCCTGGCCATGCCTACTGGTCCATGCATCTGTTGTCAGGTGCACCTTTGTGCTCACAGATTGCCTGAGTGCATGGACGATGCGCTCTTTAACATGCTGGTGGAGGGCTGGGATGGCTTTTCTGGAAAAAAAGTGTCGACTGGGTAGCTCGTAGCGTGGTACAGCGTAGTCCATCAGGTCTTTGAAAGCTTCGCTTTCAACTAACCGGTAGGGCATCATCTCTAACGAGATTAGTCTAGCTATGTGGGCGTTCAAACCCTGTGTACGCGGATGCGAGGCTAAGTATTTCCTTTTTCTAACCATAGTCTCATGTAGGGTGAGCTGGACTGGAGAGCTGGAGATCGTGGAACTAGCGGGGGTGCCGGTGGACATGGCAGACTGAGAGACGGTGGGAGATGGTATTGTTGCCGCCGGTGCCCTAGATGCAGTGTTTCCTACTACGAAACTGGTGATTCCCTGACCCTGACTGCTTTGGCCTGGCAAAGATACCTGCACAGATACAGCAGGTGGTGCGCTAAATGGTGGTCCTACACTGCCGGAAGGGATGTTGCGTTGATGACTAGCTTCATTGGCCGAGGGTGCAACAACCTTAAGGGACGTTTGGTAGTTAGTCCAAGCTTTCAAATGCATGGTGGTTAAATGTCTATGCATGCAACTAGTATTGAGACTTTTCAGATTCTGACCTCTGCTTAAGGAAGTAGAACATTTTTGACAGATGACTTTGCGCTGATCAATTGGATGTTGTTTAAAAAAATGCCAGACTGCACTCTTTCTAGCATCGGATACCTTTTCAGGCATTGCAGACTGAGCTTTAACCGGATGGCCACGCTGTCCTCCACCAGGTTTTGGCTTTGCCACGCGTTTTGGGCAAGATACGGGCCCGGCAGATGGAACCTGTGGCGATGTTGATGCCTGCTGCGGCCCCTCCTCCTCCTCTGCTTCAGAACTGCTGCCGCCTGCACCCTGTTCCCCCAATGGCTGCCAATCGGGGTCAAGAACTGGGTCATCTAATAACTCTTCTTGTACCTCCTGCGCAACTTCGTCTGTGTCACCGTGTCGTTCGGTGGTATAGCGTTCGTGATGGGGCAACATAGTCTCATCAGGGTCTGATTCTTGATCAGCACCCTGCGAGGGCAATGTTGTGGTCTGAGTCAAAGGACCAGCATAGTAGTCTGGCTGTGGCTGTGCGTCAGTGCACTCCATGTCAGATTCAATTTGTAATGGGCATGGACTGTTAACTGCTTCACTTTCTAAGCCAGGGACGGTATGTGTAAAGAGCTCCATGGAGTAACCCGTTGTGTCGCCTGCTGCATTCTTCTCTGTTGTTGTTTTTGCTGAAGAGGACAAGGAAGTGACTTGTCCCTGACCGTGAACATCCACTAACGACGCGCTGCTTTTACTTTTACCAGTTTCACGAGATGAGGCAAAAGAGCTAGAGGCTGAGTCAGCAAGATAAGCCAAAACTTGCTCTTGCTGCTCCGGCTTTAAAAGCGGTTTTCCTAATCCCAGAAAAGGGAGCGTTCGAGGCCTTGTGTAGCCGGACGACGAACCTGGCTCCACAGCTCCAGACTTAGGTGCAATATTTTTTCCCCCACGACCACCTGATGCTCCACCACTACCACTACCCTCATTACCAGCTGACAATGAACGCCCCCGGCCACGACCTCTTCCACTAGACTTCCTCATTGTTTTAAAAACGTAAC
This sequence comes from Ranitomeya imitator, assembly GCF_032444005.1. Taxonomy (NCBI): domain Eukaryota; kingdom Metazoa; phylum Chordata; class Amphibia; order Anura; family Dendrobatidae; genus Ranitomeya; species Ranitomeya imitator. The sequence goes on along the minus strand of NC_091282.1, from coordinate 639,051,567 downwards.
CAAACTAACGTTATTTGTTGCAGTCACACAACTTACACGGTGAGCTATAACTTCAGTATGATTTAGCTACCCCTTTACAGGTTGGTGAGACCACAGCGAAAATCAGGCCCAATGTTACACACTCTTTTTTTGGTGGCTGCAAATTAGAGAGATGCCCCACACGCAGGACTGTCACTGAAGCACAAATGTTAATATTAATGTCACACTATTATTTTTTTTTTATTTTTATTTTTTTCAGGAACACTTTAGAAACCCCCCAAAAAAAAAAAAATAGATTTTTGCAGGGAGAATTTAGAAAACAAATGTAACAAACTATATGCTTTCTATGGGCCACTGAGTGAGAGATGACGCACACAGGAATCAGGAGTGGCACACAAGCCCAGAGGCCAATATTTTTCTACCAATGATTGATGGAGTTATTTTCTCTGGTAGATTTTGGAACCCAAATCAAGGAAAAAAAATGTAGGCTTTCTATGGACCACAATTGGAGAGAGAGAGAGAGAGAGATGGCACACCCAGGAGTCAAGACTGGCACACAAGCAGAAAGGCCAATATTAATCTCCCACTGTTTTTTTTGGTTGTTTTTTTTTTTTTTTTTTTCAGGGAGACTTTAGAAAAAAAAATAATAAAAAAAATATGATTTTATCAGGAAGAATTTAGAAACCAAATAAAATAAAATGATTTTTTCAGGGAGAATTTAGAAAACAAATAAAACCAAAAATAGGCGTTCTATGGCCCACTGACTGAGAGATGACGCACCCAGGAGTCAAGACTGGCACACAAGCAGAAAGGCCAATATTAATCTCCCACTGTTTTTTTTGGTTGTTTTTTTTTTTTTTTTTTTCAGGGAGACTTTAGAAAAAAAAATAATAAAAAAAATATGATTTTATCAGGAAGAATTTAGAAACCAAATAAAATAAAATGATTTTTTCAGGGAGAATTTAGAAAACAAATAAAACCAAAAATAGGCGTTCTATGGCCCACTGACTGAGAGATGACGCACCCAGGAGTCAAGACTGGCACACAAGCAGAAAGGCCAATATTAATCTCCCACTGTTTTTTTTGGTTGTTTTTTTTTTTTTTTTTTTCAGGGAGACTTTAGAAAAAAAAATAATAAAAAAAATATGATTTTATCAGGAAGAATTTAGAAACCAAATAAAATAAAATGATTTTTTCAGGGAGAATTTAGAAAACAAATAAAACCAAAAATAGGCGTTCTATGGCCCACTGACTGAGAGAGAGAGAGAGATGGAACGCTTAGTACTGGCACACAAGCCCAAAGGGCAATATTAATCTCCCTTTTTTTTTCCAGGGAGAATTTCTGAAACCCAAAAAAAAAATAAAATAGGCTTTCTATGGCCCACTATTTGTGAGAGAGATGGGACGCTCAGGACTGGCACAGATGGCACGCTCAGGACTGGCACAGAAGCCCAGAGGCCAATATTAATCTCCCTTTTTTTCTGGGAGAATTTATAAAACCAAAAAAATATTTAAATAGGCTTTCTATGGCCCACTATTTGTGAGAGAGATGGCACGCTCAGGACTGGCACAGATGGCACGCTCACAACTGGCACAGAAGCCCAGAGGCCAATATTAATCTCCCTTTTTTTCTGGGAGAATTTATAAAACCAAAAAAATATTTAAATAGGCTTTCTATGGCCCACTATTTGTGAGAGAGATGGCACGCTCAGGACTGGCACAGATGGCACGCTCACAACTGGCACACAAGCCCAGAGGCCAATATTAATCTCCCTTTTTTCAGGGAAAATTTATAAAACCAAAAAAAAAATTAAATAGGCTTTCTATGGCCCACTATTTGTGAGAGAGATGGCACGCTCAGGACTGGCACAGATGGCACGCTCACAACTGGCACACAAGCCCAGAGGCCAATATTAATCTCCCTTTTTTCAGGGAAAATTTATAAAACCAAAAAAAAAATTAAATAGGCTTTCTATGGCCCACTATTTGTGAGAGAGATGGGACGCTCAGGACTGGCACAGATGGCACGCTCAGGACTGGCACAGAAGCCCAGAGGCCAATATTAGTCTCCCTTTTTTTCAGGGAGAATTTATAAAACCCAAAAAAAAATAAAATAGGCTTTCTATGGCCCACTATTTGTGAGAGAGATGGCACACTCAGGACTGGCACACAAGCCCAAAGGCCAATATTAATCTCCCACTGTATTTTTATCAGGGAGAATTTATACACCCCACAAAAAAAAATACAGAAAAATGAAAAGGCTTTCTATGGCCCACTATGTGAGAGAGATGGCACACACAGGGATGGCACTCTAGCAGAAATGCCAAATTGCCAATCTTAATCTCCCACCAAAAAAAAAAAAAAAAAAAAAACAGGGAATGTCCTACAATTACTATCTCCCTGCCTGCAGTAATCTCAGCCAGGTATGGCAGGCAGCTACTATCTCCCTGCCTGCAGTAATCTCAGCCAGGTATGGCAGGCAGCAATAAGGAGTGGACTGATGCACAAATGAAATAAAAAGTGTGGACAAACAAAAAAGATAGCTGTGCAGAAAGGAAGGAACAAGAGGATTTGTGCTTTGAAAAAAGCAGTTGGTTTGCACAGCGGCGTACACACAGCAATGCAGCTATCAGGGAGCCTTCTAGGGCAGCCCAATGAGCTACAGCGCTGAGGGGAAAAAAAAAAAAAAAAAAAATTCCACTGTCCCTGCACACCGAGGGTGGTGTTGGACAGTGCAAATCGCTGCAGCACAAGCGGTTTTGTGGTTAATGGACCCTGCCTAACGCTATCCCTGCTTCTGACAAAGCGGCAGCAACCTCTCCCTAAGCTCAGATCAGCAGCAGTAAGATGGCGGTCGGCGGGAACGCCTCTTTATAGCCCCTGTGACGTCGCAGACAGCAAGCCAATCACTGCAATGCCCTTCTCTAAGATGGTGGGGACCAGGACCTATGTCATCACGCTGCCCACACTCTGCGTTTACCTTCATTGGCTGAGAAATGGCGCTTTTCGCGTCATTGAAACGCGACTTTGGCGCGAAAGTCGCGTACCGCATGGCCGACCCCGCACAGGGGTCGGATCGGGTTTCATGAAACCCCGACTTAGCCAAAAGTCGGCGACTTTTGAAAATGTTCGACCCGTTTCGCTCAACCCTAGGTGCGAGTACTTCCTGCCACAGGACCAGGAGCGCTTGTTAAATGCCACTGTCAGAGTTTGACAGCAACATTTAACTAGTTAATGGGCGCAGGTGGATCGCGATTCCGCGTGCATCCATTGCGCGCACATGTCAGTTGTTGAAAACAGCTGATATTGCGCGGCTTTTAGTTGGGCTCACCGCCGGAGCCCACCTCAAAGCCGGGGATACTGCCAGCTGGCAGAAAGGGGTTAAAGAAGCTGCAGAAATTTCTGGCATGTACTGCTTGTGTACTGCATTTGACAAGAGTCTCCCATGTGCTTCGTATGTCTAGCCTGTGGAGTGTGGTGACAAAATGGAAGCCTTTTCATACAAAATGAAATCCAAGCCTGAATATTTTTGCTAAAACCTAAAGTAATTTTTTGGGATTTGGACACAGAAAAACATCAGTAAAATTTTGAAATATTTCAGGTAACCTAATGGGTGCAGCTTTTTAACAGATTCACAGATAAAGACATTTGTCCTGACATTCAGGGCCATAGTGCACAATGTCACCCTGGTGCCAAAATAACCTGGTTATGTTTACAAAACCAAGGCATTCCCAAGACCATAGCCGCGAACAAGTTTTCAAGGACAAAAAAATGAAAAAGATTCAAAATGTAGGGTACCAACAAGCAGAGACATTTCCTGGGTGATCAGCGAATCATCAATAGCAGTGACTTTCATTGTTATAATCAAAAACATTTGCTTAAGGAACTAAAGCACTAAAGGCCTTAGGTCACTAAGATTTTCCTAGATAAGATAAAAAGGTGTGGAGCAAAATCATAGGAAATATACTGACCTATAGAAAATACCTGTGATGGCCATCTTCGGGCCCACCTAGGCATTGGTGACTTTCTGGCAGTGGTTTTCTTGGGCAGGTATGCATCTAATATCCAGACTCTCCACAGTTGCTACCTGTTGGCAGATATGCAACATAACACAACTTATTTATGTGCAGGAGGAGTTTACACTTTTCTGACGGTAGATGTCGATGTTATTAATGTGCTTAGTTGAATGTAATGCATATACTTGTTGTACTTTGGTTTCACTTTCTCTCTAGTAAAAAAGGTCTTTTAGACTTCCTGTTATGCTGTATTAAGAAGATGATGTATGTACCTCATGTTCTGTGTAGATAAAAGTTGAATTACCCTTTATAATCTACCCTCACAAGTTTCTTCTGCGACCAAACTATGCAACACTATCAAGATCCAGTTTTTGTTGCTTGGCCTCTTGTTGTAAATAGTAGTTTGTCAGCCCAATCTGCATGGACTTCTCAGTAAAGTTAACAGGTATACAAGTCTTAAGTGGAGTCAGCAGTGCACTCCTGTCTGCATTCACTCAAACGTCTATCTAGATAGATTGCCAGAGACATGGCAAAGTCAACAAAGTTAGGAGATGGGAACTGAACTAACATGTTCTTGATTTGGTCATAAAGTCCAGTACAAAACTGATAGTGAAGGGCCTGGTAATTCCACTGTAATTCCATAGCGCAGTGCCGAAACTCAGTGTAGAACTTCTCAGCTGTTTGTCTACTCTGAGGGAGGACAGTTAATTTACTTTCTAGGAAAGTTACTCTGTCAGAATCATCATATAGGAGTCTTATGGCTAAAAAAAGCCAACAGTAGAGAGTTCCTGAGCATCAGGGGGTAGGGAAAAATCCCAAGCCTTGGGGTGGGGTCACACTGCAATAGGAATATGATGAGTCCAACACAACTCTCAGAACCAGACAGCTTTCCTTAAACAAAAAAAAGCTTTTGTGGTCACCTGAAAATTTGGTTAGAAAGTTTAACCTTGGGTTAAAAAAACACAAGGTAGTTGCTGCAGGGTCTTGAGCCTGAGTATGATGCTGACACTGCTCTGCAAGATCCTGGACAAACTGTGTCAGGCCTGTCCCACACGTCCAGATAATTCCGGTACCGGAAAAATTGGTACCGGAGTTATCTGTGTCCGTGTGCTCACGTGGCACATCAGTGTGGCACACGTGCGGCAGCCGTGTGCCGTCCGTGTGCCGACTGGGTACCACACTAGAGTTAAGCGCTGTCCCCTGCTTTGGGTGCTGAATCCAGAATTCATTCCTTCTTCCCAGCAGCGTTCGCTTATTACAGTGATGAATATGCGGCTCCACCCCTATGGGGTGACTGCTCATACAGGAAGAGCTGCGACGCTGAGAGGAGTTATCGGGGGAGCTGGGTAAGTATTTTAATGCCAGCGGGCGGGCGCACAGGAGGAGGGAGTGAGATAACCAGGAACTTTATTTTAACAAAAAAAAAAAAAGATTTTTCATTCCTTCTCTCCAGCGAATGCTGTTGGAGAGAAGAAATGAATGGGGCTTCAGCACCACAAGCTGTGGAAACTGTCACCTCACGTACCGGAGCCACTGACAATACAGGAGTCCTGTTAGTGGCAGCCTGACTTCCACAGACAGGCTTAGTGCAAGCCACTACAACTACCATATCCAAAATGTTGCCTTGACTATCACCCTTTAACCCCTGCACAAGAATCTGCACTTACAACAGGGCCCATGGGATGGAGCCATGTAGTCAGCTGCTGACCAGTGGAGTAAGCTGGTGGCAAGAAGTGTTGGCCAAATTTTTATTCACTATAAATGGCATCGGAAACTGACTCAAAAAAGTTTAAATAGAGAGTAGCCCCACTTAGGGTTAACAGCTGTGAGGAACACTAACTAGCTTGAAATCAACCCCCAACCTTCCAGGTTGTGCAGAACCAAGAGTTTCAGGAGTGAATCGGGCTACTGAGCCCTGCGTCGTCCACCATTGAACCAGACACAGAGAAGACAAGCCATGGCACGGATGTACCGCTTATGTACATATTGCTATAACGTTTAAACTCCAAGTGATGCCATGCTGTGTAAGAAGATATCATAACTACTGTAGAACATTTTGGATCATTTTACCATGTAAGTAGCAAAGATACAAATATTGATCTAATTTTATATTTATAAACTGGATGGGATATTTAAAGGTGGGACGATCCCTTTTAACTACTGTCCTCTTTGGCCAGGGATCTTAATCCACTGACCACAAGAAATTTAGATCACCTTACTCAATCGAAATCTTTAGACAGGAGGCATTAAACCAGCACAACCAGTACATATAGACCCGAATGATGGCACACATGGGGATACATGTTTTTTCTAAAGCACATGAGTGAAGGTCATAGATAATATTTTCCTTCCAGTTTCACACAACAGGCGCCAGATATGTTCATTTTTTTTATTCTCTTGTTGAACTTCATCCACCATTCAGCAGTCTCTGTGTCTCCCGTCCTTCTGGAGGAGAGGTCATCCTAGTTTGTTTTTCTGGTTCATGTGCTTGTTTAGCTCTCTTTAGCGTCTTGGAAAAGAGTCTAACTAATATGTTCGCTAACAAGATTTTAGACCAATATAGTGTGGATTCGTTGTACTAAAAATGTTCCTTCCCTCCTACAGCAATTGTATCCAATACACTGCAGGCATTTTCCCTTTAAAATTAGTTTTTGGATAACTAGACAATTATGTTAAACTAGATGGTGGCCCGATTCTAACGCATCGGGTATTCTAGAATATGCATGTCCACGTAGTATATTGCCCAGCCACGTAGTATATTGCCCAGCCACGTAGTATATTGCCCAGCCACGTAGTATATTGCCCAGCCACGTAGTATATTGCCCAGTGACGTAGTATATTGCCCAGCCATGTAGTATATTGCCCAGCTACGTAGAATATTGCCCAGTGATGTAGTATATTGCCCAGTGATGTAGTATATTGGCCAGCGACGTAGTATACAACACAGAGCCACGTAGTATATTGCCCAGCTACATAGTATATTGCCCAGCTACGTAGTATATTGCCCAGTGATGTAGTATATTGCCCAGCCACGTAGTATATTGCCCAGCTACGTAGTATATTGCCCAGTGATGTAGTATATTGGCCAGCCACGTAGTATATTGCACAGTGACGTAGTATACAGCACAGAGCCACGTAGTATATTGCCCAGCTACGTAGTATATTTCCCAGCCACGTAGTATATTGCCCAGCCACGTAGTATATTGCCCAGTGACGTAGTATATTGCCCAGCCACATAGTATATTGCCCAGCCACGTAGTATATTGCCCAGCTACGTAGTATATTGCCCAGTGACGTAGTATATTGCCCAGCCACGTAGTATATTGCCCAGTGACGTAGTATATTGCCCAGCCACGTAGTATATTGCCCAGCCACGTAGTATATTGCCCAGTGACGTAGTACAGTATATTGCCCAGCCACGTAGTATATTGCCCAGCTACGTAGTATATTGCACAGCGACGTAGTATACAGCACAGAGCCACATAGTATATACAGTGGGGCAAAAAAGTATTTAGTCAGTCAGCAATAGTGCAAGTTCCACCACTTAAAAAGATGAGAGGCGTCTGTAATTTACATCATAGGTAGACCTCAACTATGGGAGACAAACTGAGAAAAAAAAATCCAGAAAATCACATTGTCTGTTTTTTTAACATTTTATTTGCATATTATGGTGGAAAAGAAGTATTTGGTCAGAAACAAAATTTAATCTCAATACTTTGTAATATATCCTATGTTGGCAATGACAGAGGTCAAACGTTTTCTGTAAGTCTTCACAAGGTTGCCACACACTGTTGTTGGTATGTTGGCCCATTCCTCCATGCAGATCTCCTCTAGAGCAGTGATGTTTTTGGCTTTTCGCTTGGCAACACGGACTTTCAACTCCCTCCAAAGGTTTTCTATAGGGTTGAGATCTGGAGACTGGCTAGGCCACTCCAGGACCTTGAAATGCTTCTTACGAAGCCACTCCTTCGTTGCCCTGGCGGTGTGCTTTGGATCATTGTCATGCTGAAAGACCCAGCCATGTTTCATCTTCAATGCCCTTGCTGATGGAAGGAGGTTTGCACTCAAAATCTCACGATACATGGCCCCATTCATTCTTTCATGTACCCGGATCAGTCGTCCTGGCCCCTTTGCAGAGAAACAGCCCCAAAGCATGATGTTTCCACCACCATGCTTTACAGTAGGTATGGTGTTTGATGGATGCAACTCAGTATTCTTTTTCCTCCAAACACGACAAGTTGTGTTTCTACCAAACAGTTCCAGTTTGGTTTCATCAGACCATAGGACATTCTCCCAAAACTCCTCTGGATCATCCAAATGCTCTCTAGCAAACTTCAGACGGGCCCGGACATGTACTGGCTTAACCCTTATCCGGCTGAATAGGTACAATTGTAACTATTCCGTTTTAAAATTGCAATAACTTTTTTTTGAAAAGACGTAGAGGGCTGAAATTTCGTGACATCTCTACATTTTTGGTCCAGAATATATTGGCCAAATTTCAATAAAATATCTCCACCCGCTTCCGAGATAAGGGGTCGAGATCTTTTTGCATCCATAACAAGCTGCATAGGTACAAATGTACCTCATATATTTTGAATGAAGATAATGCAAGGGAAAAAGCATAAATTTTTTTTTAATGATAATGCTATTTAACTATTATAAACAAGTAAAAAACTGTTCATTTACATTATAAAAGAAAATGTAAGAAACTTTTTTTTATTGATTTTCTTTGCAAGTAATGCATGTTGGCTTTGCTACAGAGTGTTCATCGCAAATGGGTTTCACACAAACCACACAAGACTTTCTAGTCTTGCGTTGTTTTCGCCTCAGGTCTCTGCAGACATAGCAACTACCAACAACAGGGGAGGGTCCACGACTACCATGAGGTATTTTGGGGCCAGCTGCTGGCTGCGATGCTACCATAATGCATCGTCCAAGCACCATTTCTACTGCACCTCGAAGAAAATGGTTTCTCATTATCATTTTGTTTGTACTACGATCTTCAATTGCAATCATACACAGCTGATTTGCGAGATCTTTCAGGAACTTTCTTCGTTGATCCTTTGCCCTGAAGCTTGGATTGTGTTCTCTGTAGATGATGTAGGATGCTAACCCACTGACATCAATCATATTGTAGAAAAATGCCAAAGTCCAACGTGATGTTCGTCATTTCACAGTGTACTCTCCCAACATTTTATCCATAACATCAACGCCACCTTTTGTTATGTTGTAGTATTTTATTATCTCTGGCTTGGCTGCTAGTGTCTCTTCAACTTCTCCCGTCATGTGCATAGATGATAGAAGCACGACTGATTTGTTCTTCTTTGGTACATATGAACAGACTGTTGCATCATGATTGTAGGCAAAATTTGTCGAGTATACAGGCCTTTCTTTGGCAGGCTGCATGTTGTTAGGTAGGAACCTTTTGTTTTTTCTCACTGTACCAACTAGTGTCATGTTCCAGGAGTTCAATACCTTAGCTAGTTCCATGGTTGTAAAGAAGTTATCGGTGGTGACATTTCTTCCAGAGCCTTTATACGAGCTCACTAGGTCCAATACTGTTCGTTCTCCAATGTTTACTTGTCGAGGACCATCAGTTGGTTTCCCAGTGTAGAGCTGACCTTGTAAAGGGTAGGCATTTGATGAGTCACAAGCCCAGAAAATCTTTATGCCATATTTAGCTGGTTTTGAAGGTATATACTGGGTAAATTTAGTATGACCTCTAAATGGAAATAATTGCTCGTCGACGGTGATACAATGATATGGCTTGTAGGCTCTCTCCAGATTACTGTTCAGCATTGTCCAGATGTCCCGTATTGGTGCAGCTTTATCTGTTTGCACACGTTCTGCACGTGTATTTTCGTTGTCAAACCTGATAAATCTGAGTATCATCTTGAAGCGGTCACGAGACATGGCTGCACGTATAAGAGGCAGAGCAGCAACATTCCACATTTCCTCCAGATTCTCTTTGTTGGCTCTGTGCACACCAGCAGCAATCAGTATGCCCAAAAATGCATGAAGTTCAGTTTCAGTAAATTGCTTGAATGTTTTTTGTGGTGGCCGTTTGGAAGAATCAGGAAAACGTTGTACCAGTTCGTTGTTGTAAGCATCACAAACTCTCTTGGCCTTTCGATTCGTTTCCCGTAATATGATGTCACACATCTCGGGAGTCATGATGGACTTGAATAGCTCTTTTGCTGTATATAGGTTGCTGATTGCTGCAGGGCCACCTCTTTGTCGTAGGACATTACGAGATTTTGTTTGTGCATTTGGCAGTGGATTACTGCACCATTGAGTTTCATCCTTAGCAGTCCAAATGTCGCCTGCACTTTGAGGCACAGAATCATCCTCAACACTTTCGTCTGATTCGTATTCATTTTCATGCTCTATGACCATTTCTTGTTCAATGTCTGAATCTTCTTCAGTAACATCCACTTGTGGTACATAGTTTTCATCATCAGATGGAACATATGGTTCATCCTCATGCTCAGAATCAGATTCTTCTAGCATTCGCATTATTTCGTCAGACGTAAATCTGTAAATATGAAAAAATGTAAAATAAATAATTTTCCGAAATACTACATTATTGGCTTTTCACAAAATTATACTAACCTGCAAACACGTTTTCTTGGATTATGGCGGAAACTAGATCCAGCATTACTATCACTCATGATGACTTGCTAGATGAATTTTGGCTTCGTATTTTGTGCTGAATATAAATAAAACATCGTAAAACAATATGTAGATACTAATTATTATCCATTTTTCGTATAAAAATTATACCTATAGTGATAAGTTTCATACAAAATATATGTAAGCCAAGTCCAGGCTGAAAGACAATTTGACTGTTCTGTCCCCACATAATGAGAATAAAGGTATAACTGGCTGTTAGATGCTGTGAGACTTTCCTACCTTCGTTTCCAAGAAATTGAAGACTTCACAAGCCTAGAAATGTGTGCTCACAGCAATGAGATGAACAGCAAAATGGCTAATGAGAGGAGGGAGGCAGGAAGACAAGTAGAAGCCACTCCCAGTTTGAATTAACTTAATTGACAGCAACATAAGTGACCAGTAACAACACTGAACAATAGATATCAGCATAACATTTGTAGCTGAATGAACTTTAGTTTCTGAAACCAAGTAAAGTCTTCCCACAGTGGAGGTATATGTGAAGGTACAATTGTACCTATGCAGCCTGTTAAGGTTGTAAAATTATGCAGCCTGACAAGGGTTAAGCAGTGGGACACGTCTGGCACTGCAGGATCTGAGTCCATGGTGGCGTAGTGTGTTACTTATGGTAGGCCTTGTTACATTGGTCCCAGCTCTCTGCAGTTCATTCACTAGGTCCCCCCGCGTGGTTCTGGGATTTTTGCTCACCGTTCTTGTGATCATTCTGACCCCACGGGGTGGGATTTTGCGTGGAGCCCCAGATCGAGGGAGATTATCAGTGGTCTTGTATGTCTTCCATTTTCTAATTATTGCTCCCACTGTTGATTTCTTCACTCCAAGCTGGTTGGCTATTGCAGATTCAGTCTTCCCAGCCTGGTGCAGGGCTACAATTTTGTTTCTGGTGTCCTTTGACAGCTCTTTGGTCTTCACCATAATGGAGTTTGGAGTCAGACTGTTTGAGGGTGTGCACAGGTGTCTTTTTATACTGATAACAAGTTTAAACAGGTGCCATTACTACAGGTAATGAGTGGAGGAAAGAGGAGACTCTTAAAGAAGAAGTTACAGGTCTGTGAGAGCCAGAAATCTTGATTGTTTGTTTCTGACCAAATACTTATTTTCCACCATAATATGCAAAAAAAATGATAAAAAAACAGACAATGTGATTTTCTGGATTTTTTTTTCTCAGTTTGTCTCCCATAGTTGAGGTCTACCTATGATGTAAATTACAGACGCCTCTCATCTTTTTAAGTGGTGGAACTTGCACTATTGCTGACTGACTAAATACTTTTTTGCCCCACTGTATATATATTTTTACTATTGATGCTGCATAAGCAGCATCAATAGTAAAAAGTTGGGGACACACAGGGTTAATAGCGGTGGTAACGGAGTGCATTACCCGCGGCATAACGCGGTCCGTTATCACCGGCATTAACCCTGTGCTAGCGGTGGCTGGGCTGGAGGGGAGTATGCGGGCGCCGGGCAATGACTGCGGGGAGTAAGGAGTGGCCATTTTCTTCCGGACTGTGCCCTGGACTTGGATTTCCTTGACAGACAGAGGCCACGACCAATGAATATCCATGACAGAAAGAAGGAAAGACAGAAAGACGGAAGTGACCCTTAGACAATTATATAGTAGATAAGGGCAATATAACTAATTTAGAAAAATATCTTTGTCGGAAAAATTGCCCAAAGTTATAATTTTGACAACAGGGTTCAACTGGACCACCACCAGAATTTCTGGGGGATCATCTGATGGATCCTTATACGTAGAATTGCCACCAGATTGAAAAATAACTACCCAGTTATTTTTTTTTTACACTGAAAAACGTGTCGGTCAAACACAAATTATCTATTGGAAGAGTCCTGAGAGTCAAGGAGAGAGGTCGAAGAAGGATGCTTGTCTATCTTTTGGTTGCCAGACACAGTGTATGAATTTTCGGCAAACCCTTCGATTTCTCAAGAAACAGCTGTCTATCTGTTGTGTATGGGTATGTCCAATTCTCCATTGAGGGCAGTTGTGTCGGAAAAGAGGAAGGGTTGAACATCTCGAATTTAAACTTTTCTAATGTTTTCATTCCCACGAACAAGAAAAATAGATGTAGACTGAGCACGTGTCTCAGACTTTTATAAGAAAATTTGCAGATACTGCGTTTTGAGGTACTGCTCCTCACCAGTGCAAAGTGTGAGATCTGGTTTGGCTGGGTGCGAGGTGTTCTAGTCCGCTTCCTCTCTGAAGAGACAATTTGCATATTTCCTAGAGGAACATTGCAGGACTTAAAAGTCTCCTCACCTTGGCATGTTAGACATTTTCTCTTGTATGCCGGCTAGACGCCTTTCACCCAGCCAAACCAGATCTCACACTTTGCACTGATGAGGGGCAGTGCCTCAGAACTCAGTGTCTGTAAATTGAGATTTTGATGTTGGCTTTTATCCTAAGTCATGTGGCAAGGCTCACTAGAGGGTAGTTATTGAATTTTAGGATTGCTGCTTCCAATAGGTGTCACTAGAGTTCTAGTCCTTTAAAGGGAACCTGTCACCCCGAAAATCACGGGTGAGGTAAGCCCACCGGCATCAGGGGCTTATCTGCAGCATTCTTTAATGCTGTAGATAAGCCCCCGATGTTACCTGAAAAAGGAGAAAAAGACGTTAGATTATACTCACCCAGGGGCGGTCCCGCTGTTGGTCCGGTCGGATGGGCGTCTCTGGTCCGCTCCGGCGCCTCCTATCTTCATTACAAGACGTCCTCTTCTGATCTTCAGCCACGGCTCCGGCGCAGGCGTACTTTGCTCTGCCCTGTTGAGGGCAGACAAAGTACTGCAGTGCGCAGGCGCCGGGCCTCTGACCTTTCCGGTGCCTGCGCAATGCAGTACTATCCTCTGCCCTCAAGAGGGCAGAGCAAAGTACGCCTGCGCCGGAGCCGTGGCTGAAGATCAGAAGAGGACGTCTTGTAATGAAGATAGGAGGCGCAGCAGCGGACCAGAGACGCCCATCTGACCTGACCAGCAGCGGGACCGCCCCTGGGTGAGTATAATATAACGTCTTTTTCAGGTAACATCGGGGGCTTATCTACAGCATTACAGAATGCTGCAGATAAGCCCCTGATGCCGGTGGGCTTACCTCACCTGCGATTTTCGGGGTGACAGGTTCCCTTTAACTCTCTAAAGAGACAATTTGCATATTTCCCAGAGGAGCATTGCAAGGCTTAAAAGTTTCCTCACCTTGGCATGTCAGGGTTTACATGTCACTCTCTGCAATGAGAAACATTAACCCTTGGATCTCAGACTTTCATGGCATATTCACATATGGGTCTGATAAGGGTCCTTCCTCTAACTCAAAAAGAGGTCCTCTGTCAGCAGAGAGGTGGCCTTTCTCTATTGACTTTTATAGATGGTCCTTTGTTTGGAAATCAGTTTAATTTCAGCTCGCAAACACACAAGTGTTGCCTCTGCATGGCATGCTGGAAGGGAATGTAAAATGGAATTCAACCAAAATTTTGCCGGAAAGAAAGCCTCCAGGTTCTTCCTGGAATTTGGGTAGGATCCATATACATTGTACCAAAATCACAGCCTGGTCAAATTGCATATAAGCTTTTGAAACTAGATATTAGAATGTAGAAAGTTCCCCTTTGGATGGGTGTTTACTCTACAGAATGAAATTCCTCGTCAGCTCTCTCTATGGTCATAATAAACAGCACAGCGTGACCAAAGAAGATGCTCTATCTTTTGGGAATATTAATGGGCATTTACCTAAAATGTGAGTCTTTATCTCTTGTGTTTCATTTCAAATTTCTGTATTTCTTAAAGTATTTTTTTTCTTTAACATTAAATTGTCCATTTCCTCTCACAGCTTTTGAAATGTTTGAATGTATGATGGTGCGGACTTTCATCAATGTAATATTACTGGACACCCAGCTGCCATTGATATTACTAATTATATCTAAAGTGCTAATCTTAATCATTAGCATGGGTCACCACTATGACGTGTTCAGAGAGGACACCAACGCAGGGCAGGGAGAACTTCCAAAATCTATGCAGATGGATCTGAGGTTGGTTTCCAGCCCAGAACCTCATTGCTTTAAAAGAAAGTACAAAATATTTAGTGCAAATCTTGTGGTTGTAGCTGTGGTTTCACAAACAAAAAACATAGTCGAATGTCCATCAGCTATTTGTTTTATTATTTCCAAATTTGTACTGCAAATATCAAATACTTGACTGCTTTTACTGCAAAGAATCCTTTCCATATTATCTCTTCTATAGACTGCAAAACCCAGTTTATACTTGAACTTCCTCTGCCGGCAATAAATCACCAGCATTATGGATGCTTCTGACGTTTATAAGGACCCCTCGACTTCATGATGTCATGTGACACCTAGTGACGGACCCACACATGACATCATGATGTTTCAGGGTTGCATTCAGGTACCCGCCAAAGAGGTTTACAGGACCCTAACCAAGTAGTGCCAACGTCAACACTGAACTAGGGTCCTGCAAATATTTTTGCTTATTTCTTTAAGTCACTTTTTAACCCGTTTTAACAAATTAGCAGGTATATTATGTGTTGGATCCTGTGGAGAGAAGAATTATGTTGTCGGTTCCTTGGGCAGCGATATCATACTTCAGGTGGATCCAGTTGGAGTCGTGGGAGAAATCACTTGGCTCATTTCTGGAAATCATTTTGCCACCACTGAACCTGGAAAAAATATAGAAATTCGGGACAATCGATACAAGGGGAAAGTGTACAGCATGGAGAATGGGTCGCTTCTGGTGAAAAACTTGGTCAGTGAAGACCAAGGAACCTATATAGCGAGCACCCTGAAAGGCTCCTCCGGAAAAGAAAAACTGTGTGCACTGATCTATGACCTCAGAGTATACGGTAAGTGACAGGTCTGCATAAGGACTGTGCAGTGTAGAATAGATACTGTGCCTTGAAAAAGCATTTATACCCATTTTCCACATTTTTTCACGTTACACCCACAAACTTAAAAGTACGGTATTATATTGGGATTTTATGTGATACTAACAGAAAGTTGCAGGTATTTGCGATAAAAGGAAAGGGAATGATACGAGATTTTCAAAATATAAATCTGAAAGTTGTGAGGTGCATCTGGATTCAGTCCCTGATTCAGCACTTTGTAGGGAAAAAAATCACCAAATTTTGTTTAAATAGTGTAAGAAAAAGCTCAAATCTATCACCGATTTAACACTAATTGCAAATAATTAAGATAAAATCAATAATTAATAATAATAATAATAATAATAATAATGATTATAAAATCAAATTAATAATAAAATATAATCACCTTTATGGATATATTCAAAAGATGAAAAATTCTCTGTTATACTAGATTAATACATTAGGCCTTAACATGCGTCACTCATCTAAGGTAATTGGGGATGATTCTGCACCCTAGTATGGGGTCTATCCTATCCCTACCTGGCTTTGGAGGTTGGCACCCTACACCTGCGCAGTGGCGCCCCCGCTCAGATGTCGACTCACCCTGGCTGACGCTGTGAGGCCCTGAGAATGGAAAGATAGATAGTGAATGAAAAATAAAAGAAAAAAAATGATGAGCGACCGTAAGTCCACAATTAGATATACAGCTTTGGCAAAAATTAAGAGGCCACCTATCATTGGCAGCCCAATCTCCAGACCTGAACCCCATTGAAAACCTCTGGAATGTAATTCCAGAGGAAGATGGATATTCACAAGCCATCAAACAAAGAACTGCTTACATTTTTGTACCAGGAGTGGCATAAGGTCACCCAAAAACAGTGTGAAAGACTGGTGGAAAGCATGCCAAGACGCATGAAAGCTGTGATTAAAAATCATGGTTATTCCACAAAATATTGACTTCTGAACTCTTCCTGAGTTAAAACATTAGTATTGTTGTTTTTAAATGATTATGAACTTGTTTTCTTTGCATTATTTGAGGTCTTAAAATACTGTTTTTTTTTATTTTATTTTGACCATTTTTCTTTCTTTGCTCAAAAATATACCTATAAAGAGAAAAATCAGACAAACTGAACATTTTGCAATGGTCTCTTAATTTTTGCCAGAGCTGTATCTATATAGGCTGGACTAGTGTCTCTGTATAACCAGATTATGCCACATTCAGTCTCGTGTCTTACTAAAGCTGGTGAGAGGTTGTATGGTATAGTATATATTTCAATTAAGTTGAAATTCTGCCACATATAAGTAATGTGTGGGATTCAATGATTAAATATCATAAGTAGTGTTGAGCATTCCGATACCGCAAGTATCGGGTATCGGCCGATACTTGCGGTATCGGAATTCCGATACCGAGATCCGATATTTTTGTGGTATCGGGTATCGGTATCGGAGGTGTAAAATAAAGAATTAAAATAAAAAATATTGTTATATTCACCTCTCCGGCGGCCCCTGGAACATCA
Organism: Ranitomeya imitator; assembly: GCF_032444005.1. NCBI lineage: Eukaryota > Metazoa > Chordata > Amphibia > Anura > Dendrobatidae > Ranitomeya > Ranitomeya imitator. The sequence continues at coordinate 639,034,493 of NC_091282.1, read as the reverse complement.
CCGCAAGTCACCGGCGTCCGGCAGGCTTCTTTGTTCAAAATGAGCGCCTTTAGGACCTGCGGAATGACGTCGCGGCTTCTGATTGGTCGTGTGCCGCCCATGTGACCGCCACGCGACCAATCAGAAGCCGCGACGTCATTCCTCAGATAAATTCCTAGAATGAGCACCTTTAGGACCTGTGGAATGACGTCGCGCATATTACACATTAATATGGATCCCAGGGCCTGAATGAGAGTTTCCTCTCCTTCAGACCCTGGGATCCATCAGGATACCTTCCGATACTTGGTGTCCCATTGACTTGTATTGGTATCGGATATCGGTATCGGCGATATCCGATACTTTTCGGGTATCGGCCGATACTATCCGATACCGATACTTTCAAGATATCGGAAAGTATCGGTATCGGATTGGATCGGCCGATATTCAAAAAATATCGGATATCGCCGATACCGATACCCGATCCCAATGCAAGTCAATGGGACCAAAATATCGGAATTAAAATAAACCCTTTCTTTCCTTGTAGGTTCATTCTACATGAAGGAAAACAACAAAGAATAATGCAGGATGTATTTGGGGAGGTGGCGGAGACATTAAAGTCATAGAGGTTTAGCGCAATCAAATAGAATAGCCTTTTTTTTTTTTTTTTAAAGACGTTCGTAGTGACAAAGATATTGGCTATGTAATTTTTTTAAAATTTTGTCAGATATTGATGTTTCACTATTCCACGCCCTTCCCCTTTTTTTTTTTTTTACTTTTCCCACACTTTCATCTTCATCAGCATCTTTGACATCAACTTTCTTCACCTTATTCATCTTCTTCTTCATCTTCTACCTATTTTTTTTTTATTACATTCTTCATATTCATTTTATTCAACTATTATTATTCTTCCTATTCTACATATTCATTTTCTTCAACTATTATTATTCTTCCTATTCTACTTCTTCATCATATTCTCATTTGTGACAGGCATTCCCGTAGTTGTTATCTATAAAAGTTTGAAGATTACACCTTCCGTTCTGCCAGTCACAAAAGTTACATTTGTCCGCGTTCAGTTTGGCCTGCAGCATCAGGCTTTATTCAGGGGCACCACGAGGAGGAACGGACTCACCCCCATACACTGCTTAGTCTTCTTCTGCATATAATTTAGATAATATCTTTTGCTCTGATATTAAGTGTTATGCTTAATGTTCTTCTGCTCTTTGTTCTGCAGCCTCTTGTTCTTCTGCTTCTCGGTCTTCCATGTCGTCGTCTCCAGGGTCGTCGTCTCCAGGGTCGTCGTCTACGCCGTCGTCGTCTCCGCCGTCGTCGTCTCCGCCGTCGTCGTCGTCATCGGGGTGGTCTTCCGGGTCGTCGACTTTAGGGTCTTCAACTTGGAAATGTAGCAGAAGGTACAAGAGCAAAAGACACTGCCGAGAACCAGCTGACGGTACTGGAACCCGGATGGGTAGCCGAAGGTCCAAGAGCCAATGGAACTACCGAGGACCAGCTGACGTTACTGGAACCCGGTTACTAAGCAGGAGATACCCGTGCTAAAAAGCACTACCAAGGACCACCTGACGTTGGTGGAACTTGGATACCCAGAAGGAGGCACCTAAGCCAAAGGCTCTGCCCGGAACCAGCTGACGGTACTGGAACCAGGATGGGGAGCAGAAGGTACAAGAGCAAAAGACACTGCCGAGAACCAGCTGACGGTGCTGGAACTAGGATGTGGACCAGAAGGTCCACAGGAGAGGAGAGAACAACTAGGCTGCGAGGCAGCCGCAGTTACCGAACCCCAACAGTCCTACAGGGGGAGCTTGTCCTACTGGCACTACAGAACCAGCCTTGACTACCAATTCACGCAGCCCACATAGGAAGCTCCTAAACTGGAGGCACCCTGGAGTTGGCTAACTCGACCGCAACACGGCGGGGCAACACATAGGTGTCTCAGTGAGTTTGACAGTACCCGGAAACAGCTGACGGTGCTGGAACCAGGCTGGGCACGAGGGAGTACCCGTGACAAAAACACTGCCGGGAACCAGCTGGCGTTGCTGGAACCCGGATGCGTGGCCCCAGTGTGCAAGAGCCAATGGCACGACCGAGGACCAGCTGACGGTGCAGGAACCCGGTTACTAAGCTGTAGGTGCCCGCGCTTAAAAGCACTACCAAGGACCGCCTGGCGTTGGCGGAACTCGGATACCCAGGAGGAGGCACCTAAGCCAAAGGCTCTGCCCGGAACCAGCTGACGGTGCTGGAAGCAGGTGGTGGACCCCAAGGTCCACAGGAGAGAAGAGAACAGCTAGGCCGCGAGGCAGCCACAGTTACCGAACCCCAACAGTCCTACAGGGGGAGCTTGTCCTACTGGCACTACAGAACCAGCCTTGACTACCAATTCATGCAGCCCACATAGGAAGCTCCTAAACTGGAGGCACCCTGGAGTTGGCTAACTCGACCGCAACACGACGGGGCAACGCATAGGTGTCTCAGTGAATTTGACAGTACCCGGAAACAGCTGACGGTGCTGGAACCAGGCTGGGCACGAGGGAGTACCCGTGACAAAAACACTGCCGAGAACCAACTGGCGGTGCTGGAACCCGGATGCGTTGCCTATTAAAGATTGTCTTCCGAGAGCCCCAACTAGCGGTGTTGGAGCAAAGGGTAAGCAGGGGGAGCAGAGTGTAGGCCGAAGCCTGCACTGGAGGCAACTTTGTGTCTGCGTTGCGTTTGCAGGACACTTTGCCGGCTACACAGTGGGGGAACAGCTGGCGTTGCTGAACCCCACTGACACAATGGCGGGTGTTTTTCTCTGTGCAGCTAGCACTTCCGGGCAAAAACTAGCGGTGTTAGAGCCCAGGGGCAGCAGGAGGAGGAGAGGAGCAGAGTGTAGGCCGAAGCCTAGTTGAACCAATTTCAAAGGAAACCTTTAACCCCCCCTCAGGTGTTACAAAGTACAAGAGACACACCTTCTGCAGTATTAATGCTGCACAAGTCAAAGGTTGCTCTATTAATTTGTCTACTTGCACACGCTGAATGAAAGACGTACACAATTTAGCCCATTCTACAGTCAAACTGTAGTGGAGGCGTGACTTGTCTTTTTAAGGAGACGCAGCACAGGTGTCCCAAATAACGCCTTGGTGCTTGGCGCAGCTTCCTGAGCGTTGTTATTTGCTGTACAGGAGTCTGCGCTCTTGTGTTATCCCTTGGCAATGCCCTGTTAGCGCTGCCCGTCTTATGACCTCATTTCATGTTGGCCGGTGCATTTAACGATGGCCATTAATCCCAGACCCACAGTGCCTTTTCATAAAGTCACACTGCGGTGCTGGTATTCGTGGCCTTGAGCAGTAAATATTTTCGCCGCTCACACACGTCCTTACACCTGCTTCAGACTGGGCGGCCTCATCTGATCCCTTATCGCATGCCGCGGCCATGAGGCCACCCAGTCTGAAGAAGGCGGAAGGAGATGAGTGAACACAGGCAAACATATGCACTGCACATGCCCATCAATCACACCCTCGCTGTCCAAAAAAATAAGACACCGAAGGGCGTTGTTTCGAGCAGGGCAGACGCACAGGCGCAGCCAGCTAACCAATGATGTCAAAAGACGGGCAGCGCTACCAAGGGTGGTGCTGCGTATCATTAGAAAGGAAAGTCACACCTCAGGGACAGTGGAATGGTCTCAATGAGACACATTTTGTACGTGTTGAGTTCCACGTGGGCAAGTAGAAAAAGTCAACCACCTTGTACAAATGCAGCAGTACTGCTGTACAAGGTGGCTGTTATACATAGAAACACCTGGGGGTGGGGGCAGGCTCCCTTCAATTTCAGTTCATGTGCCTGCGTGGCGTTTGCAGGTCACGTTGCCGGCTACACAGCAGGGGAACAGCTGGCGGTGCTGAACCCCACTAACACATTGGCGGGTGTTTTTCTCTGTGCAGCTAGCACTTCCGGGCAAAAACTAGCGGTGTTAGAGCCCAGGGTCAGCAGGAGGAGGAGAGGAGCAGAGGGTAGGCCGAAGCCTGCACTGGTGGCAGCTTTTGGTCTGTTGTGCCAGCGTGGCTTGTGCTGGACACGATGCCGGTTACACAGCAGGGGAACAGCTGGCGGTGCTGAACCCCACTAACACATTGGCAGGTGTTTTTCTCTGTGCAGCTAGCACTTCCGGGCAAAAACTAGCGGTGTTAGAGCCCAGGGGCAGCAGGAGGAGGAGAGGAGCAGAGTGTAGGCCGAAGCCTGCACTGGTGGCAGCTTTTTGTCTGTTGTGCCAGCGTGGCTTGTGCTGGACACGATGCCGGCTACACAGCAGGGGAACAGCTGGCGGTGCTGAACCCCACTAACACATTGGCTGGTGTTTTTCTCTGTGCAGCTCGCATTTCCGGGCAAAAACTAGCAGTGTTAGAGCCCAGGGTCAGCAGGAGGACGAGAGGAGCAGAGTGTAGGCCGAAGCCTAGTTGAACCAATTTCAAAGGTAACCTTTAACCCCCCCTCAGGTGTTGCAAGGTACAAGAGCCACACCTTGTGCAGCATTAATGCTGCACAAGTAAAAGGTTGCTCTCTTAATTTTGCTCCTTGCACACGCTGAATAAAACACGTACACTATTTATCCCATTATACTGTCAAACAGTAGTGGAGGCGTGACTTGTCTTTTTAAGAAGACGCAGCACAGGTGTCAAAATTTACACCTAGGTGCTGGGCGCAGATTCCTGAGCGTTGTTATTTGCAGTACAGTAGTCTGCGCTCTTGTGTTATCCCTTGGCAATACCCTGTTAGCGCAGCCCGTCTTATGACCTCATTTCATGTTGGCCGGTGCGGTTAACGATGGCCATAAATCCCAGACCCACAGTGCCTTTTCATAAAGTCACACTGCGGTGCTGGGATTCGTGGCCTTGTGCAGTAAATATGTTCGCCGCTCACACATGTCCTTACACCTGCTTCAGACTGGGCGGCCTCAGCTGATCCCTTATCGCCTGCCACGGCCATGAGGCTGCACAGTCTGAAGAAGGCGGAAGGAGGGGAGTGAAGACAGGCGAAGATATGCACTGCTCGTGCCCATCAATCACACCCTCGCAGTCAAAATATATGAGACAACGAGGGGCGTTGTGTCGGGCAGGGCGGACGCACAGGCACAGCCAGCCAACCAATGATGTCAGAAGATGGGCAGCGCTAACAATGGGGGTGCTGCGTGTCATTAAAAAGGAAAGTCACACCTCAGGGACATTGTAATGGTCTCTAATGAGACACATTTTGTACGTGTTGAGTTCCACGTGGGCAAGGAGAAAAAGTCAGCCACCTTGTACAAATGCAGCAGTCCTGCTGTACAAGGTGGCTATTATACATCGAAACACCTGGGGGTGGGGGGCAGGCTCCCTTCAATTTCAGTTCATGTGCCTGCGTGGCGTTTGCAGGACACGTTGCCGGCTACACAGCAGGGGAACAGCTGGCGGTGCTGAACCCCACTAACACATTGGCGGGTGTTTTTCTCTGTGCAGCTAGCACTTCCGGGCAAAAACTAGCGGTGTTTGAGCCCAGGGTCAGCAGGAGGAGGAGAGGAGCAAAGTGTAGGCCGAAGCCTGCACTGGTGGCAGCTTTTGGTCTGTTGTGCCAGCGTGGCTTGTGCTGGACACGATGCCGGCTACACAGCAGGGGAACAGCTGGCGGTGCTGAACCCCACTAACACATTGGCTGGTGTTTTTCTCTGTGCAGCTCGCATTTCCGGGCAAAAACTAGCGGTGTTTGAGCCCAGGGGCAGCAGGAGGAGGAGAGGAGCAGAGTGTAGGCCGAAGCCTCCACTGGTGGCAGCTTTTGGTTGGTTGTGCCAGCGTGGCTTGTGCTGGACACGATGCCGGCTACACAGCAGGGGAACAGCTGGCGGTGCTGAACCCCACTAACACATTGGCTGGTGTTTTTCTCTGTGCAGCTCGCATTTCCGGGCAAAAACTAGCGGTGTTAGAGCCCAGGGTCAGCAGGAGGAGGAGAGGAGCAGAGTGTAGGCCGAAGCCTAGTTGAACCAATTTCAAAAGTTACCTTTAACCCCCCCTCAGGTGTTGCAAGGTACAAGAGCCACACCTTGTGCAGCATTAATGCTGCACAAGTCAAAGGTTGCTCTATTAATTTTGCTCCTTGCTCACGCTGAATAAAACACGTACACTATTTAGCCCATTATACTGTCAAACAGTAGTGGAGGCGTGACTTGTCTTTTTAAGGAGACGCAGCACAGGTGTCAAAATTTACACCTAGGTGCTGGGCGCAGATTCCTGAGTGTTGTTATTTGCTGTACAGGAGTCTGCGCTATTGTGATCCCTTGGCCATGCGCTGTGAGCGCTGCCTGTCTTCTCACCTCATTTCATGTTGGCCGGTGCGGTTAGCAATGGACATGAATCCCAGGCCCGCAGTGTGTTTTCATAAAATCACACTGCGTGGCTGGGATTCGTGGCCTTGTGCAGTAAATATGTTTGCCGCTCACACATGTCCTTAAACCTGCTTCAGGCTGGGCGGCCTCAGCTGATCCCTTATCGCCTACCACAGCCATGAGGCCGCACAGTCTGAAGAAGGCGGAAGGAGATGAGTTAAGACAGGCGAACATATGCACTGCACATGTCCATCAATCACACCCTCGCAGCCAAAATATATGAGACAACGAGGGGGGTTGTGTCGGGCAGGGCGGACGCACAGACACAGGCAGCCAACCAATGATGTCAGAAAACGGGCAGCGCTACCAAGGGTGGTGCTGCGTACCATTAGAAAGGAAAGTCACACCTCAGGGACAGTGGAATGGTCTCAATGAGACACATTTTGTATGTGTTGAGTTCCACGTTGGCAAGGAGAAAAAGTCAGCCACCTTGTACAAATGCAGCATTACTGCTGTACAAGGTAGCTATTATACATAGAAACACCTTGGTGTGGGTGGCAGGGTCCCTTTAATTTCAGTTCATGTGCCTGCGTGGCGTTTGCAGGTCACGTTGCCGGCTACACAGCAGGGGAACAGCTGGCGGTGCTGAACCCCATTAATACATTGGCTGGTGTTTTTCTCTGTGCAGCTAGCACTTCCGGGCAAAAACTAGCGGTGTTTGAGCCCAGGGGCAGCAGGAGGAGGAGAGGAGCAAAGTGTAGGCCGAAGCCTGCACTGGTGGCAGCTTTTGTTCTGTTGTGCCAGCGTGGCTTGTGCTGGACACGTTGCCGACTACACAGCAGGGGAACAGCTGGCGGTGCTGAACCCCACTGACACATCAGCTAGTGTTTTTTCTGTGTAGACAACACTTCCAGGTGGCAACTGACAGTGTTGAAACCCAGGGAATCAAAGAGGAGCAGAGTGTAGGCCGAAGCCTGCAGTGGAGCAAGTTGAAAGGGAACCTTTAACACCCCCCCACCCCCAGGCATTTGTTGCTGAAAGAGCCATCTTGTACAGCAGTAATACTGCACATGGAAAATGGTGGCTCCTAAAATTATGCTCCTTGCAAACGCTGAAGTACACACTCATATAATGTGTCCCCTCACACCGTCAAACCGTCCCGGAAGTGGGATTTTCCTTTGTAATGTGACACAGCACAGCCGTCATTCCAACCCCCTTGGTGCCGTGCGCCACCTCCTCAACGTTGTTTGGTTCTGTCATGGAGCCCGCGCTGTAATGTTATCCCTTGGCCATGCACAGTTAACGGTGCCCGTCTTCTGACATCATTTAGGTGTCAGGCTGGCAGTGCCTGTGTGTCCAAGCTGCCCGAGATCCAACCTCGCAGTGTCATCTAATGTAATCCCACTGCGGGCCAGGGATCCATGGGCATGCGCAGTGCATATCATCGCCTCTCACTCACCTCCTTCCTGCTTCTTCAGACTGTGCGGCGTCACGGCCGTGGCATGCTATTAGGGATCAGCTGACGCCGCCTAGTCGGAAGAAGCGTGAAGAAGGGGAGTGAGAGGCTAGTATATGCACTGCGCATGGCCATGGATACCAGGCCCACTGTGGGATCACATTAGACGACACTGCGAGGTGGGATTTCGGGCAGCGTGGACGCACAGGCGCAGCCAGGACGACAACAAATGATGTCAGAGGACGGGCAGCGCAAACTGTGCATGGCCAAGGGATAACATAACAGCGCAGGGTCCATGACGGAATCAAACAACGCTAAGGAGGCAGCGCACGGTGCCAAGGGGGTAGCAATGATGGCTGTGCTGCGTCACATTACAAAGGAAAGTCCCACCTCCGGGACGGTTGGACGGTGTGAGGGGACACAGTACATGAGTGTGTAGTTCAGCGTTTGCAAGGAGCATAATTTCAAGAGCGACCTTTTCCTTGTGCAGTATTAGTGGTGCACAAGGTGGCTCTTTCAGTAACAAACGCCTAGGGGGGGGGACAGGTCCCCTTACATTTTCATTGTGCCAGCGTGGCGGTCGCATGACACGTTGCCGGATACACAGCTGGGGATCAGCTGACGTTACTGAACCCCAATAACAGAGGAGCGACTGTTGACTGTGCAGACAGCACTTCCAGGCACCAACTGGCGGTGTTAGAGCCCAGGGACAGCAGGAGGAGCAGATTGGAGGTATTGCCGCACACACAGCTGGGGATCAGCTGACGTTACTGAACCCCAATAACAGAGGAGCGACTGTTGACTGTGCAGACAGCACTTCCAGGCACCAACTGGCGGTGTTAGAGCCCAGGGACAGCAGGAGGAGCAGATTGGAGGTATTGCCGCACACACAGCTGGGGATCAGCTGACGTTACTGAACCCCAATAACAGAGGAGCGACTGTTGACTGTGCAGACAGCACTTCCAGGCACCAACTGGCGGTATTAGAGCCCAGGGACAGCAGAGGAACAGAGTGTAGGCCGAAGCCTGATTGGAGCAAGTTGAAAGGGAACCTTTAACCACCCCCCCCCCAAGACGTTTGTAGCTGAAAGAGCCATCTTGTGCAGCACTAAGGATGCAAAAGGAAAAGGTTGCTCTTTTAATTATGCTCCTTGCAAACACAGAAGTAAACACTAAAAATGTGTCCCTTTATACCGTAAAACCGTCCCGGAGGTGGGAATTTCCTTCATAATGGGACGCAGCACAGCTGTCATTCCTATCCCCTTGGTGCCGTGCGCTGCCTCCTCAACGTTGTTTTAAGCTGTCACGGAGCCTGCGCTGTTCTGTTATCCCTTGGCCATGCCCAATTAGCGCTGCCTGTCTTCTGACATAATTTGGTGTCAGGCTGTCAGTGCCTGTGCGTCCACGCTGCTCCAGATCTCACCTCGCAGTGTCGTCTAATGTAATACCACTGCGGGCCTTGGATCCATGGGCATGCACAGTGCATATCCTCGCCTCTCACTCCCCTCCTTCCCTCTTCTTCAGACTGTGCGGCGTCACGGCCGTGGCATGCTATTAGGGATCAGCTGACGGCGCACAGTCTAAAGAAGGCGGAGGGAGATGGGCGAGAGCCCGAGGTGAAGATATGCACTGCGCATGCCCATGGATCCCAGGCTCGCAGTGTGATTCAATCAGAAGACACTGCGAGGCGGGTTCTCGGGCAGCGCGGGCGCACAGGCGCAGCCATCCTGACACCAAATTATGTCAGAAGACAGGCAGCGCAAACTGGCCATGGCCAAGGGATAACAGAACAGCGCAGGCTCCGTGACAGCTTAAAACAACGCTGAGGAGGCAGCGCATGGCACCAAGGGGGTAGGAATGATGGCTGTGCTGCGTCACATTATGAAGGAAAGTCCCAGCTCCGGGACGGTATAACGGTATCAGTGAACACATTTTATAAGTGTTAAGTTCTGCGTGTGCAAGGAGCTAAAATAAAAGAGCTACCTTTTCCTTGTGCAACATTACTGCTGCACAAGATGGCTCTTTCAGTAACAAACGCCGAGGGGGGTTCCCTTACATTTAGGTTGTTGTGCCAGCGTGGCGGTCGCAGGACACATTGCCGGCTACACAGCTGGGGATCAGCTGACGTTACTGAAACCCAATAACACTGGGTCGTATGTTTAGACTGTGCAGCCTGCACTTCTGAGCCGCAACTTGCGGTGTTGGAGCCCAGGAATAGCAGTTCAGGTGGTAGAAAGATGAACACATCAGGAGACCTGGATGACACCCAATTACTTAATCAGGCAGAGGAGTGGCAAATTCTTGCGAGATCCAGGCCTGGTTCATTTTCAGGAAAGTAAGCCGGTCAACGTTATCGGAGGATAGTCGCATGCGACGGTCTGTTAGTACACCACCTGCGGCACTAAAGACACGTTCTGATAAGACACTAGCCGCAGGGCAAGCCAGCACCTCCAATGCATACTGGCTTAGCTCTGGCCATGTATCCAGCTTAGAGACCCAAAACTTGAACGGGGAAGAGCCGTCTGGGAGTACACTAAGAGGGCAAGCCATGTAGTCTGTCACCATCTGACGGAACCGTTGCCTCCTGCTGACTGGAGCCGCCGGTGATGGTGTAGACATTTGGGGCGGGCACACAAAAGTTTTCCACAGTTGTGCCATACTTGGCTTGCCTTGGGCAGAGGCACTGCTTCTGCTCCCTCTTTGTGCAGAGCCTCCTCCTCCACTGCCTCGACGCACTGAGCTGCTTTGTAAAGCACTAGCAGCACTCCTCTCAGTTGGACACGTTGAGAATGTGGTCGATGCGGCGGTCGTCTCTCAGGCACTGCAACATGAACTCAACCATGTGCTGCAGACTGCCAACTGGCCCAGAAACGCTGTCCCCTGCTTGAGACATGATCTCTGCCCGCTCTTCATCACCCCACCCTCGCTGTACACACTGACCACTGGACAATGGTGGAACTCCCTCCTCTGGATGTAGCTCTTCCTCGTCCATTGACTCCTCCTCATCCTCCTCACAAAGGGTCCCCTGCCGACCCCTTTGTGAGGAACCACGTGGCGCTGACTGTCCAGAACCTGATGGAAAACGTGACTCCTCATCCTCCACCTCTTCCACATCATCCCTTATCCCTTGCAGGGTTTCTTGAAGCAAGCAGATAAGGGGGACAGTCATGCTGACTAGTGCATCATCTGCACTTGCCATCCGCGTGGAATAATCAAAAGGACGCAAAACCTGGCAGACGTCCTTCATAGTGGCCCACTCTGTGGTTGTGAAGTCTGAGCGGCGCTGACTGCGACTTTTTTGCGCCTGATGCAGCTGGTACTCCATTACTGCTTGCTGCTGCTCACACAACCGCTCCAACATATGTAACGTGGAATTCCACCTGGTAGGTAGGTCACATATGATGCGATGTTCAGGAAGGCGAAACCGACGCTGCAGAGCAGCAATGCGGGATCTTGCCAAGCTGGAACGCCGCAAATGAGCACACTCTAGGCGGGCCTTGTGCAGAAGTGCATCAAGATCCGGATAGTCCCTCAGAAAACTCTGCACAACCAAATTGAGCACATGTGTCAGACATGGGATGTGAGTGAGGTTGCCAAGGCCTAAAGCTGCCACCAGATTTCGGCCATTGTCACACACTACCATGCCTGGCTGGAGATTCGCTGGCACAAACCACACATCGCTCTCCTGCTTTAGGGCATTCCAGAGCTCCTGCGCTGTGTGGTGTCATGATTCCAATGGCAGGGAATCACAAAAGGACAAGCACCAACGAGCTCTAGGGTGATGGAACCTGAGCTGACCGCGACCCTAAACCTGAACACACAAATAACAATAGCCGGGGAACGTGCCTACGTTGATCCTAGACGTCTCGCACCAGCCGAAGATCTAACTTCCCCTATTAGAAGAAACACAGACCTCTCTTGCCTCCAGAGAAATACCCCACAGAAATAGCAGCCCCCCACATATAATGACGGTGAAATGAGAGGAAGGCACATACACAGTATGAAAACAGATTCAGCAAAATGAGGCCTGCTAAAACTAGATAGAGGATACAAAAGTAAACTGCGCGGTCAGCAAAAAACCCTTCAAAAAACCATCCTGTAATTACTTGAACTCATGTTCCAACTCATGGAACATGAGGAGCAATTACAGCCCACTAGAGCAACCAGCAGCAAAGAAACAATTATATGCAAGCTGGACAAGACAAAAATAAAGCAAAACGTGGAACAAGAAAATCAAAAACTTAGCTTGTCCTGAAGATTACTGAAGCCAGAAGCTGAGGTAACAAAACACTCTGATAACCTTGATAGCCGGCGGGGAAATGACAAGAAAGCCCGGTTAAATAGGAAACTCCCAAATCCTAATAGAGCAGGTGGACACCAGAGACAGCAGAACACAAATCACCCAGTACCATCAGTAACCACCAGAGGGAGCCCAACAACAGAACTCACAACAGTACCCCCCCCCTTGAGGAGGGGTCACCGAACCCTCACGAGAACCACCAGGGCGACCAGGATGAGCCCTATGAAAAGCGCGGACCAAATCTTCAGCATGAACATCAGAGGCAACCACCCAAGAATTATCCTCCTGACCAAAGGAAAAACGAGGATGAAACCCCGAATTACAAAAGAAAGGAGAAACCAAGGTAGCAGAACTAGCCCGATTATTAAGGGCAAACTCGGCCAGCGGCAAAAAGGTAACCCAGTCATCCTGATCAGCAGAAACAAAACACCTCAAATAAGTTTCCAAGGTCTGATTAGTTCGCTCCGTCTGGCCATTCGTCTGAGGGTGGAATGCAGACGAAAAGGACAAATCAATGCCCATCTTAGCACAGAACGTCCGCCAAAATCTAGACACAAACTGGGATCCCCTGTCAGAAACGATGTTCTCCGGAATCCCATGCAAACGAACCACGTTCTGGAAAAACAGAGGGACCAACTCAGAGGAGGAAGGCAACTTAGGCAAGGGTACAAGATGAACCATTTTAGAAAAGCGGTCACACACAACCCAGATGACGGACATTTTTTGAGAGACAGGGAGATCCGAAATAAAGTCCATGGAAATGTGCGTCCAAGGCCTCTTCGGGATAGGCAAAGGTGACAACAATCCACTGGCTCGAGAACAGCAAGGCTTAGCCCGAGCACAAACCTCACAAGACTGCACAAAAGAACGCACATCCCTCGACAAGGAAGGCCACCAAAAAGACCTGGCCACCAAGTCTCTAGTACCAAATATTCCAGGATGACCTGCCAACGCAGAAGAATGGACCTCGGAGATGACTCTACTGGTCCAACTATCCGGAACAAACAGTCTCTCAGGCGGACAACGATCAGGTTTACCCGCCTGAAACTCCTGCAAAGCACGTCGCAAGTCTGGGAAGACGGCCGACAAAATCACCCCATCCCTAAGGATACCAGTGGGCTCAGAATTTCCAGGGGAGTCAGGCACAAAACTCCTAGAAAGAGCATCCGCCTTCACATTCTTTGAACCTGGCATTTATGAAACCACAAAATTAAAACGAGAGAAAAACAGTGACCAACGAGCCTGTCTAGGATTCAGACGCCTGGCAGACTCAAGGTAAATCAGATTTTTGTGATCAGTCAAGACCACCACACGATGTCTAGCACCCTCCAGCCAATGACGCCACTCCTCAAATGCCCACTTCATGGCCAAAAGTTCCCGATTACCCACATCATAATTCCGCTCAGCGGGCGAAAATTTTCTAGAAAAGAACGCACATGGCTTCATCACCGAGCAATCGGAGCTTCTCTGTGACAAAACCCGCTCCAATCTCGGAAGCATCAACCTCAACTTGGAAAGGAAGCGAAACATCAGGCTGACGCAACACAGGAGCAGAAGAAAACCGGCGTTTAAGTTCCCGAAAGGCCTCCACAGCCGCAGGAGACCAATCAGCAACATCAGCACCCTTCTTAGTCAAATCCGTCAAAGGCTTAACAACACTAGAAAAATTAGTTATAAAACGACGATAGAAATTAGCAAAGCCCAAGAACTTCTGCAGACTCTTAAGAGATGCAGGCTGCGTCCAGTCACAAATAGCCCGAACCTTGATGGGATCCATCTCAATAGTAGAAGGGGAAAAAATATACCCCAAGAAAGAAATCTTCTGGACTCCAAAGAGACACTTTGAGCCCTTTACAAACAAGGAATTAGCCCGCAGGACCTGAAACACCTTCCTGACCTGCTGAACATGAGACTCCCAGTCATCAGAAAAAAACAAAATATCATCCAAATACACAATCATAAATTTATCCAGATATTCACGGAAAATATCGTGCATAAAGGACTGGAAGACTGAAGGAGCATTAGAAAGTCCGAAAGGCATTACCAAATACTCAAAATGGCCCTCAGGCGTATTAAATGCGGTTTTCCACTCATCACCTTGCTTTATTCGTATAAGATTATACGCACCCCGAAGATCAATCTTAGTGAACCATTTAGCCCCCTTAATGCGAGCAAACAAATCAGTCAACAAAGGCAAAGGATACTGATATTTTACGGTAATCTTATTCAAAAGACGATAATCTATACAAGGCCTCAAGGACCCATCTTTTTTGGCCACGAAAAAAAAACCTGCTCCCAAAGGGGACGAAGATGGACGGATATGTCCCTTTTCCAAGGACTCCTTAACATAATCCCGCATAGCAGTATGCTCTGGCACTGACAGATTGAACAAACGACCTTTAGGAAATTTACTACCCGGAATTAAATCTATAGCACAATCGCAATCCCTGTGAGGAGGAAGCGAACTGAGCTTAGGCTCCTCAAAAACATCCCGATAATCAGACAAGAATAAAGGAACCTCAGAAGGAGTAGATGAAGCGATAGAAATCGGAGGTGCATCATCATGAACCCCCTGACATCCCCAGCTTAACACAGACATTGTTTTCCAGTCAAGGACTGGATTATGAGTTTGTAACCATGGCAGACCAAGTACTAGAACATCATGTAAATTATACAATACCAGGAAGCGAATCACCTCCTGATGAACGGGAGTCATACGCATGGTCACTTGTGTCCAGTACTGAGGTTTATTCATAGCTAAAGGTGTAGAGTCAATTCCCTTCAAAGGAATAGGGACTTCCAGAGGCTCAAGACTAAACCCACATCGCTTGGCAAATGACCAATCCATAAGACTCAGGGCAGTGCCTGAATCTACATAGGCATCGACGGAAATGGATGATAATGAGCAAATCAGAGTCACAGACAGAATGAACTTAGACTGTAACGTACTAATGGCAACAGACTTATCAACCTTTTTTGTGCGTTTAGAGCATGCTGATATAACATGAGCTGAATCACCACAATAAAAGCACAACCCATTTTTCCGCCTATAGTTTTGCCGTTCACTTCTAGACTGAACTCTATCACATTGCATTGTCTCAAGTGCCTGTTCAGAAGACACCGCCAAATGGTGCACAGGTTTGCGCTCCCGTAAACGCCGATCAATCTGAATAGCCATAGTCATAGACTCATTCAGACCCGTAGGCGCAGGGAACCCCACCATAACATCTTTAATGGCCTCAGAAAGGCCATCTCTGAACTTTGCAGCCAGGGCGCACTCATTCCACTGAGTAAGCACTGACCATTTCTGAAATTTTTGACAATATATTTCTGCTTCATCTTGCCCCTGAGAGAGAGCTAATAAAGCTTTTTCAGCCTGAATCTCTTGGTTAGGTTCCTCATAGAGCAAACCCAATGCCAGAAAAAACGCATCCATATTAAGCAACGCAGGATCCCCTGGTGCCAATGCAAATGCCCAATTTTGAGGGTCACCCCGCAGGAAAGATATAATCTTAACCTGCTGAGCAGGGTCTCCAGAAGAGCGAGATTTCAAAGAAAGGAACAGCTTGCAATTGTTCCTAAAATTCAGAAAACTAGATCTATCTCCAGCAAAGAACTCTGGGATAGGAATTCTAGGTTCAGACATAGGAGCATGTACAACAAAATCTTGTATATTTTGAACCTTAGCAGCAAGATTATTCAAGCTGGAAGCTAAACTCTGGATGTCCATGATAAACAGCTAAGGTCAGAGCCATTCAAGGATTAAGAGGAGGAAAAAAAAAAAAATCAGCCAGACTGCAATTAAGGCTAGGCAGCAACCTCAGAGGAGAAAAAAAAAAAAAAAAACTTCCTCAGACTACTTTTCCTCCTACTTCAGCCCAAACATTTTGGCCGGCTATACTGTCATGATTCCAATGGCAGGGAATCACAAAAGGACAAGCACCAGCAAGCTCTAGGGTGATGGAACCTGAGCTGACCGCGACCCTAAACCTGAACACACAAATAACAATAGCCGGGGAACGTGCCTACGTTGATCCTAGACGTCTCGCACCAGCCGAAGATCTAACTTCCCCTATTAGAAGAAACACAGACCTCTCTTGCCTCCAGAGAAATACCCCACAGAAATAGCAGCCCCCCACATATAATGACGGTGAAATGAGAGGAAGGCACATACACAGTATGAAAACAGATTCAGCAAAATGAGGCCCGCTAAAACTAGATAGCAGAGGATACAAAAGTAAACTGCGCGGTCAGCAAAAAACCCTTCAAAAAACCATCCTGTAATTACTTGAACTCATGTTCCAACTCATGGAACATGAGGAGCAATTACAACCCACTAGAGCAACCAGCAGCAAAGAAACAATTATATGCAAGCTGGACAAGACAAAAATAAAGCAAAACGTGGAACAAGAAAATCAAAAACTTAGCTTGTCCTGAAGATTACTGAAGCCAGAAGCTGAGGTAACAAAACACTCTGATAACCTTGATAGCCGGCGGGGAAATGACAAGAAAGCCCGGTTAAATAGGAAACTCCCAAATCCTAATAGAACAGGTGGACACCAGAGACAGCAGAACACAAATCACCCAGTACCATCAGTAACCACCAGAGGGAGCCCAACAACAGAACTCACAACAGTGTGGCTTCGGTTCCCCAAAGAAACGAATTTCAAGACGGCCTGCTGACGTTTGGCCACGGCTGTGCTCATGTCAGTCGTAACAGGTAAACGTTCACGGGTCCATGTGGAGGTGGACTGTGACAGATCCTGCAGCGAGGAATCTGAGGAACTGGTGTAAGAGGAGGAGTCAATGCGAACAGACTGGATTCCTGCAATCCTTGGAGTGGGCAGGACACGTCCTGCGCCACTTGCACGGTCTGTACCCGGCTCAACAACATTAACCCAATGGGCAGTGACGGAAAGGTATCGCCCCTGTCCATGTTGACTGGTCCACGCATCGGTGGTGAGGTGGACCTTGCTACTGACGGCGTTCAGTAGCGCATGTTTTATTTGTCCCTCCACATGCTTGTGCAGGGCAGGGACAGCTTGCCTGCTGAAGTAAAAGCGGCTGGGCACCTGGTACTGTGGGACTGCCAATGCCATCAAGTCACAGAAGCTGTCAGTCTCCACCAGCCTGAATGAGAGCATTTCCAGGGACAGAAGTTTGGCAATGCCTGCATTCAGAGCCTGTGCTCGGGGGTGGTTTGCCGAGAATGCCCGCCTTTTCTCCCATGCCTGTACTACCGATGGCTGTAGACTAGGCTGGGAGTGTGAGGATGACTGGGAACGTGGTGCTGTGGGTGGAATTACACTAGGTCTCTGGACAACAGTGCCAGAGGTTCTTCCATGGCGATCCAAGGAGGAAGCCGAACCAGCTGTGCGTGAGCTGGAGGAAGAAGCAACACGAGCTGAAGAGGTGGTAGCTGCCGCTGTTGGTTGGCCTAGGTCTTCAGTGTGTTTTTGGTACTCCACCGCGTGCCTGGTCCGCACATGTTTCCACATATTTGTGGTATTGAGGTTGCTGACACTTTTACCTCTTTTTACTTTCTGATGACACAGCTTGCATTTGACAAAACAAATGTCATCTGCAACTGTGTCAAAAAAGGACCAGGCACTGCAAGTCTTGGGAGTGCCCTTTTTGGCTTTTGAAAGAGACAGGCTCCTAACTGGTGCCAAAGTGGAGGCTACAGGCTCCGCAGTCTTCCCCCTCCCTCTCCCTCTTTGGCCCGTTAGGGGAATCTCTTCCTCTGAGCTGCTCCCACCACCTTCCTGTTCCTCACGCCACGATGGGTCAAGGACCTCATCATCTCCACTACCCTCTGCCACCAACTGCTCCTCCTGGGTAGTCTCGGCAGCACAATACGCACCAGAAAGCGGCATCTGAGTTTCATCATCAGATGCGTACTGCGCTGTGGTCACCGCAGGCACTGACCCACCCGCCTCTTCAGAGTCAGAGAGACAAAGCTGTTGGGCATCACTGCACACTGCCTCTTCTTCCATTTCTCCAATACTGCTTGGCTGGCCCCCTGTTTCCAAGCCAAGAGATTCAGAGAACAGAAGTAGAGACTGCTCCTGTCCTGGGCTCTCTGACTGCCTGGCCAATTTGGCAGGTGGTGAAGAGACAGATGGCTGCTCTCCAGTGGTCTGTGCCTGAGAGGATGTGGCACTAATTGAAGTCGATGCGTTAGCTGCCATCCATCCGACAACGGCTTCAATTTGATCTTCACGCAGCAGCGGTGCACGGCGCTCTCCGACAAAGCTGCGCATGAAGGACTGTTCCCTGCTGAAACTGGGTGATGGTGAGTCACCGGTGCCCGCAGCAGGCACAGAATCACCACGTCCTCTCCCTGCTCCTCTCCCTGCTCCACGCCCACGCCCAACACCCTTACTCCCTGCCCTCTTCATCTTGGTTGACAGATAAAGATAAGCAGAAAAGTACTAAGGCCTTAGTGTGCTTATTCCTGAAATGCTCCTCCTAACAGGTGTAAGAAACACTAATGTTGTAAAGTGTGGACTAGACTTTATTATTGATAAAATGTGGCCTACACAAGTGTTAAGTGGTGTTTGGTGAACTTTACTTTTTTTTTGTGCAGATCGGGCTACAGAGCGAGTTTAACTCACACGGAGACCGTGCAGAGAGCCGTAAACAGCGCTGCGAGGCCCAAAAACCCTCCTCTAGGTTATCCTATCTAGTGTTTTTCCACTATTTTGCTGGAGACGGGTGGAAAGACACTAATAGGAAATTGTTTACAAAATTTTCAACAGGCTGCACTAGTTGAAAAAAAATGAAAAGTTATTTAACGGTATGAGGCAGTGACAAACCCTGAGCTGAATACAACGGGCTGTCGCTGCACACAGACTACAGGGCGAGCTGCGCTCACACGGAGACCGTGCAGACAGCCATAAACGGCGCTGCAAGGCCCAAAAACCCTCCTCTAGGTTATCCTATCTAGTGTTTTTCCACTATTTAGCTGGAGACGGGTGGAAAGACACTAATAGGAATTTTTTAAATAATTTTTAAACAGGCTGCACTAGTTGAAAAAAAGGAAAAGTTTTTTAATGGTATGAGGCAGTGACAAACCCTGAGCTGAATACAACGGGCTGTGGCTGCACACAGACTACAGGGCGAGCTGCGCTCACACGGAGACCGTGCAGACAGCCGTAAACAGCGCTGCAAGGCCCAAAAACCCTCCTCTAGGTTATCCTATCTAGTGTTTTTTCACTATTTAGCTGGAGACGGGTGGAAAGACACTAATAGGAATTTTTTAAATAATTTTTAAACAGGCTGCACTAGTTGAAAAAAAGGAAAAGTTTTTTAATGGTATGAGGCAGTGACAAACCCTGAGCTGAATACAACGGGCTGTGGCTGCACACAGACTACAGGGCGAGCTGCGCTCACACGGAGACCGTGCAGACAGCCGTAAACGGCGCTGCAAGGCCCAAAAAACCCCTCTAGGTTATCCTATCTAGTGTTTTTCCACTATTTTGCTGGAGACGGGTGGAAAGACACTAATAGGAAATTTTAGAAAAAATGTGCAGCAGGCTGCACTATGAGCAAAAAAGGACAATGGATAGAACTGTGTGAGGCAGTGTGAACCCCCCCCCTGAGCTGAATACAATCGGGTATATGGCTGCACACAGACTACAGAGTGAGCTGCACACACACACACACACTGAGACCTTGCAGAACGCTGTTAAAACAGCGCTGCAAGGCAAGAGCAAGGTGAACTGAACAGTGAACACAGCGTTTGCTAAATTAGCCTTGGAAAAGCAAAATAAAGCAATTAGCTATCTCAACTGGCCCTCAGTTAGAACACAGCGTCCTGTCCCTAACTGAAATCACAGCAGAGTGAGCGCAAAATGGCGGCAGCGTTTTTTATAGTGCAGAGTGACATCATTTCAGCAGCCAATCACAGCCTTGCCAGTACTTACATGCCCACCATGCTAAACAGGATGTGCCCACACTTCCATTCATTCCTCATTGGCTGCTGCGTTCAGTTTGAATTCTGGGAACTTCCGATTCCGGTATCCGATACGCGGGAAGTATCGGAATTCGGTATCGGAATTCCGATACCGCAAGTATCGGCCGATACCCGATACTTGCGGTATCGGAATGCTCAACACTACTCAACACTAATCATAAGTGAAAATATTGCACTAATCACATGGCCAATATATAAATTTTTACTAAATCAAATAATTTATTTTAACCCCTTTGCAATGTGCGCTGTACTAGTACTGCCCATGTCATGTCTCCCCCTTTGATGTAGGCTCAAGCGCTGAGCCCACATCTTTACCGGCACATGTCAGCTGTTTTGAACAGCTGACATGTGCCCGAAACAGCCGCAGGTGGAATTGCAATCCACCTGCGGCTATTAACCCATTAAATGCCGCTGTCAAACTGACAGCGACATTTAACATGCGCTTTCGGCAATCGCGCTGGAAATCCGTCCATCGGTGACCCCCGATTGCGATTGTGATTGCGGGTCACCGATGGGTTGGCATGACGACCAGAGGTCTCCTGCAGTCCTCTATGGTTGTCAATGACAGTATGCTATGAGTGCCGCCAGGTGGTCGGCGCTCATAGCAAGTGAGGTATTCTGCTACATACAGGTGATCTGATCACCGCCTGTATGCAGCAGAGCTGATAGGGTTATGGCAGCTTCTAGTCTCCCATGCAGACAATTGAAGCATGCCAAAAGTAAAAAAAGTTTTTAAAAATATTTAAAAAATGTATAACAGTTCAAATCACTCCTCTTTCGCCACATTCAAAATAAAACATTTTAAAAAATCAAACATACACATATTTGGTATCACCGCGTTCAGAATCACCCGATCTGTCAATATAAAAAAAGAATTAACCTGATCGCTAAACGTCGTAACGAGAAAAAAGTTAAAACGCCAGAATTACGGTTTTTTGGTTGCCGCTACATTGCAATGAAATGCAATAAAGGGCGATCAAATGATCATATCTACACCAAAATGGTATATTAAAATGTCAAAATTGGCACGCAAAAAATAAGTCCTCATCCAACCCGAAATTATGAAAAAATGGAGATGCTACTGGTCTCGGAAAATGACGCCATATTTTTTTTTTCAACAAACTTTGGATTTTTTTTCAACACTTAAATAAAAAAGAACCTAGACATGTTTGATTTCTATGAACTCATAATGACCTGGACAATCATAAAGGCAGGTCAGTTTTATCACTTAGTTAACATGGTAAAAAAAAACAACAAAAAACGTTGTGAAATTGCACTTTTTTTGCAATTTCACAGCACTTGGAATTTTTTCCCATTTTTGAGTAAATGATATGTTAAAACCAATGGTGTCGTTAAAAAGTGCAACTTGTCCCACACAAAAAACAAGCCCTCACATGGCCATATTGACGGAAAAAATAAAAAGTTATGGCTCTGGGAAGCAAAAAACAGAAACGCAAAAATGGAAAATGGCCCAGGGGTTAAATCATAGTTTAGCCACAAACAATATTAGATGTATTAGGCTTAGCTTAAATCAGGTTCAGCTGTAATGGGGCGCAATGTTCTCCCTTGTTCTCCAGCAGGAAAAAGTGTGGCAATGCTTTGTAAGACTACCTTTCTCCGCAATTACTGCTGCTGTCTTTTGGGATCTGTCTCTACCAGCTTCACATCTAGAGGTGATATTTTTGCTTCTTCTTTGCACTTTCACTCAGTGAGATTGGATGGAAACGTCTGTAATCTGCAATTTTAACATCTTGCCACAGATTCTCAATGTGGTTTAGATCTGGACTGTTACAGCACCTGTCATAACTTTATTGTCGGGTGTCCCGGGACCAGCTTTCCCTAGCTCGCCCTCTTCCCTGGGTTACTTCTGATGGTGAATGCGTCGAGACCACGTTTCTTGCCTCAGCTCCTCAATCCGCCCTAAATCTGTACCCTTTCCCCACCCAGGGAAGAGGGGAGTAGTAGTGTACCGTAATGCACCAACCTGACTAACAAGGTAATACTAACAGGGATAAAGGAAAATACCAAACATATAAGTATACTCACACAAACAACAGAGGAAAACACCGGGGAGTGGAGGATGGGGTTAAATCAACGTAGAAGATAGGGAATTATCACACACTCAAAACCTAGCATCAATTAAAGATAAATCCACCAAATACCTTCTCCAATAACCACCAAAAACAACCTCCAGCCCTGCAGCATAAGCTAACTCTGACAATGAGTGCTAGCCAGTGCTCAGAATATATAGGAGATGGGAGTGGTTAACAGTGCACATCTGAGAGCCTTAAGGCTCCAGGAGCTCTCAACTGGACAGATTAACCCCTGCGCTGCTAAAATAAACTTGCACCAAGATGCTGCGGTCTCCTGGCTCCTCTCTGTCATGGTAAACCCGTGACAGCTCAGTTCACACACATGGATATGCTTTGATCTAAACCCTCCATTGTAGCTTTGACAGGATGCTTAGGGTCATTATCCTAATGGAAGGCAAACCTTCGCCAAGTCTCAAGTCTTCTGCAGCCTTTAAGGCTATGTTTACATGTCGCTTTTTTGCTGCTTTTTTTCTGCAGTGTAAAAGTACAGCAAATAGTAAGATTAAAACATAGCTTTCAATAGACTGATAAAACAAGTGCTGTCCACTACTTGCTCAACTTCTTGTCATACCTTTCGCTTGACCCCATAAAATAGTGAAGCTTATATTCACCTTCTGGGCCAGCACCATTCCCACCGTGTCAGCACTCTCTCTCCCGCTGGTGTCACTGTCCCCACCTCCTAGCGAATTGATCATGAAGAAGTTTGAGGTTAGCTGCAGCCCGGACTTCTTCTTCATGTTGATTTCTCCGAAGGCGGGGACAGTGATGCCAGTGCTGATTGGGTGCCAGCATCACAGCAACCACACAATAGCCTCAGGAGAGAAAATGCAGACATCGCGGGAACAGAGCCGGCAAAGGTGAGTTTAGGCTTTATTATTTTATGAAGGCCAAACAAATTGATCAAGAAAGGGTTGTCCTACTAGTGGAACACCCCATTTAAGAAGAAGAGAGAGCCTCCACCACTCAAAGGCAGATACAGAGGCCTGATTCGTAAAATGAAATAATAATCAGACACAATTTAATAGATATTATGATTAATGGGAAACAAGAAAATACTGGATACCTAAGGACTCCTCTAATGATAGCCACAGAAAATATCATGGTGTCTACGTAAGACCCAGTATCAGATAAATCCATATCTGCAATAGTAAAGTGACTTGACCAACAGCTCCATCTACTATAAACAATATACAGTATGATGGCTCAGTCAAGTAATGATGTCTGGTCAAGCAATTCAAAGCACTGACAGTGGTCAGACGGAAATACAAAAAGACTTGTGGAGGTCATAGGCTATAGTGTTTGATACAGTGGATAAATACACATGATTATATAAAAGAGAATAGGTGAATAATATTCCTCCTTGCCCTACAGAATAATATACAAATAACAGGAAATGGAAAAGTCTCACCTATTAGTTGTTAACAGTCAGTTCCAGAGAGTACATTAATCCCGATGGCAGCATCCAGGAAAGGAGGGACAGCAGTTTAGCCCTTTAGATACTTATTTGGGCTAATACAGACTGCTTCCCCAAGCTCCGGCCCTGACAAGGGCAGTCCACATCTAGCCCTATTATGGAAGCCCTACACTTTCCCTATGTGCGTCCCGATGAGTTTCATCAAACTAGAATCCTCAGGGTACCTAAGGCACATGTGGGGTTACTCATAATAGTGCAGAGTGAAATGGGCACTATTTCTGTTTAAACAGAAAGAGCATAGGAGCTGCACATTTTACTCTGCACTATTATGAGTAACCCCACATGTGCCTTAGGTGAAAAAATGTACAATTGCAAATTTAGAAAAGCGGGTGAGTTGATTTGGTCGGGAATAGTTTACCTAAGACATTAGCAAGTACAGTAATCAATAAGCATCTAATATAGTTAGTCCCTTTGAAAAAGCGACTAACGCGAAACGCGCGTCAGGGGCAGTGGGAAGGCCACATCGATACAGACTGATGATGGGTGAGTATACAGCATGCTGTTAACCTTGTGCACCTAGGATTATATTATTTTACCGTATGGTACCCACTTCACTTTGGAGGGATTATCCCTCATGATGGGTACTCTAATATCCATGATCATTTGAAGTAATCTTTCTGATGCTTACCTGAGTCTTATTCTTTATCGGTGTGGTTCTTTACTAGTGTACTGGTTGGTTTTTCCTCCTCCTTGCATGGTGGAATCATTACAGTCCGTCATGCTATTTTATGTGTTTGTCTTTGTTGTCACATTTATGTATTAATAAAATATTGGTATATTTTTTCTATTTATGTGTCGATACTCCTTCTTTTCGCTTGTGTGGTACCTAAGACATTAGCAGAACCTTTTGTAGGTTGGACACTGTTTACTTTACACATTGCATGTAGAGGAGGATCTGTGGATGAATGCTTGGCATAGTTGGTTTTCCTTTATTGGATGTTTTCCTTTATTGGATGCTGCCCTTCCCTTGGTTGTTCCTTCCCGGGGAAAGGCCTGGCTATTCACTGCCTGCGTTGAGAAACACGTGATGGTGTCTCCGCAGCTCCTCTACGTGCATTTGCATATTTGGGGGCAGTGTTCTGGATCACTGCATTGAGAAACACGTGATGGTGTCTCCGCGGTGTTGGATGTTTTGGTCTCCACGAGGTCAATCATCCGTGCCTCTATAGACTTTCTACTAGGCACTGCTCCTGATAGCCAGTTTCCTACTCCACACTGATGAGGGGCAAAACCCCCGAAACAGCTGTCTGTGGATGGATACCATGCTTGGCATAGGTGGTTTTCCTTTATTCGATGTTTTCCTTTATTGGATGCTGCCCTTCTCTTGGTTGTTCCTTCCCGGGGAAAGGCCTGGCTATTCACTGCCTGCGTTGAGAAACACGTGATGGTGTCTCCACAGCTCCTCTACATGCATTTGCATATTTGGGGGCAGTGTTCTGGATCACTGCGTTGAGAAACACGTGATGGTGTCTCCGCGGTGTTGGATGTTTTGGTCTCACGAGCTCAATCATCCGTGCCTTTATATACTTTACACATTGGTCGGCCTTTGAATTGGTCAGGTATTATTCAATTTCACACATTGGTCAATGTTTACTTTACACATATCGCTAGTTTAATTAAAGCAAACCTGTCACCATGATAATTCAGGCCTATCTGTAGTCAGCATGGTATAGACCTAAGGGAGCTAAGAAGATTAGTATATAGATTAGTGAGAAAAAAATTAATATAATCTATTTTTGACCATTTAAATCTCTGCTCTTTCTGGGATGTTTGTTCCAATGGGCGGTCCTATCAGTGACTGACAGCTATCTCGGTATGCACACTTATACAAAAAAACTGTCAGTCACTGATAGGACCACCCACTGGTCCTATCCTGCAGTTTTAAAAATAGCAGCAGTTTTCCAATTCAGTCAGGAAAAGAAAACCAATGTGTGTGTATGAGATTTGACATCTCATAGCTTTTGCTGGTGCTGTAAAAAACAGCTTTTAATTTACATTAAAAAAGATATAGCCTAACAAGTTTTCTTCCAAGATTGCCCTGTATTTAGCTTCATTCATTGTGCCATGAAATCTGACCAGCCTGTCCTTAACGTCTTGCATTTAGCCCAAAAGTTCCTCATTTGATCAAAGCATCTTCTTTCACATGCCATGCAAGAGATGCAGCGAGCATGTGGAAGAAGTTGCTCTGGTCAGATGAAACCAAACTTGAATTTTTTTGCGCTACAATGTAAAGTGCTATGTGTGGTGGAAAAACTAACACTGCACATCACACTGAAAACACCATCCCCACCATCAAACATGGTGGTGCCAGCATCATGCTGTGTGGAGGCTTTTTGTTCAGCAGGAACAGAGCAGCTGGTCAGTCGATGGGAAGATGGATGAAGCTAAATACAGGGTAATCATGGAGAAAATCTGTTAGAGGCTGTAAAACACTTTAGACTGTGGTGTAGGTTCACCTTCCAGCAGGACAATAACCATAGACATCCTGCCAGACCTACAGTGGTTTAAATCAAAGCATATTCTTGTGTGTGAACGGTGCAGGCACATTCCAGACCCAAATCACATTGAGAATCTGTGGCAAGACTTGAAATTTGCTGTTCACAGACGCCTCCATCCAATGTCATTGAGCGAGAGCGAGTATGTATGGGGTTACAAAGACTGTATTGTGCCTTCAAGCACGGGCCATTTTCATTTTGGTGAATGTTGCTTGTATTACTTTGTATCATTCGTAATGCTGTTTAATGTACTACTGTATGTATAGTTTTGCCCTATAATGCTTCTAAAACGTACATTATACATTGTGTATATAGGGAGAGTGCAGGACCAAGATTAGCCCACTAGAGGGGGCACAATCATGTACATAGTTACTTAGGAGGAGCTAGGCGTGGTTAAGGGGAGAAGACTTCATGTTATTAGTGAGAAGGGCCCTGGTGCCCATGTAGGCTGGACAGCTCCGCAATGTTGAAGCAAGTACCCGCCATCCGGAGTCCGGAATAACATACGTGCAGCTGAAGCAGCCTTGTGTCAGCAGTGTGAGCAAAAGTGAGAGAAAAATGTCCTAAGCAGTACGGGGATGCAGTTCGCTCATCATGTGCCAGATCGTCGCCCTCAGATCCGGTACAAAACGGATGAGAGAACCCCCAAGCCTAGTGAGTCTGGACAGGGAGTATGCTGCGTTACATTGAAATGGACTCTGTCTCTTTTTATACAAAAAGGCCGGCAGCCGAACTTCAGCCAGCCTGATGGGATCCTGATGGGGCACAAGATATTCAGCAGGAGAGATATTGTATTCATGTGATGGGAGACCAGGGCACGTTAACACACATGCTCCTGGCTATGACTATGGCCCTGGCGCTCCCTCACAAGTGTACAAAGAATAAGGGGCAAAAATATCACCTCTAGATGTGCAAAGCTGGAGAGACAGACCCCAAAAGACTGCAGTAGTAATTTCAGCGAAAGGTGGTCCTACAAAGTACTGACTCAGGGGCTGTATACAAATGTACATCACAATTTCCAGATTTATATTTTTTAGATAACTTAGAAAACCTTGTATCATTTCCTTTACACATCACAAATACTTTCTACTGTGCTGGTATCAAATATAATCCCAATAAAATACATTTAACCCCTTAGTAACTGAGCCAATTTTGACCTTCATGACCAGGCCAATTTTTTTTAATCTGAACAGTGTCACTTTATGAGGTAATAAGTTTAGAACACTTCAACACATTCCCCAAATTCTGAGACTGTTTTTTATGACACATTGTACTTAATAGTGGTAAAATTTGTTCGAAATGACTAGCGATTATTTGTGAAAATATAAAAAATGTTGCAACTTACACAAAATAGTTAATAAATAACATTTTCACGTCTACTTTACATGTCTACTTTACATCTGCATCATTTTTAAAACTTTTTTTTGTTAGGAAGTCATAAGGGTTAAAAGACGACCAGCAATGTCTAATTTTTCCAACAAAATTTACTAAACCATTTTTTTAGGTACAACATCACATTTAAAGTGACTTTGAGGGGTCTATATGACAGAAAATACCCAAATTGACACCATTGTAAAAACTGCACCCCTCAAGGTGCTCAAAGCCACATTCCAAAAGTTTATTAACCCTTCCGCTGCTTCACAGGAATAAATGTAAAGGACAAAAATTAATATTTCACTTTTTTTCACAAAAATTTTACTTTAGCTCCAAATTTGTTACTTTCACTATGGTAACAGGAGAAAATGGACCATATAGTTGGTTGTGCAATTTCAACTGAGTACGCCGATACCCCATATGTGGGGTAACACTATTATTTGGGCGTACGTCAGGTCTCCGTAGGAAAGGAGCACAGTTTGACTGTCTGAACACAAAGATGCCTGGAATCGAGAGTAGATGCCATGTCATGTTTGATGTGCCAAAAGAGTGGAAACCCCCCACAAATGACCCCATTTTGGAAACTAGAGCCCCTAAGGAACTTATCTTGATGTGGTGAGCACCTTGCACCCCCAGGTGCTTCACAGAAGTTTGGAACGTAAAGCTGTGAAAATTAAAAAATCTAATTTTACCCACAAAAATGTACTTTTAGCCCCAATTTTTATTTTTACAAGGGTAACAGGAGAAAATGGACCTTAAAATTTGCAGAAGCACCATTTGACTTTTTGAGCGCAAAAATGGGTAAATTCGAGAGCAGATGCCATGTCGTGTTTGGAGAGCCCATGATGTGTCTAAACAGCGGAAACCCCCAACAAGTGACCCTATTTTGGAAATTATACCACTCAAGGAAAATATCTAGATTTGTGGTAGTCACCTTGAACCCGCAGGTGCTTCAGAGAAGTGTATAACATAGAGCTGTGAAAACAAAAAAAAAAACATTTTGCCCACAAAAAAATGTATTTTAGCCACATTTTTTTATTTTCACAAGGGTAGCAGGAGAGAAAATGGACCCCCAAAATTTGTTGTGCAATTTCTTCTGAGTACGCCAATAACCCATATGTGGATGAAAACTACCGTTTGGGCGCACAGCAGGGCTCAGAAAGGATGGAGTGACGTTTTGGAACCCAGACTTTGATGGAATGGTCTGCGGGCATCATGTTGCATTTGGAGAGCGCCTGATGTGACTAAACAGTGAAAAAAAAACACAAGTTATCCCATTTTGGAAACAACACCTCAAAGATTTTATCCAGGGGTATAGTGAGCATTGTGAACCCACAGGTAATACACAGATTTTGATAGAATTTGATAACATTAGGTTCTTATACTGAAAATTTTCATTTTTTTCATGAAAATTTGGTTTTGGCTTCAAATTTGTATTCTTCACAATGGATAATAGGAGAAAACGGACTCTATAATTTGTTGCGCAATTTGTCCAGAACAGTACTATACCCCATATGTGGTCAAAATCTTCTGCTTGGACAAATGAGAGAGCACATAAGGAGAGACATACGATAAACAATAAAACTACAATACTTTATTAGAAATCATTTAAAAGACAAACAATGTTAAAAAGTGCCAATATAGTGCAAGGTGATGAGCCAAAGAAAGTAAGTGGCACCACCAGATGGCAGGCAAGAGCAAGATGCTAATAGACAATGTAGTCAAAGACTGAAAATACACAGTGCCAATATAAATAAAACTTGCATCCAGAGACTAGAAAAAAATCATATAGTGTATTGACTATCTACTATATAATGGGCAATATAGTACGTGGCTGGGCAATATAGTACGTGGCTGGGCGATATAGTACATGGCTGGGCATCATTCTACGTGGCTGGGCAATATACTACGTGGCTGGCCAATATACTACGTGACTAGGCAATATACTATGTGGCTGGGTAATATAGTACGTGGCTGGGCAATATAGTACGTGACTTGGCAATATAGTACGTGGCTGGGCAATATACTACGTGACTGGGCAATATTCTACGTGGACATGCATATTCTAGAATACCCGATGCATTAGAATCGGGCCACCATCTAGTATTACCATAACCATCAAAATTGCAGCTAAAGTGCCTGCAATACACATTGGATAGAATGCTGGAGCAAGGATATGAAGACCATTACATTGATGTAATGAAGGTAATAAACATATCTTACCTCCCCATGTGATGGTGCCACTTCCCCTATGTGTGTCCCCTACATGACATCTATGCCACACAAGAGGAACAGGGTACGAGACAGACAATTGCGCCCTGATTTGCCAGTTTATACTTGCCGGTCTACGTTGGACCCAGACAGCCTTACTTGTCTTGACAACATTGGTTTATGGACTAGCGGCTCAGCGGAAGGTACCGGAGACCGACTGCTGCCGCCAGAAAATGGATCACCGTTGCCAACAGGACCTTCTTGTACAAGCACTGCACCAGCCATTGTGGCGCTATTGACTTTCCCACAGCATTCACAAGAACTGCCGTTATCTGATTTATTCTTCCTTAACGCCGCATATCCTTTACAATTGAACTGTTTATTCCCTCATTTAACTGTTTACTGGGATAACTGCGTGGAGTATCCCACTGTTAAAGTGAAATTGTTAACCCCTGCTCTGCCTCCTGTCTGTCACTGCATCTGTAAAACCCCAGGTAACCAGTTATAACAGTGATGTTGCTTTCCCTTCGGGGAGGGCAGTGTCATGCTTGGAGGGAAGGAGGATTCCCTTTACCAGCGAAAGCACCTACATTCAACACATTCTGAATCCAAGCCAGAAGGGGGAGCTCTGAACCCGAATTCAGGGGAGCTTCCCCAGATATATATATTCTGGACTGGAGGAGGAGTTAGACAGTTGTGGAGAGGAGTTGGAAGAGAGAGGAGTGAGAGCAGAGAGTGGGGCCGTGCAGCCACGTGTGGTGCTGCAGCTCCAGTACAGAAGAGAACTTGAAGCGTTGCAGTGTTAGTGAGCATTTGAGGGGAGAAACAAAGGAGAAGGAGCTTGGAGGGGAACTGTGACCGAGCACCCTCTTAGCTAAAGCTCAGAAACCGGGCACCGGGGGCCCGAGGCTGTGTCGTACTCCACGTCTCACAGCAGAACCGGAAGGACAGGGGATTGCAAGTCATCTGTCCGCACCCACACCTGAAGGTGCAGCAGTACACAGAGAGCCCGGGTCTTGATAGAGACCTTGTAAAAAGGCTCACATTGCTCACCATACAGGTTACTGTCCCTGGACAGGAGAGAGGACCTTGTAAGGGAGCCACAGGCAGCCATGATCTCGCATAAGAGCGCAAGCAGGAAGGCTTACAAACCTCACCTGGGATAGGGATCCACCATTGCCTCCAGGCCAGCTGGACCACATCACCACCTGTTGCTGGTACCCTGTACTGTGGCTTACTACAACCAGTAAACCAGGTAAAGAGACTGTAATCCTGTGTTCTTCATTTATTCTGGCACCACAACACTCTGGCCAAACACACTGGGAGCCCTGGGGACCTCGCTTCACCTGTGGGAATCGACACCATCTTTGCTGCAGCACCATCATCCCCAGAGGACCCCTTTTAAGCAGCATCGGTCAACTCTGACCAAGAACCACAGGTGACATCACAAACTTTTATTATTTTCACATCCCCTTTAAAGACTGTTCCCCTTTTACTTGGGCGCCCAGGGCCACGGACCGGGTCACTGCCCCCGTGACCTCCCCTTTAACAACGACCAGACCCGGTACCGAGTGCCCCTAGGCCCTCTCGGGCGACTCAAATCGAGCAACCTGCTTACAGTTGCTCACAGTTGTGCTCTAAAAAGATGCCTAAAATGATGGGACACCTCCGGAACACAGACCAATTCAAAGTGACTCCATAACTGAGTGGTTCCATCAGGGGTTTGGGGGAATTTCGTGGAAACCCAAACATAAGCATTCAGCGGAGAATGTAGGATAAATGTGAGCCGAGCCTTATTCCGATTTTTAGGAGGTAGAATGAACAAAATAGTCAGCAGTACGGGAATAGTTCTTATTTTTAATTTTACTCTGTTCACCGTGTGCTATAAGTGATAAGGCGGATTTATTATGCGGTCCAGTGTGATTACAGCGATACCAAATTTATGTTTTCTTTTTTACTTTACCAATACCAACAGTAAAAGTGCTTTTTTATAAAAAGTAAGTTATATTGTCGCCATATTCTGAGAGCTGTAATATTTATTGGTGAACAGACATGTATGAGGGCTTATTTTTTGCAGGACGAGTTCCAGATTTTTTTGGTACCATTTTGGGGTACATAATATTTTTGATTGCTTTTTATTGAGATTTTTCAGACACAGAACGAACAAAAAACAGCAATTCAGTTAATGTTTTTCTGGATTTTTTTTGGGCCGTTCATCATGCGGTAAAAATGATAAGACCGATTTGTTCATTAGGTCGGTACGATTACAGCGATAGAAGATTTATATTTTTTAATGCTTTGCTCTTTTAACAGACTAAAAACAATATTTTACAAAAATTAATTTGTTTTTGCATCACCATATTCTGAGAGCTGTAACTTTTTTATTTTTTTGCCGAATGAGGGCTCGTTTTTTGCGAGGCGGTTTGACGTTTTCATCTATACCATTTTTTTTTACAAATGACTTTTTGATCGCTTTTTATTCACTTTTTTTGTGAGTCAATATGATGAAAAAACAACATTTTTGGCATGTTTTTTATTTATTTTTTTACGGCGTTCACCAAATGGAATAAGTAATGTGCTTGTTTTATAGAGCAGGTCGTTCCAGATGCGGCGATACCAATTATGTGTATGTTTGCTTATTTTTGCTTTTTGCACAAACGCTGCGTTTTGAGTGGCGAAACAGATTTGAATGATTTGTGTGCACTATTTCTTGAGTTTATTTGATTTTTTACACATTTTAATTTATTTTTTTCACTTTTTACTTAGTCCCACTGTGGGACAAGTATAATTTTCATTTTGATTTCTGGTTTCATACACTGCAGTACATGTGTACTGCAGCAGTGTATGAGACTGTCAGTGTCTCACTGCCTGCTGCCTGTGAGAGCCAGCTTTTGGGCTCATACTCACATGCGAGAAACTCTGAGGAGCCTTGCACGTCAATACCCGGCACTGCACCAGGCACTCAGATTGGAGCGTGTGGCCGCATAGCAATACATGCAGCCGCACGCTCCGCTCCTGAGTGCCGGCAGCAGCGCCGGGTATTGACGTGCGAGGCTCCTCTGAGTATCTCGCAGGTGAGTATGAGCCCTTTTACTGAATCTCACAGGCCACTGGGGTCATCACGTCATCACATGGCCTCAAGATACCATAGTAACCATCAGGACCCACGATTCTGATTGCGGGGGTCCGATGGTAACTAAGTGGGTCTTGTGTAAAGCTGATACCCACGGGCACCTCCACCGCCCAGTGGCGTTATTCCCTCATTCTCCATCACCATTTTAAAACGGCAATAAGTGAATAAGGACCCTTTATGACTGCCATTTTAATGCTTATTGGCTGTCGTTAAGGGGTTAAGCTTGTGCATGTAACATGAAATATGTAGAAAACTTCACAGATGTGAATAGTTTTTCAAGGCACTGTAAATACTTAGAAATAATAGACCACAATTTTGACTGCATTTGATAACCAATACCTACTTATTGTTAAAGCGCTAACTTCCTTTCTATATGTAATGAAGCATTAAAATACTGAAGTGCTTTCTGGCACCTTATTAGTTTTTTATGACGATGCAACAACTTCCTTTACAGCTGCCTCCTGACATTGAGCTGTTTTAAAGAAATAGAGTAGGTTTCTATTATATCGCTAGAGGGTGCTAACGTTCAGCAGACAGAACGTCTGGGCCTCCACTTGGTAGATGAGGTTCAGTGCGGATAACTGTAAAGTTCTGCATTTGATCACTAATGATCTACTGGGATCGAATGGTTCTTGTGGGAGAAAAGCTAGGACAGTCACCTGTATAGAAGGGCCTTGGTGTTCATGAGATGCCTACCTGATGCTTCAGTTCAGTTCTGGGAACCAGGTCATTGAAGGGATGCTTGGATCCAAAAATCAAGTACAAAGAAGGGCCACAAAGCTGATGAGGGGCATGGAGGATCGTAGTTATTAAGAAATATTAAAATAATTACATTTAATTAAAAATATTAATTCTTTGAGACGATCAAATGAGAAAAGGGGCTTACATACCTAAACATACATTTCCTTCTAATATCTCCCCCAGGAATGCTATTGGATGATAACATTGAGATTGAGCATGAGGTTTCCAGTAATGAGACTTGTACCGTGACCTTTCGTTGCGTGGTAAAGGGATCAGATGTGACCATTGTGTGGGAGAGTTCAGATAGGAGTTATGTAAATGTGACCGGTAATGTTGTAGACGTGCGAAACCCAGATCCAGAAGTCATCTACACCTGTACAGCATGGAACCCCACGACAAACACCTCCAAATCGGTCACCCCCTGGGAATACTGCAAGAAAGGTAAAGCTATACTTTACAGATTGTTCCTATGAATTATTATTCATATACAGTATTATACCATTATTACACTCATATAGGATCTTCACGTAAAAAAATTATAAAACATCCTGATCACTACATGACAGGGGCAAATTGGCTTAAATTTCAGCTTGTAAGATTTAGGGCGAAGGCTTACTATTTGAGAAAAATGCATATATTTTATTTGGAACCTCTAACCATAGAAACACGAACGGTGGAATATTAGTAATTAAACAATATTTTAAAAAATTGCTTAAAATGTGTAAATTTTCTGCAGATTTGCCAACTTTTCCCAATTGTTCCTTAAGAGATGTGGCTCTTTATATAAATAACAGCAGCCAGTTTCTAGAAGCCCCCTAAATGGGCCAGTGAATGTCGGGGCTCAGCAAAAAAAATGCTTTCCTTCTTCAGTACCTGGTTGGTTTCTGGGGTTTGCTGAATATTGCTAAACTATTTAAGAAGTCAGGGAAGTTTCCAAGCTTTTGAGGTTTGCAAAGATGCCAAGCAGTGAAAAGAAGCGACCCGACCATTCTTTAGGCAGCTTCAGCTTGGAAGCTGCTCACTACTTTATACCGTGTCAATGTAAAAAAAAACACCGCCAGCTAAAGATATTGCAAAAAGCACTCAGGAAACCACCAGATAGAATCAGGCAAAAATGCTCCAGGAAAAAGACGCCTGTGTGTTATGATGATTGTGCCTCCATTCCATACCCGTTGTAGTGTAGCGATCACTAGCGGGTTGGGGTATACTCGCTTGGCAGCGATAGTACATACATACAACACTCTATTTCTTTAAAAGTTCACCTGGGTTTATTGCTCCATAACCCCAGCATCACAAACACAAAGTAAACAGCCTTTATATCTGACAAACAACATAACAATGTCCATGAACATGGATTTGCTCTGTCAAACCTGTGCTCACACAGGCCTGTTATGGTCCAGTATTCAGGCTCAGTCTGGAGCCAAACACACACACAGTTACCCAGGCTCAGGGTTACCTGCTTAAGAGGTCCTCAGGTTTCCCAGCCTGGCTTCTTTTAGGTCCTGTCAGGCCTGATCCTCAGTGCTTCCTGGACTCCAAAGGAGCACTCCACCACTCCAGTCTTACACATGGGCCTCTCTTCCATGTGTTGCACACAGAAAACAAAATACCTTCTGGTCTTTACAGGAGCACACCCTTTGGAAGGTGTGTGGTTAGCCAGTCCCACCCATCACTTCTGGTTAACCCTAAATCCAGCCCTTTACTAGAAATACAGGTTTGTGGGACAACAAACCCCAGCAACTTGTCCTGGATTTAGAATGCAGCAGACCTCTCTCTCATTAGTTGGTACACCACATATCCTCCCCCTCTGTTCAAACCCATGGGGATGAACATCTGACCACAGTCCATGGCCCCGGAGATACAAGTCCCTGTCATCTCTAACAACCAGTCGAGGGGGATACTCTCCACCTACTATAAGCATTGGGCTCTGAAACGTGATCCCTCAAAATCTCCTGTTCCTTTAGAGAACTACCATGCATCACTTTCACCAACTTCCATTTTGTGGCACCAGATTGTGTCATATCCCAATTCCAACCGACCTTGAGCTTTTTTTTGCATGCTCCAGATGTCGAGCAGCTTCCTCGTTCCCAAGACACAGACCATGTGCCAAACAACAGCCTCCATTATGTAGGCTGGAGCCACACCCACGGGTGAGGTATGTGGTAACCAGACCCGCCATCTCTCATAGGTACCCGCAACTTGGACCCAGATGCACAAACAACATCCTAGTGCTTACGTGCACTAAAGATAAATACTCCAGATTTCAGCACAGGGAGCAGCCATCCCTGTGATTCATACCTCCCATTGATTACATGGCCATTAGCCTCCTTACACCGTACACTTCAGGAAAAAAATAATCTAAAACTTAACAGGAAACACTTCATAAAAATAAAAACTCCATGAGCTCTCCCATAACATAAGTCCTATCCACTTGAATAACTCATACTTTTTAATGCCTCAAAAACTCCATAGCCTTAGGAGCAGCTCCATAGACTTTTTGGAGCAGAAACTCACATTTTTCTAAGAGTGTTGTGATTTAGAAGAGGATTTGGAGAGTTTCCAGTCAGTTTCTGCTCTGAACACTTTGCAAGTATACTTCATGTGCACATACCTGTTGTGAATTCTGTGGCTGAATTCACTCCTGTGGTCACAAGTGGTACTGCAGCTTCTGAGCTTCCTCCCTCAGGTGTTCTGGTGAGCTCGTTAACTGCTTCATTACTTAACTCCGCCTGATGCTGCTAGCCTTGCTCCTTGTCAATGTTTCAGTGTTGGATCTGAGCTTCTCCTGATTGTTCCTGTGACCTGCTGCTCTGTATAGCTAAGTGCTTTTTGCTTTTTTGTTGCTTTTTTTCTGTCCAGCTTGTCTTTTGTTTTGCTGGAAGCTCTGAGACGCAAAGGGTGTACCGCCGTGCCGTTAGTTCGGCACGGTGGTTTTTTTTTGCCCCCTTTGCGTGGTTTTGCTTTAGGGTTTTTTGTAGACTGCAAAGTTCGCTTTACTGTCCTCGCTCTGTCCTAGAATATCGGGCCCCACTTTGCTGAATCTATTTCATCCCTACGTTTTGTCTTTTCATCTTACTCACAGTCATTATATGTGGGGGGCTGCCTTTTCCTTTGGGGAATTTCTCTGGGGCAAGTCAGGCCTATTTTTCTATCTTCAGGCTAGCTAGTTTCTTAGGCTGTGCCGAGTTGCCTAGGTAGTTGTTAGGCGCAATCCACAGCCGCTTTTAGTTGTGTTTAGGATAGGATCAGGTGTGCAGTCTACAGAGTTTCCACGTCTCAGAGCTCGTTCTTGTATTTTTGGGTATTTGTCAGATCACTGTGTGCGCTCTGATCGCTAAGCACACTGTGTTTCTGGATTGCCTTCATAACACCTGTCATTAGCAAACATAACACATACCCCAAAGATGCAGGGTACACTTAATGGAGATGCAGACAAAAGATGGCTAAAACCCAGCATAATAACATCCGCAACAGATTCACTTAAAGACGACAAAGGAGCATGGTCAGTTGTGTGAGTTTTACGAGACGAAGGAATTAAGGCTATTTTTCCAGTTTTGCACCCAAATTCTAGTATAAGCCTACTAAAAAAATAAGCCCCCATCAACTATGTAACGCTAAGATGCAGGGGTTACCATTTCTCCTTTTGGAGGCCATCAGTTGACATAGGGAGATTTATAGGACAGGCTTCTTAGAAAAATTAGCTGTCCTCCAAGATAAAGTAAACTAGCCTACAGTGCTACCCTATAAATCAATGTCTGACCCTTTTACAGGTCTCACCTCATGACTTTGGATATTTAGAGCAAAGTCTACTTGAAAGCAAAAAGTTCTCTACCCACAGACAGCTGTTTTGTCTTTTTTGCCAACAGTGTAGAGTAGGACGCTGGCTGCATGAGAGGAATGCCAAGCCTGTTTTCTTTGTGGAGACTGGCACCTAGAGTAATAACCATTTTAAGTTACACCAATTTTTACATTGTTATGTTTTTTTTTGTTTTCTTTTTCATTCATTTTAGGGAGACAACAGAAATCTGGATACTATACCATAATGAACATAATAAGAATTAACCTGGCTGGTTGCATATTGATAATTATCGTCATGATTCTTGGATATCACATAAAAACAGAGGTGGTGGCATCCTCGGGAGACAATGGATAAAGGTTCTACAATGGCCAATCCTGGACTTTGAATAACTTTTTTTTTACATAAAACTGGGTATACTCTCGTCTAAAACAACAAAAATCTCCAACTATTTAACAATTCCCAACTGCTCCTGTGTGGAACTGTCCAGGTACCAAATCAGTCTCGTAGTTTAGACTTGGTCTTGAAGTTCTCATGTATGTATGGACCATCATCATACATTCATTTAGTAACCGAATGTCTTCCTGCTATTTGTCATGGCAACAGTCTAACTTACTTCCCCTTTGTGCAATTTCCTTGACTTTAGACAGTAAAAGAAATTATTTAAGAAGGCTTGTACTAGAAATTATCTTGAAATGTAGGAAAATGATATTTTAGCAGTAGTCATAGCTTTTAAAAAAAATCACTAGATGCTTGTTGAGACACTCACAAAAAATAGCTAAGATTTTGCAAAATTACAGAGTCTCGTCCTTCCTATGGATTTTCCCACTTCCTGGCTCGGGCTTTTCCCCCTTTTATAGTTCACAACTGTCCTTCAGGCATCATCCTTAGGTCAGGGGGGGATGTGGGATGAGATTGACTTTCATTGTTCGAGGGGTCAGAGTTTATCCATCAGTGTTTGCAAGTCAACAAACTGCATGGACTCATACAATGGATAATCAACATATTAGCAAACAACGATTGTCCAATGAACCTGCATCCCTGTCATCCAAAGAAAACATTACAATAAACGTAGGAGCTGGTATAAGAGATAAATAGTAGCCATTCATCAATCCACAAGCATCAGTGCAAAAGTCAACATTCAGACTCATATGACAATAGTTCATGCTTCTTGTCCAACCGAAGAAGAACACATAAATTCAATAGTCAACATGCAAATAATAGCCTATGTCTCCCTGGTCTATTGAAAATAAATGTTTGGCATAATTAAGATGAAATGCTGTGTTGTCTCAATGATTTTTTCATATCACATGGGATATAAATAATGTCACAATTGATGTATAATTAATCCAGAAATCTTGAACTTTGTCTTTTTTTAACCTTTTTAGCTAACTGTGTAATTAGGTAGCTATGTAACTAGGTAATTGTCTAAGAGGTTTACCACAAAAAATATCAGTGTATAAATGATTTCCTCTCTTGTCTCATGCTTTTAAAATTACATCTACAGTCTTTTTTTTCTATAAAAATAAACATTTTAACCCCTTTACCTCTGAGGGTGGTTTGCACATTAAAGACTGGGCCAATTTTTACAATTCTCACCACTGTTACTCTATGAGGTAATAACTCTGGAATACGTCAACCGGATCCTGTTGATTTTGAGAATGTTTTTTCATGACATGTTGAACTTCATTATAGTGGTAAGATTTCTTCAGTATGACTTGCGTTTATTTGTGAAAAAAACTGAAATTTGGTAAATTCAAAAAAGTTAATTTTATTCTCATTAGTGCACACTCTGCACCTCATCTTGACTGGAAAAAAAATCACAATGAAGCAAAAAGTGAAAAATTTAAAGGGGTCTGAATACTTTCCATACCCACTGTATGTCACACAAAATAGTGAATAAATAACATTTCTCACATGTCTACTTTACATCAGCACAATTTTGGAACCAAATTTTTTTTGTTAGGAAGTTATAAGGGTTAAGTTGATCAGCGATTTTTAATTTTTCCCGCAAAATTTACAAAACCATTTTTGTTGGGGGCCACGTCACATTGGGAGTCACTTTGAGGGGTTTACTTCAGATTCAATTTTTTACTTCAGATCCAATTTTTTACTTCAGATCCAATTTTTTTTTATTTTGACAAGGGTAACAGGAAAAATTGGACCTTAAAATTTGTAGTGTAATTTCTCCTGAGCATGCCAATACCCTGTATGAAGGAGAAAACCAGAGCTCGGAAGTGAAGGAGCGCCTTTTGACTTTTTGAATGCAAAATTTGCTGCAACAATTGGCAGATGCCATGTTGCGTTTGGAGATCCCCTGATGTGCCTAAACAATGAAAATCCCCCACAATTGACACCACGTCGGAAACTAGACCCCTCAGGGAGCTTATCTAGATCTGTGGTGAGCACATTGAACTCTCAGGTGCTTCACAGAAGTTTATAACGTCGAGCTGTAAAAATAATCAAATTATAAATTTCCCTACATATATGTTTTAAGCACAAAATATTGCATTTTCATAAAGGTAACAAGAGAAACTACACCATATAATTTGTAGTGCAATTTCTCCTGAGTATGCTGATACCCAATATGAGTGAGAAAACTACTGTTGGGTCGCACAGCAGGGGTCGAAATGGAAGGAGCGTCATTTGACTTTTTGAATGTAAAATTTCCTGGAATCATTAGCGGATGTCATATCCCATTTGGAGAGCTCCTGATGTGCCTAAACAGTGGAACCCTCCCCACAAGTGACCCAATTTTGGAAACTAGACCCCTCAAGGAAAGTATTTTGAAGTGTGGTGAGCACCTTGAACCCCAAGGTGCTTCACAGAAGTTTATAACGTTGAGCCAGGAAAGTAATAAAATCACATTTTCCTCACAAAAATTATATTTTAGCCCCAACTGTGCATTTTCATAAGGGTAAAAGGAGAAATTTCAATTTGTAGTGCAATTTCACCTGAGTATGCCCAAACCCCATATGCGTGGGGAATACTACTTTTAAGGCACAGTGCAAAGCTTAGAAGGGAAGAGGAGCCATATAGGAGTTCAGATTTTGCTGGAACAGTTTGTAGGTGCCATGTCACATTGGCAGAGCCCCTGAGGTGTCAGAACAACAGAACCCCCCTATGTGTGAACTCGTTTTACAAACTACATCCCCAATGAATTCATCTAGTGGTGCAGTGATCATATTGACACCACATGTGCCTCACAGAATTTTATACCACTGAGCAATGAAGAAAGAATAAATTCCATTTTTACTACTAAAATGTTGTTTCAGCCCCAAGGTTTTAATTATTCTCAAGGCTAAAAGGTTTTTTTTGCAACAAACTGAGTTCCATTTTTTACTGAGTGCACAAATACCCTACACGTAATCGGAAAATATATTTCAGGCACAGTGCAAAGCTTGGAAGGCAAGGAGCCCCAGATTTTACGGTTATGGTTTGCAGGTGCCATGACCCACTGGGAGAGCCCATGAGGTGCCAGAGCAGAAGAGCTCCCCATAAGTGACCCCATTTTACAAACTACACCTCTCAATGAATTCAGCTAGGGGTGCAGTGATCATATTGACACCACGGGTGTGTCACAGAATTTTATACCAGTGAAGAAAAAGTAACTAAATTTTTACCACCAAAATTTGGTTTTAGTCCTAGATTTAAGATTTCACACAAGAAGTGGGTAAAAATTGCACCAAAATTTGTCCCACAATTTCTAGTGAACGTGGCAGTAAGGAGAGACTTGGGAGGAATGGAGTGCTATTTGCATCCTGGAGCGCAGAGTTTCCTACAACAGTTTGTGAACTCCATATACAGAGCCCCTAATTGCTAGAAGAGCAGAATCATGTATCAAGTGACCCCATATTGGAAACTATACTCCTTGAGGACTTTATCTACAGATGTAGTGACGATTTTGACTCCATGAGTATTTTCCAGAAACAAGCAGCAATGAATATTGCCAAGTGAAAATTGCAAACTGCCGTTGTAGTCAGGGGCTGGCTGGCAAATTTTAGCCTGGGGGGCAAGCACAAGCAGTGGCCCATGAGTAGCGGCCCATCCTTAAAGGGGTTGTCAGATCTTAAGCTACATGTCTACAGTCACTATGTGTGAATCCTCATATCGTGCGCACTGTGCGCTATGAGGATTCTCTGGTGCCGGCAACAGGTGGTCTGGTGACTGCAAGAATGCGATAGATAGAGATATTATTTATATATATATATTGACACACACAGTCCCACTGTATCATGACACACACACACCCACTGTATAATTCATGACACACACAGCCCCACTGTATAGTGACACACACACAGCCCCACTGTATAATGAGGAGTGGTACTGTGCAGTGTATAGATACAGAATAAGGCCACATTCACACGGTCAGTATATGGTCAGTATTTGACCTCAGTATTTGTAGCCAAAACCAGGAGTGGGTGATAAATACAGAATTGGTGCAGATGTCTCTATTATACTTTTCCTCTGGATTGTTCCACTCCCGGTTTTGGCTTACAAATACTGATGAAAACACTGAACAAATACTGACCGTGTGAACGTGGGCTTAATACAGGTGCTCATTAGGGTGGAATAACACTAGAATATGGCATCGGATGTGATATGCCAATGATACTCGGCTCTTGCTCTGCTGTGAGCGTGATCAGAGTGTCCGTGCTCCAATGCTCTCGCAGCACAGGTGTGGAGGAGACGGAGAAATTAATTTCTCCATCTCCTCAATGGTCTGACTCACCGTGTATCAGACTGCAACATCTGCTGAGAAAAAAAAAAACACAACTGCACACGGACAGCAAGTGAGAAGATGATTGTACCACTTTTGTGGAAGAAAATGGAACCGATTTTTTTTAATACTCTTTATTAGTCAATGTGGCAACATTTCACTTCCATATCAGAGAAATGTTCAGTTATGGATCCAAAACGTTGCCACATGGGCCAATAAAGAGTCCACTAGTTTTCTAACAATTAATCGGAGTGATAGATAGACAGATACACATATACATCAGAATAGATACTGAGAATTACACCATTTATGCAGGACATTAGAAGTATGCACAGCTCCACAACATACCGTATATACTTGAGTATAAGTCGACCCAAGTATATGCCGAGACACCTAATTTTGCCACAAAAAACTGTGAAAATGTATTGAGTCGAGTATAAGCTGGGTATGCATTGTCCCCACATCCCGTCCTTGTATGCATGGCTCCCCTGTCCCTGTATGAATGGCTCCTCATCCCCATCCTTGTCTGCATGGCTCCTCATCCCCATCCTTGTCTGCTTGGCTCCTCATCCCCATCCTTGTCTGCATGGCTCCTCATCCTTGTCTGCATGGCTCCTCATCCCCATTCTTGTCTGCATGGCTCCTCATCCCCATCCTTGTCTGCATGGCTCCTCATCCCCATCCTTGTCTGCATGGCTCCTCATCCCCATCCTTGTCTGCATGGCTCCTTATCCCCATCCTTGTCTGCATGGCTCCTTATCCCCATCCTTGTCTGTATGGCTCCTTATCCCCATCCTTGTCTGTATGGCTCCTTATCCCCATCCTTGTCTGCATGGCTCCTTATCCCCATCCTTGTCTGCATGGCTCCTTATCCCCATCCTTGTATGTATGGCTCCTTATCCCCATCCTTGTCTGCATGGCTCCTTATCCCCATCCTTGTCTGTATGGCTCCTTATCCCCATCCTTGTCTGTATGGCTCCTCATCCCCATCCTTGTCTGCATGGCTCCTCATCCCCATCCTGGTCTGCATGGCTCCTTATCCCCATCCTTGTCTGTATGGCTCCTCATCCCCATCCTTGTATGTATGGCTCCTTATCCCCATCCTTGTCTGTATGGCTCCTTATCCCCATCCTTGTCTGTATGGCTCCTTATCCCCATCCTTGTCTGCATGGCTCCTTATCCCCATCCTTGTCTGTATGGCTCCTTATCCCCATCCTTGTCTGTATGGCTCCTTATCCCCATCCTTGTCTGCATGGCTCCTTATCCCCATCCTTGTCTGTATGGCTCCTTATCCCCATCCTTGTCTGCATGGCTCCTTATCCCCATCCTTGTCTGTATGGCTCCTTATCCCCATCCTTGTCTACATGGCTCCTTATCCCCATCCTTGTCTGTATGGCTCCTTATCCCCATCCTTGTCTGTATGACTCCTTATCCCCATCCTTGTATGCATGGCTCCTTATCCCCGTCTGTGTGTGCATGGCTCCTTATCCCCATCCTTGTCTGCATGAATCCTTATCCCCATCCTTGTATGCATGGCTCCTTATCCCTGTTCATGTATGCATGGTTCCTAAAAAATAATAAAAAACCACATCCTACTTACCTTCTTTGCATGGCCTCGCAGCATCTCGTTCCGGTGCCAGCAGCTCCGGCCGGGCGATCACATGTCCCCCGCTCATTAAGGTAATGAATATTTATCACACCTATGGGAGTGGAGAGGGGTGAATATTCATTACCTTAATGAGCGGAAGACTCGTGATCGGTCATCCTGAAGAGCTGCTAGCGCCGAAACGAGATGCAGCGAGGGTGCGCAGGGATGGTAAGTAGGATGTGTGCTGGAAGCCGGCGGCTGTGGCTGTCAATGCTACAAGAGAAATGAATATTCACTGCCAGTGCAGTGAATATTCATTTCTCTTTAGCAGCGGCACAGGCTTTAGCCACAGCCGCCGGCTCCTGCCTCTGTCACCTGCTGCTCCTTCTCCGTCTTTCTGGGACAATGATTTGTGTATAAGTCGAGGGGGGTGTTTTCAGCACAAAAAAAAATATGCTGAAAAACTCGGCTTATACACAAGTATAAATGGTATACTACAATATATTATATACACAGCGGCATATTATATACCGTGTTAAGGAATATAGAGCGGTGCATATATTATATAGTGTAGAGATGTGGCAGCAGTGTATATAGTGTGAATTCCACACTATATGCATAGCGCCATACTATATAAACATCTCTACACTATAAACCTCTCTACAATATTCGGTAATTAAGACAGCATTATACTATATTATGATGCATACATCACATAGGAGACACTGCGACTGCTGAACATATATCACATTGAAACTACTGTATATACAATAGTCGATACTGCGACTGATGTGTGTAGTTGTAGTATCACCTATATATTGTATGTGATACTGTGACTGCTGTACACACATTGTATAGATGAAACTGATTATATATATATATATATATATATATATATATATATATATATATATATATATATATATACACATACATACATACATACATACATACATACACATACACTAGATGGTGGGCCGATTCAAACGCATCGGGTATTCTAGAATATGCATGTCCACGTAGCATATTGCCCAGCCACTTAGTTTATTGCCCAGCCACGTAGTTTATTGCCCAGCCACGTAGTATATTGCCCAGCCACGTAGTATTCAGCACAGAGCCACGTAGTATATTGTCCAGCCACGTAGTATATTGCCCAGCAACGTAGTATATTGCCCAGTCACGTAGTATATTGCCCAGCCACGTAGTATATTGCCCAACCACATAGTATATTGCCCAGCCACATAGTATATTGCCCAGT
The DNA here is from genome assembly GCF_032444005.1 of Ranitomeya imitator. Classification (NCBI taxonomy): domain Eukaryota; kingdom Metazoa; phylum Chordata; class Amphibia; order Anura; family Dendrobatidae; genus Ranitomeya; species Ranitomeya imitator. The sequence goes on along the minus strand of NC_091282.1, from coordinate 638,989,549 downwards.
CACGTAGTATATTGCCCAGTCACGTAGTGTATTGCCCAGTCACGTAGTATATTGCCCAGTCACGTAGTATATTGCCCAGCCACGTAATATTCAGCACAGAGCCACGTAGTATATTGGCCAGTCACGTAGGTATGTAACACTGCCCACGCAGTATTTAGCAGTGTGGGCACCATATCCTTGTTAAAAAAAAAAAATTAAAATTAAAAATAGTTATATACTCACCCCTGGGATCCAGCGAAGCTGTGTGATGCGGCCGCCATCTTCCATTCCCAGGAAACCGCCAGTGAGACCGCCAAGTCTTCTGGGTAAGTTCGCAATGCATCTCTGGGAACGGAAGATGGCGGCCGGCTGGAGCGCATCGTCCAATGACGGAAGGTGAGTATAGCAGGTTTTTGGTTTTTTTTATTAATATTTTTAACATTACATCTTTTTACTATTGATGCTGCATAGGCAGAATCAATAGTAAAAACTTGGTCACACAGGGTTAATAGCAGCGGTAACGGAATGCGTTACCCGTGCCATAACGCGGTCTGTTACCGCTGGCATTAACCCTGTGTGAGCGCTGACTGGAGGGGATTATGGAGCAGGCACTGACTGCGGGGAGTAAGGAGCGGGGAGTATGGAGCGGGCGCTGGGGACACTGACTGCGGGGAGTATGGAGCGGGGAGTATGGAGCAGGCGCAGGGGACACTGACTGCGGGGAGTATGGAGCGGAGCGCCAGGCACACTGACTGCGGAGAGTATGGAGCGGGCGCCGGGCACACTGACTGCGGAGAGTATGGAGCGGGCGCCGGGCACACTGACTGCGGAGAGTATGGAGCGGGCGCCGGGCACACTGACTGCGGAGAGTATGGAGCGGGCGCCGGGCACACTGACTGCGGGGAGTATGGAGCGGGCGCCGGGCACACTGACTGCGGGGAGTATGGAGCGGGCGCCGGGCACACTGACTGCGGAGAGTATGGAGCGGGCGCCGGGCACACTGACTGCGGAGAGTATGGAGCGGGCGCCGGGCACACTGACTGCGGGGAGTATGGAGCGGGCGCCGGGCACACTGACTGCGGGGAGTATGGAGCGGGCGCTGGGCACTGACTGCGGGGAGTATGGAGCGGGCGCCGGGCACACTGACTGCGGGGAGTATGGAGCGGGCGCTGGGCACTGACTGCGGGAAGTATGGAGTGGGCGGCGGGCACTGTGACTGCAGGGGAGTAGGGGAGGGACTAATCGGACTGTGCCCGTCGCTGATTGGTCGCGGCAGCCATGACAGGCAGCTGGCGAGACCAATCAGCAACGCTGGATTTCCGTTACGGAAGTTGAGGACAGAAAGACGGAAGTAACCCGTAGGCAATTATATATATAGATTAGATACAAATAGATAGTGCGACTATACACAGCAGTGTCACCTATATAACGTATATACATTAGTCTGTACATTATATAGGTGATACTGCAAATGTTGCATACACGTTATATAGGCGATACTGCTACTGCTGTATATAATGATAGTATCACCTATATATCATATATACAGCAGTCTATATTCATTATATAGGCAATACTGCTACTGATGTGTATATACGTTATATATAGGTGTTACTGCTGTGTATATATGTACGTGTGTGTGTGTGTGTATACATACACACACACACACACCAGTATCACCTACATAACGACATATATACACAGAAGTATCACCTATATACACATCAGTAGCAGTATTGCCTATATAATGTGTATAGACTGCTATATATGCATTATATAGGTGATACTGCTGTATATAATCACTATACCACTATAATGCATGTATAGCAGTCTATATCTTATATGGGTGACACTGCTACTTATGCGTATATACCTTATATAGGTGACACTGCGGTGTGTGTGTGTATGTATACGTGTGTGTGTGTATATGTATATATGTATATATATATATATATATATATATATATATATACACATACACATATACATACACACACATTGCAGTGTCACCTATATAAGGTATATACGCATAAGTAGCAGTGTCACCCATATAAGATATAGACTGCTATACATGCATTATAGTGGTATAGTGATTATATACAGCAGTACCACCTATATAATGTATATACAGCAGTCTATACACATTATATAGGCAATACTGCTGTATATACATTAAAAAAAATCATCTTGGGACTCACCCAGGTCCCTGAGATGGGGGGAGGTCGGGAGGATGAAGAGCTGAGGTGGGTCGGGTGTCGCGTCCTGGCCAGCGTTGGCAGTGAAGAGGAGGAGAGGATCATCCCAGGGCCCAGGCATTGGTGAGCAGTCTTCTCTGACGCTGGTGCAGGCCGGCCAGCGTCAGACACCGTCTATGCGCGCGCGGCTTTTTGAAATATCACCATGTGCGCGCGCGCGCGCGCATGGTCTCCTGCTTGCCCACTCTGACTGATGGGCAGCAGACGAGCACGCGCAGGAATGAGGACCGCGGCCGTGCTCGCACACTAGTGCGGGCCGCGCGCGCGCCTGGTCTCCTGCTTGCCCGCTCTGACATGGGCAGCGCAGCAGCCGGCAGACGAGCACACGCAGGAACAAGGACCGCGGCCGTGCTCGCACACTAGTGCAGGCCGCCGCGGCACTTGTCAGAGCAGGCAACGCGCGCACATAGGGCCGGCTGGAGGGATGCGGCGCGCTATGTATTAAAATAGCTGCTGCTCCTCCAGCGGCCCTGTGTACCTGCTCAGGCACCGGCCCGGGGGGCAAATGCATTCCTGCCACCCGGCCCAGTCCGCCCCTGGTTGTAGTGACCAGTACATTGCAGTCACCAGTACGCTGTAGTGACCATACATTACAGTCACCAATACATTATGACCAGCCCATGCTTCTGGGGGCATTGACCCGTAAGTTAGGCGGGTTCTTATCACTTCGGAAATGCCAAACCTGGCCGCAGTGTGTGGTTTAGGTACACTGTGGGGCACAGAAGGGAGGGGGGCATTTGGATTTGAGAGCACAGAATTTGCCGATATTTCTTTTGGCAGTTGAGAAGTCATTTTGCTTTTTCAGAGCCTTTCTACTACCAGTAATGTGGAAGCTCCTTATATTCCCGTTAACAGAAGATAGACCAGAGTGGGAACTTGCTTTTTTGTGTGGATTCAGTTGAAGCTTTTATTGGGAACATTTTACATAACGTTTTGAATCGCAGTTATCTGGTGCACTATGCTGACCATGTAGTTTGGGGTTTCCATCTAAATCTCAGAGTGATGTTGTCACGGGGAGCCTAGGTAGGCAAAGCTAATAACCCGGGCCCCTGCGATATCCCTCAGACTAGGGAAACCCTGTCTGTCCCTCTCCGAGAGATTACACTGATGGCGTGCTTGTATGGGCCGCCAGGCCTGACCCTAACTCCTGTTTCAGTACTAATCTGAAACCTCCACCCTCCACCCAGTGATAATGCCTCACACCAACCCCTACAGAAAGCACAAACAGGGAAATCCAAAAACACACCACGCCGCAAACACACTCAGGAAAACACTATAATGTGCACAGGGCAAAACAAAACACAAATAGGAAGGAGCAATATGACAAAGGATCATACACCACCAGATATGATATTTCCACTCCAAGACCACCACTCCGAACCGAGATCACCAGGTACAAGACACAAGCTATTATCGGCGACGCCCAAAGTTCAGAAGAACTATTTAAAGGCCGTGGGCGTGACCCAGCCTCCAATCCGAGTACCAGCTAGATTAACCCCGGACAACCTAGATAAAATCTAGCCGGCGCCACTGAGCGCATAATGGACGATTGAAGAATTACAGCTGTCTGTCGGACGCTCTAGTGTGAATAGCGTCCGACATGACAGATGTGATTCAGATGAAACACATCAGGGATCCATTCACTATAATGAGGCAGCAGAGTTACTCTGGACTCCGTCTGGCCTCTGTTCAGCGGTGTCCTTCTATTCAGAAGTGCACAAAACTGTGGCCAACCGCACTTTTATGCAATCCTAAAAAGGCGGACACTGCTGGATCACAGGCCAGACGGGGTCCACAGTGCCTCCATCTGCCTTATTATAGGGAATCTTCCACCAGAGGTTCCGTTTGAATTACGTATTTCAGGGATTTACACAATAAATGTGCACCGAGCCTTACTGCGATCTTTGGGAGGCAGAATGAAAAAAATCAACAGCATGTGAAGAATTGTTTTTATTTTTCACGCAGTTCCTCGTGTGGTATAAGTGATTAGGCGGCTTTATTCTTCGGGTAAGTGCGATTACAGCGATACCAGATTTATGTCAGTTTTTTATGTTTGACTGCTGTCACACACTAAAAGACACTTTTTATTGCAAAAAATAGTTTTTGCATCACCATATTTTGAGAGCTATAATTTTTCTATATTTTCGTCCTCAGTGTCATATGATGGCTTTTTTTTTGCAGGACGAGTTGATGTTTTTATTGGTGCCATTTTTAGGCACATAACATATTTTGATCGCTTTCTATTACAATTTTTGGGAGGCACAATGAACAAAAACCAGCAATTCAGGATTTTTTTGGGGGGGAGAGTTTATGCCATTCCATGTTTTTTTTTAAATTGTTAAGGCAGTATTATTCTTCAGGTCAGTATGATTACAGCGATACCTCATTTATATTTTTTTAATGTTTTGCTGCTTTTACACAATAAGACACAATATTTTTGCATCGCTTTAATCTGAAAGCTATAACTTTTATTTTTCTGCTGATGGAGCTGTATGGTGGCTTGCTTTTTGGAGGACAAGATGGTGTTTTCAGCGGTGCCATGTTTATATATGTCCATCTTTTTATTGTGTTTTTTTCCACTTTTTGTTCAGCGGTATGATGATAAAGCATTATTTTTTGCCTTGTTTATTTTTTTACTGATGGTGTTTATTAAAGCGGTTAACCAGTGAAACAGTTTTATAGGTCGGGTCATTGGGGACGTGGTGATACCAAATATATGTACTTTTATTGTTTTTTTATTCAAATATTTATTTATAGATACAATATCTTTAGATTTTTTATTATTACAGTATTTATTTATTTTTTAAAATATTTTTACAAAAATTTTTCACAAAATTTACTTTTTCTTTAACTTTTTTACTTAGTCCTACTATGGGACAATCATCAGGCTGATCTCTTCTACAGGATGGGGATGCAGCAGCATCCCCATGCTGCAGAAACTGTCAGCTCTGCACTGACGGAGAAACTTGCCGATCATATACTGCATGTATTTTTTGTATTGCACTAATGTCTGTGTTAATTATCTTATCCTTTTCACTTGTTCAGGGTCTTTTTATTTTCCAACCTGATTGCTCACCAACTTACTGAGGACTAAGAACACTACATGTGTTCGAAACGCGTTCAGTTGTTTCAGGCACCCTTCCTCCGGGAATTTATGGGTATCTTTGTCCAGCAGCTACATTTTTAAATTATTAAATAAAGACTTTTGATTTTATTTCCGGAGCTGGATACCCCTTTTTTCTTACTGCGCATGATCAGCATGTTTCCTAGCTCTGACAACACCAGGTCACCATGGCAATGCTGCGGGGTCTCTGATACACAGGCAGAGGGGCTGTCAGCCCTCTTCCAGCTGCCGGAATGCTGCAATCTCATTCGATCACAGCATTTCTGGGGTTAAAGTGTCGGGAACCATGCTTGACTCTTCCTGGCACTTAGTGCTGGGTGTCAGCTGTCAGAATCAACTGACACCCAGCGTCGTGTGTGCGGGCGATCGTGCAGACATAATAATCCATCCCTGCTCAGCTAGACATACGGTGTCATGACCCTGGACAGGATGGTTCCGCCTCCATCCTGGTCAGGTCAGGGTTAATTTTAGTTTACCTCTCTTTGGTTCTATTTAATGTTGTCAGTTCTTTGATTTGGTGTCGGTGATACTTCCGTATACTTGGTTTCTGGTTGCTGACCCAGGTTACTCATCTGTAAACATTGTACCTCTGTGCTTGTGTGCTTAGCTGTGTATGACCCGGTTTGTCCCCTGACTTTTGCCTCTGTATCCTGCTTTGTACTGCCCTGTCATTTCCAGTTATCTGACCTCTTGTATTGTCTCCGTTTTCTTTTTGTCTTATCCCTAGGTACTAAGCTCTCATCTGGCTTCTGATCCTCGGCTTTCCTTGACCACGTTTACTGTCTGTGCCTTGCACTCTATGCACTCAGTTGCCTTCCCGACACTCACATGCAGTGACTCCGCCCCCTGGTCACATGACTGCTCAGTGCCAGGTCCTGTGCTCACTGCTTAGTCTCAGGTCCTTGCGCACTGTGTGCCTTGTTCCTGCACTCCCTGCGCTCGATCGCGTGCCACCTGATAGTGCCCCCTAGGCAGCATCAGTGACACTATTGGTGTCATCACATCATCACATTATCACCGACCCATACAATTTTTCAGGATTTTTTTGTGTGTGTGCTTGTTATGGACCCGCTGTGTGCTCTGTCAGATCAGGTATCTAATCTGACCAAGATGATGCAGAACCTGTTGAGCAAAGAGTGTTGGTTGCTTCTCACCAACAGGTACAGAGGGAGTTGGCAGATAAAGATAATGCTGTTCAGGGTGCCTCTGCCTCGTCTGGCAATGGAGAAGGTACTGTGTCTGATGTTTCCTTATCCTCTCCTGAACCCTCTGTCAAACTTCCAGATACCTTTTCTGGGGATAAGAAAAAATTCCGGGTATTTAAAGAGCTGTAAATTACTTTTTTCCCTGCGTCCTTGGTCCTCGGGTGATGATAGTCAAAGGGTAGGGATAGTTATTTCCCTCTTATGTGATCATAGGGCTTTCTCCCTATCTCCTACCTCCCCTGAGAGAATGTCTGTTGATTTGTTCTTTGAGGCCTTGGGTCTTATTTACGATGAACCTGATCAGGTGAGATTGGCAGAGGACACGATTATGAGTCTTACCCAGGGAAAGTGCTCAGCTGAGTGGTACTGTTCTGATTATAGACAATGGGTACCTGAGATTTCCTGGAACGACTCGGCAATTGGGGCTGTTCCGACGGGGTCTCTCCGAGCATTTATAGAATGCCTTGGCCCTGCACCCACCGCCCAACTCTCTGGAGGAGGCCATGACCCAGGACATCCGTATGGACCACAGGCTGAGAGAGAGAGGTGCAACGAGATGCTCCTCTGTTGCCAGTGAAACCAGAGCCTTCGTTGTCGGTTGAGCCCATGGAGGTGGGGGCTGTCTCCATGATGGAAAAGAAGAGGAGACACCGCAGAGAGAAAAAACACTGCTTCTATTGTGGAGAGCAAAGTCATTGGATAAAGGACTGTCCCTCCTGTCCCCTGGATTACAAGGTTTCGGGAAATGACTAGGTGTGGGTAACTGGAGAGGAGGTTTGTTGTAAATTCTGTTATCGAACTCCCTCCTGTGGTCATGAATGGTACTTCGGCGAGTTCTGTCCATGGACTCCCTCTGGTGGCTGCGAGTGGAGCTGCTGCTTCTGAGGTTCCTTCCACAGGTGATTTAGTTTATTCTTTGGCTGGCTGCTCTATTTAACTCCACTCAGATCGTTACTCTATGCCAGCTGTCAATGTTCTTGTACTGGTTCATTTCGGTCTTGGATCTTTCTGGTGAACTGTCTACTCCAGCAGAAGCTAAGTCCCTGCTAGTTTATTATTTGTTCATTGTTTTCTTGTCCAGCTTGCTATCATGATTTTGCCTTGCTAGCTGGAAGCTCTGGGATGCAGAGTGGCACCTCCGCACCGTGAGTCGGTGTGGAGGTCTTTTTGCACACTCTGCGTGGTCTTTTTGTAGTTTTTTGTGCTGACCGCAAAGATACCTTTCCTATCCTCAGTCTGTTTAGTAAGTCTGGCCTCCCTTTGCTGAAACCTGTTTCATTTCTGTGTTTGTGACTTTCATCTTAACTCACAGTCAATATATGTGGTGGGCTTCCTTTACCTTTGGGGAATTTCTCTGAGGCAAGGTAGGCTTTATTTTCTTTCTCTAGGGCTAGTTAGCTCTTAGGCTGTGAAGAGGCGTCTAGGGAGAGTCAGGAACGCTCCACGGCTATTTCTAGTGTGTGTGATAGGATTAGGGGTTGCGGTCAGCAGAGCTCCCACTTCCCAGAGCTTGTCCTTTGTTAGTTTAACCATCAGGTCTTTTTGGGTGCTCCTAACCACCAGGTCCATAACAGTACAGCTGGCCCAAAGTATTAATGCATCTCAATAGAGGGATAAGAGAAGTTCTGAGACCATTTTTTTTCTCTGCAGCGTGTCTTGTCTTTCTTTTCCCCTTAACCTCTGGGTGGTTCAGGACACAGGTGTAGATATGGACATTCAAGGTCTGTCCTCTTGTGTGGATCATCTCACTGCAAGGGTACAAAACATTCAAGATTTTGTGGTTCAGAATCCGATGTTAGAGCCTAGAACTCCTATTCCTGATTTGTTTTCTGGGGATAGATCTAGGTTCCTGAATTTCAAAAATAATTGTAAACTGTTTCTTGCTTTGAAACCCCGCACCTCTGGTGACCCCGTTCAACAAGTAAAAATCATTATTTCTTTGTTGCGTGGTGACCCTCAAGACTGGGCATTTTCCCTTGCGCCAGGAGATCCTGTATTGTGTGATGTAGATGTGTTTTTTTTCTGGCGCTTGGATTGCTTTATGATGAACCAAATTCAGTGGATCAGGCAGAGAAAATCTTGCTGGCTTTGCGTCAGGGTCAGGATGAGGCGAAGGTATATTGTCAGAAGTTTAGAAAGTGGTCTGTGCTTACTCAGTGGAATGAGTGTGCCCTGGCGGCAATTTTCAGAAAGGGTCTTTCTGAAACCCTTAAGGATGTCATGGTGGGATTTCCCACGCCTGCTGGTCTGAATGAGTCTATGTCCTTGGCCATTCAGATCGATCGGCGCTTGCGGGAGCGCAAAGCTGTGCACCATTTGGCGGTATTCTCTGAGCATAGGCCTGAGCCTATGCAATGTGATAGGACTTTGACCAGAGCTGAACGGCAAGAACACAGACATCGGAATGGGCTGTGTTTTTACTGTGGTGATTCCACTCATGCTATCTCCGATTGTCCTAAGCGCACTAAGCGGTTCGCTAGGTCTGCCACCATTGGTACAGTACAGTCGAAATTTATTTTGTCCGTTATTCTGATTTGCTCTTTGTCGTCCTATTCTGTTATGGCATTTGTGGATTCAGGCGCTGCCCTGAATTTGATGGACTTGGAGTTTGCCAGGCGCTGTGGTTTTTTCTTGGAGCCTTTGCAGTATCCTATTCCATTGAGAGGAATTGTTGCGTGGTGACCCTCAAGACTGGGCATTTTCCCTTGCGCCAGGAGATCCTGCATTGTGTGATGTAGATGTGTTTTTTTTCTGGCGCTTGGATTGCTTTATGATGAACCAAATTCAGTGGATCAGGCAGAGAAAATCTTGCTGGCTTTGCGTCAGGGTCAGGATGAGGCGAAGGTATATTGTCAGAAGTTTAGAAAGTGGTCTGTGCTTACTCAGTGGAATGAGTGTGCCCTGGCGGCAATTTTCAGAAAGGGTCTTTCTGAAACCCTTAAGGATGTCATGGTGGGATTTCCCACGCCTGCTGGTCTGAATGAGTCTATGTCCTTGGCCATTCAGATCGATCGGCGCTTGCGGGAGCGCAAAGCTGTGCACCATTTGGCGGTATTCTCTGAGCATAGGCCTGAGCCTATGCAATGTGATAGGACTTTGACCAGAGCTGAACGGCAAGAACACAGACGTCGGAATGGGCTGTGTTTTTACTGTGGTGATTCCACTCATGCTATCTCCGATTGTCCTAAGCGCACTAAGCGGTTCGCTAGGTCTGCCACCATTGGTACGGTACAGTCGAAATTTATTTTGTCCGTTACTCTGATTTGCTCTTTGTCGTCCTATTCTGTTATGGCATTTGTGGATTCAGGCGCTGCCCTGAATTTGATGGACTTGGAGTTTGCCAGGCGCTGTGGTTTTTTCTTGGAGCCTTTGCAGTATCCTATTCCATTGAGAGGAATTGATGCTATGCCTTTGGCCAAGAATAAGCCTCAGTATTGGACTCAATTGACCATGTGCATGGCTCCTGCACATCAGGAGGATATTCACTTTTTGGTGTTGCATAATCTGCATGATGTGGTCGTTTTGGGGTTGCCATGGCTACAGGTCCATAATCCAGTTTTGGATTGGAAATCTATGTCTGTGTCCAGCTGGGGTTGTCAAGGGGTACATGGTGATGTTCCATTGTTGTCAATTTCGCCTTCCACTCCTTCTGAAGTCCCTGAATTTTTGTCGGATTACCGGGATGTATTTGACGAGCCCAAATCCAGTGTCCTACCTCCCCATAGGGATTGCGATTGTGCTATTAATTTGATTCCTGGTAGTAAGTTTCCTAAGGGCCGACTGTTCAATTTATCTGTGCCAGAGCACGCCGCTATGCGGAGTTATATAAAGGAATCCTTGGAGAAAGGTCATATTCGCCCGTCGTCATCACCGTTGGGAGCAGGGTTCTTTTTTGTGGCCAAGAAGGATGGTTCTTTGAGACCTTGTATTGATTACCGCCTTCTTAATAAGATCACAGTCAAATTTCAGTACCCTTTGCCGCTGCTGTCTGATTTGTTTGCTCGGATTAAGGGGGCTAGTTGGTTCACCAAGATAGATCTTCGAGGGGCGTATAATCTTGTGCGTATTAAACAGGGCAATGAATGGAAAACAGCATTTAATACGCCCGAGGGCCATTTTGAGTACCTGGTTATGCCATTCAGGCTTTCTAATGCTCCATCTGTATTTCAGTCCTTTATGCATGACATCTTCCGAGAGTACCTGGATAGATTCATGATTGTATATTTGGATGATATTTTGGTCTTTTCGGATGATTGGGAGTCTCATGTAAAGCAGGTCAGAATGGTGTTCCAGGTCCTTCGTGCGAATTCCTTGTTTGTGAAGGGGTCAAAGTGTCTCTTTGGAGTTCAGAAGGTTTCATTTTTGGGTTTCATTTTTTCCCCTTCTATTATCGAGATGGACCCTGTTAAAGTTCAGGCCATTTATGATTGGACTCAGCCGACATCTGTGAAGAGCCTGCAGAAGTTCCTGGGTTTTGCTAATTTTTACCGTCGCTTCATCGCTAATTTTTCTAGTGTTGCTAAAACGTTGACTGATTTGACCAAGAAAGGTGCTGATGTGGTCAAATGGTCCTCTGCGGCTGTAGAGGCTTTTCAGGAGTTGAAGCGTCATTTTTCTTCTGCCCCATGTTGTGTCAGCCAGATGTTTCGCCCCCGTTTCAGGTCGAGGTTGATGCTTCTGAGATTGGAGCAGGGGCTGTTTTGTTGCAAAGAAGTTCTGATGGCTCGGTGATGAAACCATGTGCCTTCTTTTCTAGAAAGTTCTCGCCTGCTGAGCGCAATTATGATGTTGGCAATCGAGAGTTGTTGGCCATGAAGTGGGCATTCGAGGAGTGGCGACATTGGCTTGAAGGAGCCAAGCATCGCGTGGTGGTTTTGACGGATCACAAGAATTTGACTTATCTCGAGTCTGCCAAACGGTTGAATCCTAGACAGGCTCGATGGTCGCTGTTTTTCTCCCGTTTTGATTTTGTGGTTTCGTACCTTCCAGGCTCTAAGAATGTGAAGGCTGATGCCCTGTCAAGGAGTTTTGTGCCTGACTCTCCGGGTGTTCCTGAGCCGGCAGGTATTCTCAAAGAGGGGGTAATTTTGTCTGCCATCTTCCCTGCTTTGCGGCGGGTGCTGCAAAAATTTCAGGCTAATAGACCTGACCGTTGCCCAGCGGAGAAACTGTTTGTCCCTGATAGGTGGACGAATAAAGTTATCTCTGAGGTTCATTGTTCAGTGTTGGCTGGTCATCCTGGAATCTTTGGTACCAGAGATTTTGTGGTTAGATCCTTCATGTTGGCGATAAAGTGTGGCTGTCTACCAGGAACATGAAGCTTAAGGTTCCTTTGGCAAAATTGAGACCTAAATTTATTGGCCCTTATGAGATCTGGGTTAACCCAGCGGCGTTTCGTTTGCATCTTCCAGTATCTTTTAAGGTCCCCAATATATTCCATAGGGCCCTGCTAAAACCATTGGGGGGCTGTGGAAGAAGCATCATTGGGTCCCTCGCCACCTATATTGGTGGATAGTCAGGAGGAGTACGAGGTGGAGAGCATTGTGGATTCCTGGTTAGTCCGCCATTCCCTCCAGTATCTTGTGCACTTGAAGAGGTATGGTCCTGAGGAACGATCCTGGGTTCCTGTCTGATCAGTTCATGTCAATCATCTGGTGCGCTCCTTTCATGCTCGGTTTCCTGGAAAACCTGGGGGTCCGGTGGCCTACTGTTGAGAGGGGGGTACTGTCATGACTCTGGACAGGATGGTTCCGCCTCCATCCTGGTCAGGTCAGGGTTAACTTTAGTTCGCCTCTCTTTGGTTCTAGGTGGCTATTTAATGTTGCAGTTCCTGGATTTGGTGTTGGTGATACTTCCGTATACTCGGTTTGTGGTTGCAGACCCAGGTTACTCATCCGTAAACTTTGTGCCTCTGTGCTTGTGTGCTTTGCTGTGTATGACCCAGCTTGTCCCCTGACTTTTGCCTCTGCATCCTGCTGGGAACTGCCCTGTCCTTTCCGGTTATGTGACCCTTTGGCTTGACTCCATTTACTTTTCATCTTATCCCTAGGTACTAAGCTCTCATCTAGCTTTTGATCCTCGGCTTTCCTTGAGCACATTTACTGTCTGTGCCTTGCACTCCGTGCACTTTCTTTTCTTGTTGCTTTCCCTGCACTCACGCGCGATGACTCTGCCCCCTGGTCACGTGACTGTTCAGTGCCAGGTCCTGTGCTCACTGCTTAGTCACAGGTCATTGCGCACAGCGTGCCTTGTTCCTGCACTCCCTGCGCTCGCTCCCGGGCCCCCTAGGCAGCGCCAGTAACACCATTGGTGTCATCCCACAGAGCACATGGACAGATTATTACGTCTAATGTCAGAAAGGGGTTAATGAATATGCATAATTTTTGCTCAGTTTTGTATTCTAATGAGGCTGTGCAAGTGGTCACTTAGCAGCTCCAAAAATTGCTTTCACATATAAGCTTAGGTGCAAGCCACATCAGGCAAGATCCCTGGAGTTGCCCTGTCCTTATACAGGGGCATCTAGGCTGGGGCCAAGGAGCCAGCTGCTGTCCGGTGGTGCAGGATGGCAAAAGCGATCAGTTATCTGGGTTAGAACCAAGAGGGAAGAGTAGGTACAAAATCATGAGACGCAAAAGAAGTCCGTAAAACAAGTTGAGGTCAAAACAGGAAACCCACACTAGACATAAGCTGTATACACAAGACATAAACAGAGGGGCACAAGGCTGTGCAGCTGGCACTTTTCAGCAACAAGCTGGGAACTTAGGGTATGTGTCCACATTCAGGATTGCATCAGGATTTGGTCAGGATTTTACGCAGGTAAAATCTGCACCAATTCTGCACCTGAGGTCACTGGCAGGTCACCTGCGTTTTTCATGAAGTTTGACGCGTCGCCGCATTGTAAGGACATGCTGCGTTCTAAAAAGACGCGCAGCATGTCCGTTTACGCAGGTTTGCCGCATCCGTCTTTTAACGCATAGTGGAGACGGGATTTCATGAAATCCCCTCCACTATGCTGTAACATCTGGACGCTGCGTGTTTGACGCTGCGGCTCTACGCTGCATCAAACACGCAGCTTTTCCTGAACGTGGAAACATACCCTTAAAGGGGTTGTCCATCTGCAAGTATATAAAAAATATTACATTAAGGTATAAACTGACATATTTCAGACATATTTTTCTTAATCATGGTATATCATGTTTGTATGATAGCCTGTCAATCATTAATTTAAGTGTCCCCCTCTTTTTAGCACCTTAGTCCATTTCCGTCATTTCCTCAACCCCAGACAGCTGCATTTTTTACACGAAGTTGCCTGTAAAATTCTTCTAAGTTGAAGCCACAAATATATTTTCGACATACTGAGTCTCAGAACTGCTGGAGAGGTTTACCACATAAAATGCAGTTCATTTCCTCTCTTTTGTCACGCTTTAAGTTTTTGTAAAATGAACTTATGACTTTTTTAGAAGAATATTTATTAATATGTATAAATGTATTACACCAACCTTCATGAGAACATAGAGTTCATTGGTGGAGGGTTCAGATACAGTGTCCCCCCCACCTCCCGCACAGCTTTCCTGTCCCTGTAAAGTAGCTCCAAGTTGCAAGTACCTACAAGTACGAACAACACGTATGGATGAAATAGAAGGATCCAACATGAGTCGATAGAAGTAGTTTTTGTTTGTTTTTAACTTTTCCCCTCACTGCCTTCTATGGTGAAGTAATTTCCCCACTAAAAGCCCTATGAACCCATGTGTCCTTTACCCCAGTGAGAGCTGCTCCTGTTCTTCATGTGTATATAAACACCTGGGTAGTCAGCATGTGGCACCGTGGCAGGAATCTGCAGCCATGAGAGCAGGTCTGGAAATTAACAGGAAACTGTCCAGCTCCACTGCTGTCCTATTAAAAAGTGTCTGTGTGCGTAATATGTGTCACGGACGTGCTTTGTGGAACCACTGTGCCTCGGACCACAGAGAGCCTGGAGGGGCATGACTAAGCGAGCACCGGACTGTTCACTAGAGCCTCTGATGGTGAGGTTAGACTTGTATCCCGATGCACACCAGGTGCCAGTCCAGGACAGACCAACTGACGCTCGGCAGCTGGACCCAGAAGGACAGACTTGATGGTGCAGCAGGCAGGGTTGGAATCAGAGTGCAGTAGGGAGAATACGCATCAGAGTGCAACAGGCAGAATCTGCACCAGAGTGCAGCAGGCAGGATCTGCACCAGAGTGAAACAGGCAGAGTGTGTGTCAGAGTGTAGCAGCCAAACACCGAACCACCATGGAACATGAAAATCACCAGATAGTCAAAAGACACGGGAATATTACAAAATATGCCTTTATTTATCAGACTGGCAACAATACACAATATATAAAAAAAATATAGTAAAAAGATTTTTTGCAAAATTTCCGCAAGGACAGGATTCCACAATTATCGTACTCAGCCAAATAGCCCCCCAAAAAATAAAATATGAGGAAATATATACTTTTAATTGTACATATCATAAAGTGCAAGAGGTATCAAAAATAAGTTCCATAAAAAGTGTGCACACAAAACGTGCAAAATTTGCATAAAAGAGGCTCAAAAACCATTATATAAAAAGTGCCCAGAAGTGCATAATACAAAATAAAATATAATACTAGCGCACACAAATAACAAAAAACTTGTTTAGCAAGTGCCCAAGTGCATAGACCTCTATGAAGGTCCAACACCATGTGACCAATATCAGGGATTATGATATATTACTTATGTGCAATATATTACTTATATATCCCTGGGGGATAGGCTGGTATATCTTTTTGATACCTCTTGCACTTTATGATATGTACAATTAAAAGTATATATTTCCTCATATTTTATTTTTTGGGGGGCTATTTGGCTGAGTACGATAATTGTGGAATCCTGTCCTTGCGGAAATTTTGCAAAAAATCTTTTTACTATATTTTTTTTTATATATTGTGTATTGTTGCCAGTCTGATAAATAAAGGCATATTTTGTAATATTCCCGTGTCTTTTGACTATCTGGTGTTTTTCATGTTCCATGGTGGTTCGGTGTTTGGTTGCTTCTTTGCAGTGGTTGTCACTGTTCTTTCACAGTATACCCTAATCACTAGCCTATCTTACATTATTTTCCTGGATATAGGGTTGAATATATATAAAAAATTCTTTAGATAAAATAAGGGTTACTGTGTGATATTTAATTTTAGAGTGTAGCAGGCAGGATCTGCACCAGAGTGCAGCAAGGACTGGTAACCAACCTTACACAACTTAGACTGCAGAACAGGAAGGTTGCTCAGGCACCTCCCCAGTAGGGAGGAAGCAATGTATACATAATACCCCACAGCCATTGGCTGGGGACAAAATAGTAAGTACACATGCCGACCCTTTAAGAGGGCAGAGCACGCCCGCACGTGCTCTAAGGACATGGCTGGAAGCATGCAGATTATGGGGAAGGGAAGAACCAACCTCAGTGCGAGTGAGTGAAAAGACACGCCAGAGATCCTGCCTGTCAGAGCAGGGATCTGGCATGGTGCTAACAGTACCCCTCCCTTTATTCCTCCTCCTCTTCAAGCCATTGAGGAAGTTCCAGAGAAGAATCAGGGCGTGAATGTTCTTCTTAGGCTCCCAGGATCTCTCCTAGGGACCAACTTCCTTCCAGTTGACAAGGAAGAAGGTCTTGTCTCTCACCCTCTTCATGGCCAAGATGTTCTCCACCTCAAAAACATCATCCGAGGCAGTTGGCATGGGCATGGTCTCAGGATGACTGGCTTCAACAGAGATACATGGAAAAAATTCGGAATCCGTAATGAAGGAGGCAACTTCAGTTTATTGGAGACCCAGTTGATCTGCTTCAGCACCTCAAAAGGGCCGATAAAGCAAGGACTCAACTTGTAAGAGGGAACCTTCATTCGGACGTACCTGGATGAGATCCATACCTTGTTGCCGGGGCAGAAGCACGGAGGATCCAGGCACCTTTTGCCTGCATATCTCTTCATATGGGCATAGGATGCTTCTAAAGTGGCTTTGGTGTCCTCCCACAACTTTACAAAATCCTTGGAGAGATCATCTGCCCCAGGAACATCAGAAGGAACCGTCACCAGGAGGGGAACCTTGGGTTGCTGACCGAACACAATGTAAAAAGGAGACTCTCCTGAGGCTTCACCAACGTGATAGTTGTTCGAGAACTCAGCCCAGGGAAGTAATTTCACCCAATCATTGTGGTGGGCATTGATGAAGTGTCGCAAATAGTTGCCCAGGACCTGGTTGACATGCTCCACTTGCCCATTGGATTGAGGGTGAAAGGACGAGGAGAAGTCCAAGACGATATCCAGATGTTTACAGAGAGCTCGACAAAATCTGGAAGTGAACTGCGAACCTCAATCGGACACTATGTGATGAGGAAATCAATGCAGGCTGAAAATATGATTGATGAAGCTGTCAGCCAGTACAGGAGCAGACGGAGGAGCAGACAACGGGGTAATAAGCGCCATTTTGGAGAAGCGATCCATGACTACCCAGATGACGGTGCAACCCTTGGACACTGGCAAATCTGTAATGAAGTCCTTTGCTGGACCAGATGGCATGGGTAAAGGCAGGAGAGAACCGGTAGGAAGTCATCTGGGAACATTATTGCGGGCACAAATTGGACAGGCAGCCACATAAGCATAGATCTCCCTCCTCATAGATGGCCACCAGTAGTGGCGAGAAATCAATTGTAGTGTCTTCCTTTGTCCCGCGTGACCAGCCACCTTGGACGAGTGGCCCCAAGAAAAAACTCGCTCCTTCTCAGATTCAGCCACAAGGGTTTTTCCTGGGGGTATTCGCGACAGGCTGCCTGGAGCAACAGTAACCATCTTGGATGGTTCAATAATAAATTAAGGATCCTCCTCTTGGCTCCCGGACAGAAATGAGTGAGATAGGGTGACATTCTTGTCACCGGACCTGAAATGTAATAAAAAGTTAAAGCGGGCAAAAAACAAATACCACCTGGCTTGGCGTGGATTAAATCTCTAGCGCACAAAAGATATGCTAGGTTCTTATGTTACGTGCAGATGACAACAGGGTAGACTGTGCCCTCCAGCAGGTATTGCCACACCTCCAAAGCCATCTTGATGGCAAGTAACTCCTTGTCACTAATGGAGCAGTTATGATCTGGAGCGGAGAAAGCCTTAGAGAAGAAACCGCAGGACACGCGGCGACCCGAGAAAGATTTCTGAGGGAGCCCAGCTCCAGCCCCTAAAGAGGATGTGTCCAACTACAGGAAGAACTGTTTGTTCAAATCTGGACAATGCAGAACGAGAGCAGTGGAGAAGGACCGTTTAAAAGAGCTGAAGGCATCCTCAGTCTCAGAGGACCAGTTCTTTGGATGGGCTCCTTTTTGGGTCATAGCAGAGATGGGAGCTGTCAAAGTGGAGAAGTGAGGAATGAATTGTTGATAATAGTTAGCAAAGTCAAGGAATCTCTGTATTGCTATGACTCCAACGGGCAGCGGCCATTTAAGGATGAAAGAGACTTTCTCAGGATCCATCCTGAGTCCGGTATCAGAGATAATATAACCCAAGAAGAGAAGAGCGGACTGTTCAATAATGCATTTCTCATACTTGGCGTAGAGTCGATTCTCCCTAAGCCGCTGAAGAATTTGCTAAACTGGTCGTCTGAGGGAGGCCAGATCCGGGGAAAATACCAAAATATCATCCAGATACACAACAATGCAGGAATAAAGCAGGTCCTGGAAGATCTCATTGAAGAACTCTTGAAAAACTGCCGGTAAATTACTGAGACCGAAGGGCATCACTCAGTATTCATAATGTCCATCCCTGGTGTTCAAAGCAGTCTTCCATTTGTCACCCCGACGAATGCAGATTAGATTGTAGGTGCCCTTAAATCTAATTTGTTGAAGATCCTGGCACCTTTTAATCGGTCAAACAACTCAGGGATCAACTGGATAGGGTACTTATTTTTCACCGTGATCTGGTTGAGAGCCCCATAGTCTATAGAGGGTCGGACTGATCCATCTTTCTTTTTAACAAATAAAAACCCGGCCCCTGCAGAAGAGGAGGACTTCTGAATGAACCCCCTGGCCAGATTATCCTGAATGTAGTCTGACATAGCTTGAGTCTCAGCTGGGGACAGAGGGTAAATTCGACCTCTAGGGGGTGTAGATCCAGGAATTAAGTCGATAGGGCAGTCATACAGCCTGTGAGGCAGCAAAGTCTCTGCTTCCTTTTTGTCAAATACATTGGCAAAGGACCAACATGCAGGTGGCAAACGGGGTAGCCATGCTGGAGAAGACGGGACCTTAGCCAGATGTACTGGAGCCAGACACTTCTCATGACAGGAATGTCCCTGGCGGAGCACTTCTCTAGTTGCCCTGTCCATCATAGCTTCATGTTGTCATAGCCATGGGAGACCTAAGAGGAAGGCGTGAGACATGTGGGGAAGAGCATAGAAGACTATCTTCTCAGTATGAAGCATCCCAATATGGACCTCAAGTGGCTCAGTGACCAGACGAACCATCTCTCGAAGAATTCTCCCATCGACAGATGTTATAGCCAGAGGGTCTGGGAGCAGACAAACTGGAATTTGGAAGTGATCCACTGCAGTCTGGAGGATAAAATAGCTGCCCCAGAATTCAAATACGCAGTCTCAATAAACTGGGATTCACCGGTTGTCACGACCACAGTAAGAGTCAGGGGTAGAGAGGTGTCTTTTATGTCTAGGGAGGCCTCTCCTACCAGAGTTTCCTGGTTTCACCGGACAGGCGCGAATGAAGTGGCCTACGTCTCCACAATACAGGCACAGGCCTTTAGCGCGGTGACCCCTCTGTCACAGACTGGTGAGGGCAAAGTGGTCAACCTGCATGGGTTCCGGTGAGGCCTCGACAAGGAAGGGTGGAGGAACAAGCGGTTTTTGCAAGTATAGGGCCAGGTGCCACGATCATCTTTCACGTGCTACCTCACGAGCACACTCTAGGAAACAGAGGTCTATACTGATGGCGAGGGAGACCAGGTCGTCGAAAGTAGTTTGTAGGTCTCGACCAGCTAGCTCATCCTTAATGTTTCTGGAAAGCCACCATAGCTTCATTATTCCATCCGAGTTCGGACGCCAGAGTACGGAAGTGTACTGCATATTGTCCCACAGGAGAGTTGGACTGATGTAAATGGAGAAGAGTAGAGGCTGAAGAGGTGGTTTGTCGGGGATCATCAAATACTTTGCAGAAAGCATCCAAGAATACGGGCAAATTGGAGATGATAGGATCCTCTCTTTCCCATAAGGGGTTCAGCTACGCCAAGGCCTCACCTCCAAGGTGCAACATAATGAATGCTACCTTTGTTCTGTCTGAAGAGAAATGAAGAGGAAGAAGTTCAAAATATAGATGGCACTGATTTATGAACCCTCGGCAGAGCTTTGGATTGCCATCAAAGCGGAGTGGGGCTCTGAGTAGGAGACCTGAAGCTCGAACAAAGCAAACAGACTGAGAAATTTCTGGAGAAGACACAGTTGCTTCAACATGAGGAGACTCTGGAGAGATGTTTAAGGCCTCCAACTTGGTAGTCAGGGACTGCAACTGCATCAACAACTTCTATTGTATGCTTTTCTGTTGGCAAAGCTCTTGGTACATGGTCTTATAGGAAGATGGACCGGGCTAGTGATCCCTCTTGCGTGTCCGGGCAGGAACTGTCCAGGCTGTCACCATTGTTGCCAGGGAAAAGACTTTCCGACTGGAGCAGACCTTTGGTCCTGACTGTTGGGGGCCTGAGGTAAAAGGGACTGAGCCCGTGAGAACAGGTCAGTGTGTGCTTAAGAAGGCTGACTCCTTCTCCGCTGACCGACGTCAACTGACAAGGCCGCGTGATTCGATTACGGTCCCCGCTCATACAGACTGTGTACCGCAAGAGGACATTTCCACACTATCCTCAGACCTCAACAGTACTAACCGGTCTGTACCGCTGACAACTTCAGACACGCAACGCATTACCAATCCTATGGTGCACGCTGACTGTAATAGTGAAACTGCGGCCTCCACTCTGGGACTTTGTACACCACCTGCAGTGCTTCAGACTTGCTTGCAGGCATCATCCCGTTCCAGGACCAAGAGTCCACGTTTAGGAAGGCCAGGATACTTCACCGCCATGCAGAGACAGTGCTTCACTTATCTTCAGGACCAACTCAGAGACTTCTCTTGCCACCCACGGCACCATGGTGGGATTTTTCCAGCTTCCATCGTCCAGGAACCAGAGACTGATAAGTTAACTCGTTATTTGACCCTTCTTTATTACCCTTTTACTGTTAACACCTTGTGTTTTCTACATACTATCACTCCCATACTCCCTGCGTGGAGCATTACTGTTGTGTTAACAAGATATAAAAACACATAAACTATTGCTCTTTATCCTGCTTGTCACTGCATCCTGCGTACCTGCTAGAACCTTACATTTGGCGTAGTCGGGAGGATGCAGTCCAACAGCATGGAGGCAGCAGACCAAGCTGCCCTAGGTCCAGTATCTCACCGGGGACAATGTTGAACAATTTGCCAAAGTTTACATATAAGAAAGATATATATCTTGGTACCGTGTTAGCCAGTAGATAGAAAAATATTTAGAACTGAGAGTCCCCAATGGTTGATACCTTTTAATGGCTAACTGGCTAACTGGTTGTATCGTGCATAAATATGTGATTCTTCAGAATTTGTATTAGTCTATGCCTGATGAAGAGACCTGAGTAGTCTCGAAAGCTTACAATTTGTTACCATCTTTTCAGTTAACCATTAAAAGGTATCAACCACTGAGAACTCTTAATTCTAAATATTTTTCCAAAGGTTACAGGAACTAACACCATGTTATGGAGCTGGACTGAATGCATAAGGGGTATGATGAGAATGCATCCCATGACTCGTGCATTGTAAGCTGAGGTGGCTATCATGGAATTAGATGGAGAAGCCAGGGAATCAGTAATCTTACGGACCCCCAGGGAGCGGGACACCTTTTAATAAGGTTTTTCAAATGTTAGAGGAGACCCATGGAGATACCACAGACGTAGGGGAACCGAGGACACGTCTCTTTAGCTGTATGCAGAGGGAGGGGGAGACTGTGACTCAGTACATGAACGCACTACAGGAGTTACATACTGCGATTCTCAGGAAAGGTGGCATTGGTATAGGCTCTACAGACATAATGCTGCGAGACCTTTTAGTGATGGGCTTGCGGGACACGCTGACAAAACAGGCCCTGAGAGAGCGTTTGCGGGTGAACCCTTGTATGACTTTTTCAGAGATAGGAAGTCAATCACGCACTCATAAACAGGAACAGGGGGTGACAGTCCCAGTGGGGAATTTCAGGAGCGGGGAGGTGTCTGTGAATGCAAACACTGAACCCAAATGGGTGGAAGAATTGAGGAGAGAACTCCCAAATATTAAGGGAGAATTGGCTGATGTTAAAAAGAAGATGGAGGTTGCCGCAAACCCCTCAGGGGGCAGGGAAGACCCGTAGTCCGGCCGTGCTACTAGAATGCTTCATCGGCAGAGATCTCTCATCTGCTTTAATTGTGGTGACAATAGACACATAGCATGGGAGTGTGCATGTCGGGGAAGAGTACCACCCTGTCGTCCATTAAGCTAGAAGCCTCCGAGCCGGGGGATGCCACCCGAAGCCAGAACAGATGCGAAGGAGTAGTGGAAGTCCCACAAATCTAATGTCAACATGCCCTCTGGTCTAGGCTTAGTGTGATGGTCGGGCCGTGTGTTGCCTGGTGTACACAGGCTCTCAGGTGACAACGATGCCAGAAACTTACTTCCGGTGACATTTTCCTGAAGCCAGACGGCCCAAGTGGGGCCCAGTGATAAAGTTGATGGCTGCCACCAACTGCCCATCCCGGTCGCAGGGGTGGTTTGATTGCAGATTTACATTTGTGGAAAGGATCTGGGACGAAGAGGAGTGGTGCTAACCAAGGGAGAAGTGAGTCACCCTGGGAATGAACATCTTAAAGGAGTTCGGGAGTCTCCTCCACAATGAACCCTCTAATGAAACTCTGAAGCAGTGGAGTCCACATGCCCCTCAGAGAAGAGTATTCCAGCAGTTAGAACGTGTAGCTCAAGCTCAGGAATCTTGCCGTTGCAGGGGAGTGTTAGGAAAAGTGATCGTACCCGTCTTTTCCAAACTCACTCTACCACCCGGACAAACAGTACTCACTTTGCCCATCCGAGCGCAAATCCCTGTATGTTGTATCAATTTAGAGGACCAGGATATCACAGTCATTTCCAAAAGCGAAGTGGCCCAGATCATGGGCATGCCTGAAGAGATTATACCACCCGAGGCTTTACAGCTGAAGATACCGCAAGGGGACCCCTGGACTGTTACGGTGAACTCCTCTTCGACGCTGGAGACCCAGCATATTCAGGATGGACGACTTATTCTGGAGCAAATGCGGGCCGAATTGACTGAACTCACTCAGGTACAGGTGCAGCAGGTGGAAGATCTATTGGGGCAATATAGGGACGTATTTGTGCATCATGAAGATTATTTCAGCTGCACTACGGCTATCACACATGAAATACCTACTGAAAATATCATTCCCATAAGAGAGCACAATCGGCAAATTCCACCACAGCTGTACCAAGAGGTGAAGAATATGTTAGGTCAGATGTTGCAGAAAGGTGTCATCAGAGAAAGCCAGAGTCCATGGGCTGCTCCAATAGTTCTGGTGCAGAAGAAAGACTGGACTCTGCGTTTTTGTGTAGATTACCGGAAACTCAGTGCCTGCACCATTAAAGATTCCTACCCATTGCCCAGGATTGAGGAATCCCTGTCTGCGCTAGGAAAGGCCAAATTGTTTTCTACGTTGGACCTTGCCAGCGGTTATTGGACCTGTTTGAATTCATCCGAATGCCATTCGGCTTGGCCAATGCCAATGCCCCCGGAACTTTTCAACATCTCATGGAAAAGTGTTTGGGCGATTTGAACTTCGAAGCCACACTTATCTATTTAGATGACATTATAGTCTACGCTGCTTCATTTGAGGAACATCTACGATGACTGTAGCAGGTGTTGAGTCGCCTTCAGAAGCACGGTCTAAAGGTGAAACCTCAAAAGTGTAATTTGTTTAGGACTCAGATTGAGTACTTGGGCCATGTTGTTTCCGCTGAAGGAGTGAAACCGTCTAGAGAGAAGATCGCTGTGATACAGGATTGGCCCACTCCAGTGACGGTGAAGGATGTGCGAGCATTCCTGGGACTGACCGGGTATTACCGCCATTTTGTGAAGAATTTGCCCACCGGGCTATGCCAATACTGGAGCTGCTGAAAAGAGTGTCCTCGGGTGCAAAGAACTAGAACATTCATTGGGAGAAACACCAGGAGAAAGCCTTTCAAAATCTGAAGAAGATGTTGATGGAAGATTTTGTGTTGGCCTATGCAGACTTTTTTCTTTTTTGGGGGGGCTGTGTTGTCACAGATACAGGACGGGAGAGAGAAGGTGATCACTTGTGAAAGTCAGTCCCTTCATGATTCTGCACGTAATCTGGACAATTACAGCTCCTTTAAGTTGGAGCTGCTGGCGTTGGTGTGGGCTTTGACGGAGAGGTTTGCGGAATATTTGTCTGGTTCTGAAGTACTAGTACGCACCAACAACAATCCGTTGGCCCACCAGGAGGGGGGCTGTTGTGAATTCTGTGGCTGAGTTCACTTCTGTGGTCACAAGTGGTATTGCAGTCTCTGGGCTTCCTCCCTCAGGTGTTTTGGTGAGCTCGTTGGCTGCCTTGCTATTTAGCTCCACCTGAGTCTGTCTTCCTTGCTCCTTGTCAATGTTCCAGTGTTGGATCTGAGCTACTGCATCTTTCCTTGGGCCTGCTGCTCTGCTAGATAAGTGCTTCTAGTTTGTTTTCTGTTTTTTTCTGTCCAGCTTGCTATTAACTTTTGCTGGAAGCTCTGAGAAGCAAAGGGGTGCACCGCCGTGCTGTTAGTTCGGCACGGTGGGTCTTTTTGCCCCTTTGCGTGGTTTTCGTTTTAGGGTTTTTGGTAGACTGCATAGTTCTCTTTGCTATCCTCGCTCTGTCTAGAATATCGGGCCTCACTTTGCTGAATCTATTTCATTCCTACGTTTGTCTTTTCATCTTGCTAACAGTCATTATATGTGGGGGGCTGCCTAATCCTTTGGGGTATTTCTCTGAGGTAAGTCAGGCTTGTATTTCTATCTGCAGGCTAGTCAGCTCCTCAGGCAGTGTCGAGTTGCATAGGTAGTTATAGGCGCAATCCACTGCTGCTTATAGTTGTGTGAGGATAGATCAGGTACTGCAGTCTACAGAGATTCCACGTCTCAGAGCTCGTCCTATTGTTTTTGGTTATTGCCAGATCTCTGTATGTGCGCTGATTACTGCACGCTGTGTTGCCTGATTGCCAGCCATAACAGTACAAGGAGCCAATCCAATGATTTCCAATAGAGGGAAAAAAAAAATCCTGACATCATTTTTTTTTCTTAGCTCTGTCTTCAGTCTTTTTTTTCCCCTAGACATTAGAGTGCTTCAGGACACAGCTGTGGACATGGATATTCAGGCTCTGTGCTCCTCAATGGATAATCTCGTTGTAAATGTACAAAAGATTCAAGATACTATTGATCAGAAATCGATGCTAGAACCAAGAATTCCGATTCCTGATTTGTTTTTTGGTGACAGAACTAAGTTCCTGAGCTTCAGAAATAATTGTAAGCTATTTTTGGCCTTGAAACCTCATTCTTCTGGTAATCCTATTCAACAGGTTTTGATTATTATTTCTTTTTTGCGCGGCGACCCACAGGACTGGGCGTTTTCTCTTGCACCAGGAGATTCTGCATTGAGTAATGTTGATGCATTTTTCCAGGCGCTGGGATTGCTTTACGATGAGCCTAATTCAGTGGATCAAGCTGAGAAAAATCTGCTGGCTTTATGCCAGGGTCAGGATGATGTAGAAGTATATTGTCAGAAATTTAGGAAATGGTCAGTACTCACTCTGTGGAATGAATCTGCACTAGCGGCTTTGTTCAGAAAGGGTCTCTCTGAAGCTCTTAAGGATGTAATGGTGGGATTTCCTATGCCTGCTGGTTTGAATGAGTCTATGTCCTTGGCCATTCAGATCGGTCGTCGCTTGCGCGAGCGTAAATCTGTGCACCATCTGGCGGTATTGTCTGAGAGTAAGCCTGAGCCTATGCAGTGCGACAGGACTATGACTAAAGTAGAACGGCACGAACACAGACGTCTGAACAGACTGTGTTTCTATTGTGGTGATTCTACTCATGCTATTTCTAATTGTCCTAAACGCACTAGGCGGTTCGATAGCTCTGCCGTTATTGGTACTGTACAGTCCAAATTCCTTTTGTCCATTACCTTAATGTGCTCTTTGTCATCATATTCTGTCATGGCGTTTGTGGATTCAGGCGCTGCCTTGAATCTGATGGATTTGGATTATGCTAAACGTTGTGGATTTTTCTTGGAGCCTTTGCGGTGTCCTATTCCGTTGAGAGGAATTGATGCTACACCTTTGGCCAAGAATAAGCCTCAGTACTGGGCCCAGCTGACCATGTGCATGGCTCCTGCACATCAGGAAGTTATTCGCTTTCTGGTACTGCATAATTTGCATGATGTGGTCGTGTTGGGGTTGCCATGGCTACAAACCCATAATCCAGTATTGGATTGGAACTCTATGTCGGTAACCAGCTGGGGTTGTCAGGGAGTACATGGTGATGTTCCATTTTTGTCTATTTCGTCATCCATTCCTTCTGACATCCCAGAGTTCTTGTCGGACTTTCAGGATGTATTTGAAGAGTCCAAGTCTGATGCCCTACCTCCGCATAGGAATTGTGATTGTGCTATCGATTTGATTCCTGGTAGTAAATTCCCTAAGGGTCGTTTATTTAATTTGTCCGTACCTGAACACACCGCTATGCGCAGTTATGTGAAGGAGTCCCTGGAGAAGGGACATATTCGCCCATCGTCGTCACCATTGGGAGCAGGGTTCTTTTTTGTAGCCAAGAAGGATGGTTCGCTAAGACCGTGTATTGATTACCGCCTTCTTAATAAGATCACTGTTAAGTTTCAGTATCCCTTGCCATTGATATCTGACTTGTTTGCTCGGATTAAGGGGGCTAGTTGGTTTACTAAGATTGATCTTCGTGGTGCGTATAATCTGGTGAGAATCAGGCAGGGAGATGAATGGAAAACGGCATTTAATACGCCCGAGGGTCATTTTGAGTATCTGGTGATGCCGTTCGGACTTGCCAATGCTCCATCTGTTTTTCAGTCTTTTATGCATGACATTTTCCGTGAGTATCTGGATAAATTCTTGATTGTTTACTTGGATGACATTTTGATCTTCTCAGATGATTGGGAGTCTCATGTGAAGCAAGTCAGAATGGTTTTCCAGGTACTGCGTGCTAATTCCTTGTTCGTGAAGGGATCAAAGTGTCTCTTCGGTGTGCAGAAAGTTTCATTTTTGGGGTTCATCTTTTCCCCTTCTACTATCGAGATGGATCCGGTTAAGGTTCAGGCCATCCAGGATTGGACTCAGCCGACATCTCTGAAAAGTCTGCAGAAATTCCTGGGCTTTGCTAATTTTTATCGTCGCTTCATCTGTAATTTTTCTAGCATTGCCAGACCATTGACCGATTTGACCAAGAAGGGTGCTGATTTGGTTAATTGGTCTTCTGCTGCCGTGGAAGCTTTTCAGGAGTTGAAGCGTCGTTTTTGCTGTGCCCCTGTGTTGTGTCAACCTGATGTTTCTCTTCCGTTCCAGGTCGAGGTTGATGCTTCTGAGATTGGTGCAGGGGCGGTTTTGTCACAGAGAGGTTCTGGTTGCTCAGTGTTCAAACCATGTGCTTTCTTTTCCAGGAAATTTTCTGCTGCTGAGCGTAATTATGATGTGGGCAACCGAGAGTTGCTGGCCATGAAGTGGGCATTCGAGGAGTGGCGTCATTGGCTTGAGGGTGCTAAGCATCGCGTGGTGGTTTTGACTGATCATAAGAACCTTACTTATCTTGAGTCTGCCAAGCGCTTGAATCCTAGACAGGCCCGTTGGTCGTTATTTTTTGCTCGTTTTGATTTTGTGGTTTCGTACCTTCCGGGCTCTAAAAATGTGAAGGCGGATGCTCTGTCTAGGAGTTTTGTGCCCGATTCTCCGGGGTTATCTGAGCCGGCGAGTATCCTCAAGGAAGGAGTCATTGTGTCTGCCATCTCCCCTGATTTGCGGAGAGTGTTGCAGAAATTTCAGGCTAATAAACCTGATCGTTGTCCGGCCGAGAAACTGTTCGTCCCTGATAGGTGGACTAGTAAAGTTATCTCTGAACTTCATTGTTCGGTGCTGGCCGGTCATCCAGGAATCTTTGGTACCAGGGAGTTGGTTGCTAGATCCTTCTGGTGGCCATCTCTGTCACGGGATGTGCGTGCTTTTGTGCAGTCCTGTGGAATTTGTGCTAGGGCTAAGCCCTGCTGTTCACGTGCCAGTGGGTTGCTTTTGCCCTTGCCGGTCCCGAAGAGGCCTTGGACACATATTTCGATGGATTTCATTTCTGACCTTCCCGTTTCTCAAAAAATGTCGGTCATTTGGGTGGTCTGTGATCGCTTTTCTAAAATGGTCCATCTGGTGCCCTTGGTTAAATTGCCTTCCTCCTCTGATTTGGTGCCTTTGTTCTTTCAGCATGTGGTTCGTTTACATGGCATTCCTGAGAATATTGTTTCTGACAGAGGTTCCCAGTTTGTCTCGAGGTTCTGGCGAGCCTTTTGTGGTAGGATGGGCATTGACCTATCTTTTTCCTCGGCCTTCCATCCTCAGACTAATGGCCAGACCGAACGAACCAATCAGACCTTGGAAACATATCTGAGATGTTTTGTTTCCGCTGACCAGGATGATTGGGTGTCATTTTTGCCGTTGGCTGAGTTCGCCCTTAATAATCGGGCCAGCTCGGCTACCTTGGTCTCTCCATTTTTCTGCAATTCTGGGTTCCATCCTCGTTTCTCTTCAGGACAGGTTGAGTCTTCGGACTGTCCTGGTGTGGATTCTGTGGTGGACAGGTTGCAGCAGATCTGGACTCAGGTAGTGGACAATTTGACCTTGTCCCAGGAGAAGGCTCAGCTTTTCGCTAATCGCAGACGCCGTGTGGGACCCCGACTTCGTGTTGGGGATCTGGTTTGGTTATCTTCTCGTCATATTCCTATGAAGGTTTCCTCTCCTAAATTTAAACCTCGTTTTATTGGTCCGTATAGGATTTCTGAGATTCTCAATCCGGTGTCTTTTCGTCTGACCCTCCCAGACTCCTTTTCCATACATAATGTATTCCATAGGTCGTTGTTGAGGAGATACGTGGCACCTATGGTTCCATCTGTGGAGCCTCCTGCCCCTGTTTTGGTGGAGGGGGAATTGGAGTATATTGTGGAGAAGATTTTGGATTCTCGTGTCTCTAGACGGAGACTCCAGTATCTGGTCAAATGGAAGGGTTATGCTCAGGAAGATAATTCCTGGGTTTTTGCCTCTGATGTCCATGCCCCAGATCTTGTTCGTGCCTTTCATGTGGCTCATCCTGGTCGGCCTGGGGGTTCTGGTGAGGGTTCGGTGACCCCTCCTCAAGGGGGGGGTACTGTTGTGAATTCTGTGGCTGAGTTCACTTCTGTGGTCACAAGTGGTATTGCAGTCTCTGGGCTTCCTCCCTCAGGTGTTTTGGTGAGCTCGTTGGCTGCCTTGCTATTTAGCTCCACCTGAGTCTGTCTTCCTTGCTCCTTGTCAATGTTCCAGTGTTGGATCTGAGCTACTGCATCTTTCCTTGGGCCTGCTGCTCTGCTAGATGAGTGCTTCTAGTTTGTTTTCTGTTTTTTCTGTCCAGCTTGCTATTAACTTTTGCTGGAAGCTCTGAGAAGCAAAGGGGTGCACCGCCGTGCTGTTAGTTCGGCACGGTGGGTCTTTTTGCCCCTTTGCGTGGTTTTCGTTTTAGGGTTTTTTGTAGACTGCATAGTTCTCTTTGCTATCCTCGCTCTGTCTAGAATATCGGGCCTCACTTTGCTGAATCTATTTCATTCCTACGTTTGTCTTTTCATCTTGCTAACAGTCATTATATGTGGGGGGCTGCCTATTCCTTTGGGGTATTTCTCTGAGGTAAGTCAGGCTTGTATTTCTATCTGCAGGCTAGTCCGCTCCTCAGGCAGTGTCGAGTTGCATAGGTAGTTATAGGCGCAATCCACTGCTGCTTATAGTTGTGTGAGGATAGATCAGGTACTGCAGTCTACAGAGATTCCACGTCTCAGAGCTCGTCCTATTGTTTTTGGTTATTGCCAGATCTCTGTATGTGCGCTGATTA
Source organism: Ranitomeya imitator (assembly GCF_032444005.1). Lineage (NCBI taxonomy): Eukaryota > Metazoa > Chordata > Amphibia > Anura > Dendrobatidae > Ranitomeya > Ranitomeya imitator. The sequence goes on along the minus strand of NC_091282.1, from coordinate 638,959,685 downwards.
CTGCACGCTGTGTTGCCTGATTGCCAGCCATAACAGGGGGCATCTTGGGCCGATCCTGGGATGAGTGGGTCAGGATAAAGCAAGAAGATAGTGAGCTTGCTCTGCTGAGATGATGTGTGACATCAAAGAGACTTCCCAGCTTGGTGGAGAGAGACACTCCCCGGAGAGTCTGCGGATTCTTCGACAGTTGGAATGACTTGAGATGAAGAATGGACTGCTGTATCAGAGAGTGCAACTTCAGAGGGAGCTAGGTGTTACCTGGCAAGTCATAGTTCCAGCAACGTTGTTGTCTGAAATTGCCATCGAAGCACATGAAAAAGGAGCACACTTTGGTCAGGAAAAGACTTTTCAGTGGCTACAGCATTTCATTAACCATCCTCAGCTTAAGGCGGTAGTGGAAGAGACTTGTAGGACATGCTGGACATGTGAATTGGCTAAACTGCTGGAGCAGAGAGCCCCCATACAGCCCATTGTGATGTCCGCCCCCTTGAACTGCTAATGATAGACTATCTGACCATCGGGCCGGCCCATCAGGGTTATCAACATTTCTTAGTGATGGTGGATCATTTCACAAATATTGCCGTTGTAACTCCAACCCAGGATCAGACTGCAGAATTCACTGCCCATGCAATCTGTAAAAATTTTATTCAACTTTATGGCTGCCCGAAATGGATCCATTCTGACCAGGGAGCCTGTTTCTTGGGAAAAGTGATGGTAGAGTTACATCGCATGTACCAGATTGACAAATCATACACCACACCATATCACCCTCAGGGAAATGGTGACTGTGAATGGTTCCAACGACATTAATTCAGATGTTGAGAACTTTGGAAGAAGATTGGAAAGCCCGGTGGCCTGAGTATGTATTAGAGTTGGTGTGGACATACAACAATCTAGTACACCAAACCACAGGTTATACCCCCTATTCCCTCTTATTTGGCCGGGATGGAAAGGGAATTACTGAGTTTGACTTGGATCCAGAGGAGGAGTACCTGCTGATGGGGTGTCCTCCTGGGTTTGAGAACATCATCATCGTCTGCAGACTTTACATCGGCTGGTATAGATCAGGCTTCGAGAGATAGAGCATGCTGAGAGAACTTCACCGCGGACAACAGATCTTCAGGTCGGAGACCGTGTCTTAGTACAAGAAAGGCGTTCTCGAGACAAACTGGAAAACCTGTAGGAAAACGACCCGTACCTGGTAAAGCGATGAGTCAGCTCTGAGGGGCCTGTGTATGAGATTCAACCTGAAGGAGAGGAGAACACTTCTATTCGGACAGTTCACCGGAATATGCTTCAGCCTTGCCTATCAAAAGATCCTGTATGAGTAGAAGAGGTACTGGAGACCTTCGAGCCAGTTCCCACGCTAGTAGAAGAAGATGAGGAGAGTGATGACCAAAGTCCCGGGTCCCCGAAGGATCTGATCCAGAGAGTATAGACACACCATTACCTCATCCTATACAACCTGATTCTGTTACTCAAGAAGACTTCACTACTTCTTCCAACTTACGACGCTTCGAACGAACAAAAGCTGGCAAACCCCCCAATCGTTATGATCAAGACCACTTTACTTGGCAGCAAAATGTACAAAAGAAAGGAATTCGGCCACGTGTTTCACAAGAATCCTCGCTTGTGCAATGGCGAGCAAAAGGAGTGGGGGAATGTAGGAAGATGCACCGCGCTAGTGGTCCCTATTGCGTGTCCGGGCCGGAACTGTCGGGGCTGTCACCATTGTTGCTGGGGGAAAGACTTTTTGACTGGAGCAGACCTTTAGACCTGACTGTTGGGGGTGGTCTGAGATAATAGGGACTGAGCGCGCGAGAACTGGTCTTTTGGTGGGTACCCAGCATGTGCTACAAGAGAAGGCTGACTCCTTCTCCGCTGACTGACGTCAACTGACAAGACCACGTGATTTGATTATGGTCCCTGCTCATACAGACTGTGTACTACAAGGGGACATTTCCACGCTATCCTCAGACCTCAACAGTACTAACTTGTCTGTACTGCTGACAACTTCAGACACGCAGTGCAGTACCGATCCTATGGTGCACGCTGACTGTAGTAGTGAAACTGCGGACTCCACTCCGGGACGTTGTACACCACTTGAGGTGCTTCAGACTTGCTTGCGGGCAGCACCCCGTTCCAGGACCAAGAAACCACGTGTAAGAAGGCCAGAATACTTCATTGCCGTGCAGAGACAGTGCTTCACATATATGTATCGGAGACTTCTCGCGCCACCTTCATCATCCAGGAACCAGAAACTGATAAGTTAACTCATTATTTGTCCCTCCGTTATTACCCTGTTACTGTTAACACCTTGTGTTTTCCACATACTATCACCCCCATACTCCCTGCGTGGAGCATTATTGTTGTGTTAGGCTACTTTCACACTAGCGTCGGAATCTCCCCGACGCTAGCGTTTAGCGCATTGCACAATGGAGGCAGCGGATGCATTTCTCCGGCGCATCCGCTGCCCCATTGTAAGGTGCGGGGAGGTGGGGGAGGAGTTCCGGCCGCGCATGCGCGGTCGGAAAAAGCGGTCCGTCAGGAGAAAAAAACGTTACATGTAGCGTTTTTTGCTCCCGATGGTCCGCAGAAGCATGACGCATCTGTCGCTCGACGGATGCGACGTGTGGCAATCCGTCGCAAATGCGTCGTCAATACAAGTCTATGGGGAAAAAACGCATCCTGCAAGCACATTTGCAGGATGCGTTTTTTCTGCAAAACGACGCATTGTGACGGATTGCAGAAAACGCTAGTGTGAAAGTAGCCTTACCCACATAGAAAAAACCCGTGAACTCTTGCTCTGTCTCCTGCTTGTCACTGCATCCCGAGTACCTGCTAGAACCTTACAGTCTGATCAGGTGGGATCCGGGATAGAGCAGAGTCCATGGCCTGAGCAAACTGTCACGGATGTGGTTTGTGGAGCCACTGTGCCTAGGACCGCAGAGAGCCTGGAGGGACGTGACTAAGCGAGCACCGGACTGTTAACTAGAGCCTCTGATGGTGAGGTTAGACTTGGCTTCCGATGCATGCCAGGTGCCACTCTAGGACAGACCAACTGACATTCGGCAGCTGGACCCAGAAGGACAGACTGGATGGTGCAGCAGGCAGAGTTGGAATCAGAGTGCAGCAGGCAGAGTACGTATCAGAGTGCAGCAGGAAGAATCTGCACCAGAGTACAGTAGGCAGGATCTGCACCAGAGTGCAGCAAGCATGATCTGCACCACAGTGCAGCAAGCAGGATCTCCACCAGAGTGCAGCAGGCAGAGTGCGTGTTACGGTGCAGCAGGCAGGATATGCACCAGAGTGCAGCATTGACTGGTACGCAACCTTACACAACTTAGACTGCAGAACAGGAAGGTTGCTCAGGCAACTCCCCAGTCGGGAGGAAGCAATATATACATAATACCCCACAGCCTTTGGCTGGGGACGAAATAGCAAGTACACGCGCTGACCCTTTAAGAGGGCGGAAGAGCGTGCGTACGTGCTCTAATGACATGGCTGGAGGCCCAGCTGGAAGCTCTGCTGGAAGCATGCAGAGTATGGGAAAGGGAAGCACCGACCGCAGCTTGGGTGAGTGGAGAGAAACGCCGGAGATCCTGCCTGTCAGAGCAGGGATACGGCATGGTGCTAACAATACATGTGTAATATATGTGTGTAGGTGTGTTTTATATACAGTACAGACCAAAAGCTTGGACACACCTTCTCATTTAAAGATTTTTCTGTATTTTCATGACTATGCAAATTGTAAATTCACACTGAAGGCATCAAAACTATGAATTACCGTACCACATGTAGAATTATATACTTAACAAAAAAGTGTGAAACAACTTAACCCCTTCATGACCCAGCCTATTTTGACCTTAAAGACCTTGCCGTTTTTTGCAATTCTGACCAGTGTCCCTTTATGAGGTAATAACTCAGGAACGCTTCAACGGATCCTAGCGGTTCTGAGATTGTTTTTTCGTGACATATTGGGCTTCATGTTAGTGGTAAATTGAGGTCAATAAATTATGCGTTTATTTGTGATAAAAACGGAAAATTGGCAAAAATTTTGAAAATTTCGCAATTTTCACATTTTGAATTTTTATTCTGTTAAACCAGAGAGTTATGTGACACAAAATAGTTAATAAATAACATTTCCCACATGTTTACTTTACATCAGCACAATTTTGGAAACAATATTTTTTTTTGCTAGGAAGTTATAAGGGTTAAAATTTGACCAGCGATTTCTCATTTTTACAACGAAATTTACAAAACCATTTTTTTAGGGACCACCTCACATTTGAAGTCAGTTTGAGGGGTCTATATGGCTGAAAATACCCAAAAGTGACACCATTCTAAAAACTGCACCCCTCAAGGTACTCAAAACCACATTCCAGAAGTTTATTAACCCTTCAGGTGCTTCACAGCAGCAGAAGCAACATGGAAGGAAAAAATGAACATTTAACTTTTTAGTCACAAAAATTATCTTTTGGCAACAATTTTTTTATTTTCCCAATGGTAAAAGGAGAAACTGAACCACGTAAGTTGTTGTCCAATTTGTCCTGAGTACGCTGATACCTCATATGTGGGGGTAAACCACTGTTTGGGCGCACGGCAGGGCTTGGAAGGGAAGGAGCGCCATTTGACTTTTTGAATCAAAAATTGGCTCCACTCTTTAGCGGACACCATGTCACGTTTGGAGAGCCCCCGTGTGCCTAAAAATTGGAGCTCCCCCACAAGTGACCCCATTTTGGAAACTAGACGCACCAGGGAACTTATCTAGATGCATAGTGAGCACTTTGAACCCCCAGGTGCTTCACAAATTGATCCGTAAAAATGAAAAAGTACTTTTTTTTCACAAAAAAATTATTTTAGCCTCAATTTTTTCATTTTCACATGGGCAACAGGATAAAATGGATCCTAAAATTTGTTGGGCAATTTCTCCTGAGTACACTGATACCTCATATGTGGGGGTAAACCACTGTTTGGGCACATGGTAAGGCTCGGAAGGGAAGGAGCGCCATTTGACTTTTTGAATGAAAAATTATCTCCATCGTTAGCGGACACCATGTCGCGTTTGGAAAGCTCCTGTGTGCCTAAACATTGGCGCTCCCCCACAAGTGACCCCATTTTGGAAACTAGACCCCCCAAGGAACTTATTTAGATGCCTAGTGAGCACTTTAAACCCTCAGGTGCTTCACAAAATGATCTGTAAAAATGAAAAAGTACTTTTTTTTCACAAAAAAATTATTTTCGCCTCAATTTTTTCATTATCACATGGGCAATAGGATAAAATGGATCATAAAATTTGTTGGGCAATTTCTCCCGAGTACGCCGATACCTCATATGTGGGGGTAAACCACTGTTTGGGCACTTGGCAGGGCTCGGAAGGGAAGGCGCGCCATTTGACTTTTTGAATGGAAAATTAGCTCCAATTATTAGCGGACACCATGTCGCGTTTGGAGAGCCCCTGTGTGCCTAAACATTGGAGCTCCCCCACAAGTGACCCCATTTTGGAAACTAGACCCCCCCAAGGAACTTATCTAGATGCATATTGAGCACTTTAAACCCCCAGGTGGTTCACAGAAGTTTATAACGCAGAGCCATGAAAATAAAAAATAATTTTTCTCTCCTCAAAAATGATTTTTTAGCCTGGAATTTCCTATTTTGCCAAGGTTAATAGGAGAAATTGGACCGCAAATATTGTTGTCTAGTTTGTCCTGAGTACGCTGATACCCCATATGTGGGGGTAAACCACTGTTTGGGCGCACGGCAGGGCTCGGAAGGGAAGGCACGCCATTTGGCTTTTTAAATGGAAAATTAGCTCCAATCATTAGCGGACACCATGTCACGTTTGGAGAGCCCCTGTGTGCCTAAACATTGGAGATCCCCCAGAAATGACCCCATTTTGGAAACTAGTCCACCAAAGGAACTAATCTAGATGTGTGGTGAGGACTTTGAACCCCCAAGTGCTTCACAGAAGTTTATAACACAGAGCCATGAAAAAAAAAAAAATTATTTTCTCAAAAATGATCTTTTAGCCTGCAATTTTTTATTTTCCCAAGGGTATCAGGAGAAATTTGACCCCAAAAGTTGTTGTCCAGTTTCTCCTGAGTACGCTGATACCCCATATGTGGGGGTAAACCACTGTTTGGGCACATGCCGGGGCTCGGAAGTGAAGTAGTGACGTTTTGAAATGCAGACTTTGATGGAATGTTCTGTGGGCGTCACGTTGCGTTTGCAGAGCCCCTGATGTGGCTTAACAGTAGAAACCCCCCACAAGTGACCCCATTTTGGAAACTAGACCCCGAAAGGAACTTATCTAGATGTGTGGTGAGCACTTTGAACCCCCAAGTGCTTCACAGAAGTTTATAATGCAGAGCCATGAAAATAATAAATATGTTTTCTTTCCTCAAAAATAATTATTTAGCCCAGAATTTTTTAATTTTCCCAAGGGTAACAGGAGAAATTTGACCCCAATATTTGTTGTCCAGTTTCTCCTGAGTACGGTGATACCCCATATGTGGGGGTAAACTACTGTTTGGGCACATGCCGGGGCTCGGAATTGAAGTAGTGACGTTTTGAAAAGCAGACTTTGATGGAATGCTCTGCGGGCGTCACGTTGCGTTTGCAGAGCCCCTGATGTGGCTAAACAGTAGAAACCCCCCACAAGTGACCCCATTTTGGAAACTAGACCCCGAAAGGAACTTATCTAGATGTGTGGTGAGCACTTTGAACCCCCAAGTGCTTCATAGAAGTATATAATGCAGAGCCATGAAAATAATAAATACGTTTTCTTTCCTCAAAAATAATTATTTAGCCCAGAATTTTTTATTTTCCCAAGGGTTACAGGAGAAATTGGACCCCAAAAGTTGTTGTTCAGTTTCTCCTGAGTACGCTGATACCCCATGTGTGGAGGTAAACCACTGTTTGGGCACACGTCGGGGCTCAGAAGGGAAGTAGTGACTTTTGAAATGCAGACTTTGATGGAATGGTCTGCGGGCGTCACGTTGCGTTTGCAGAGGCCCTGGTGTGCCTAAACAGTAGAAACCCCCCACAAGTGACCCCATTTTAGAAACTAGACCCCCCAAGGAACTTATCTAGATATGTGGTGAGCACTTTGAACCCCCAAGTGCTTCACAGACGTTTACAACGTAAAGCCGTGAAAATAATAAATCATTTTTCTTTCCTCAAAAATGATGTTTTAGCAAGCATTTTTTTGTTTTCACAAGGGTAACAGGAGAAATTGGACCCCAGTAATTGTTGCGCAGTTTATCCTGAGTATGCTGGTACCCCATATGTGGGGGTAAACCACTGTTTGGGCACACGTCAGGGCTCGGAATTGAGGGAGCACCATTTGACTTTTTGAATACGAGATTGGCTGGAATCAATGGTGGCGCCATGTTGCGTTTGGAGACCCCTGATGTGCCTATACAGTGGTAACCCCTCAATTCTACCTCCAACACTAACCCCAACACACCCCTAACCCTAATCCCAACTGTAGCCATAACCCTAATCACAACCCTAACCCCAACACACCCCTAACCACAACCCTAACCCCAACACACCCATAACCCTAACCACAACCCTAATTCCAACTGTAGCCATCACCCTAATCACAGCCCTAACCCTAACCCCAACACACCCCTAACCCTAATCCCAACTGTAGCCATAACCCTAATCACAACCCTAACCACAACACACCCCTAACCACAACCCTAATTCCAACCCTAACCCTAAGGTTATGTGCCCACGTTGCAGATTCGTGTGAGATTTTTCAGCATCATTTTTGAAAAATCCGCGGGTAAAAGGCACTGCGTTTTACCTGCGGATTTTCCGCGGATTTCCAGTGTTTTTTGTGCGGATTTCACCTGCGGATTCCTATTGAGGAACAGGTGTAAAACGCTGCGGAATCCGCACAAAGAATTGACATGCTGCGGAAAATACAACGCAGTGTTTCCGCGCGGTATTTTCCGCACCATGGGCACAGCGGATTTGGTTTCCATATGTTTACATGGTACTGTACACCTGATGGAACACTGCTGCGAATCCGCAGCGGCCAATCCACTGCGGATCCGCAGCCAAATCCGCACCGTGTGCACATAGCCTAATTCTAAAGGTATGTGCACACGCTGCGGAAAACGCTGCGGATCCGCAGCAGTTTCCCATGAGTTTACAGTTCAATGTAAACCTATGGGAAACAAAAATCGCTGTACACACGCTGCAGAAAAACTGCACGGAAACGCAGCGGTTTACATTCCGCAGCATGTCACTTCTTTGTGCGGATTCCGCAGCGGTTTTACAACTGCTCAAATAGAAAATCGCAGTTGTAAAACCGCAGTGAAATGCGCAGAAAAAACGCGGTAAATCCGCCATAAATCCGCAGCGGTTTAGCACTGCGGATTTATCAAATCCGCAGCGGAAAAATCCGCAGAGGACCAGAATACGTGTGCACATACCGAAACCCTACCCCTAACCCTACCCCTAACCCTACCCCTAACCCTACCCCTAACCCTAACCCTACCCCTAACCCTACCCCTAACCCTACCCCGAACCCTACCCCTAACCCTAGCCCTAACCCTAACCCTACCCCTAACCCTACCCCTAACCCTACCCCAAACCCTAACCCTACCCCTAACCCTACCCCTAACCCTAGCCCTAACCCTACCCCTAACCCTACCCCTAACCCTACCCCTAACCCTAACCCTATTCTAACATTAGTGGAAAAAAAAAAATCTTTATTTTTTTATTGTCCCTACCTATGGGGGTGACAAAGGGGGGGTCATTTATTATTTTTTTTATTTTGATCACTGAGATAGATTATATCTCAGTGATCAAAATGCACTTTGGAACGAATCTGCCGGCCGGCAGATTCGGCGGGCGCACTGCGCATGCGCCCGCCATTTTGGAAGATGGCGGCGCCCGGGGAGAAGACGGACGGACCCCGGCAGGATCGGTAAGTATGATAGGGTCAGGGGGGGAGCACGGGGGGGGGGATCGGAGCATGGGGGGGTGAATCGGAGCGCGGGAGGGGTGGAACGGAGCACGGGGGGAGTGGAACGGAGCACGGGGAGGTAGAACGGAGCACGGGGGGTGGAACGGAGCACGGGGGGGTGGAACGGAGCACGGGGGCGTGGATCGGAGTGCAGGGGGGGTGATTGGAGCACGGGGGGGTGATTGAAGCACGGGGGGAGCGGACAAGAGCACGGGGGGGAGCGGAGCACAGGACAGAGGGGAGCCGGAGCAGTGTACCGGACAGATCGGGGGGCTGGGGGGGGCGATCGGTGGGGTGGGGTGGGGGCACATTAGTATTTCCAGCCATGGCCGATGATATTGCAGCATCGGCCATGGCTGGATTGTAATATTTCACCCGTTATAATAGGTGAAATATTACAAATCGCTCTGATTGGCAGTTTCACTTTCAACAGCCAATCAGAGCGATCGTAGCCACGAGGGGGTGAAGCCACCCCCCCGGGCTAAACTACCACTCCCCCTGTCCCTGCAGATCGGGTGAAATGGGAGTTAACCCTTTCACCCGGCCTGCAGGGACGCGATCTTTCCATGACGCCACATAGGCGTCATGGGTCGGATTGGCACCGACTTTCATGACGCCTACGTGGCGTCAAAGGTCGGGAAGGGGTTAAAATATGTCTTATATTCTAGGTTCTTCAAAGTAGCCACCTTTTGCTTTGATGACTGCTTTGCATACTCTTGGCATACAGTGAGGAAAATAAGTATTTGATACACTGCTGATTTAGCAAGTTTTCCCACCTACAAATAATGGAGACGTCTGTAATTTTTATCATAGGTACACTTCACTTGTGAGAGACAGAATCCAAAAATAAAATCCAGAAAATCACATTGTATGATTTTTATAGCATTAAATTGCATTTTATTAAATGAGATAAGTATTTAATATAATGGAAAAAGATCATTTAATATTTGGTACATAAACCTTTCTTCGCAATTAGAGAGGTCAGATGCTTCCTGTAGTTCTTGACCAGGTTTGCACACACTGCAGCAGGGATTTTGGCCCACTCCTCCATACAGATCTTCTCTATATGTTTCAGGTTTCACGGCTGTTGCTGGACAACATTGAGTTTCAGCTCCCTCCAAAGATTTTCTATTGGGTCTGGAGACTGGCTAGGCTACTCTAGGACCTTGAAATTCTTCTTACAGAGCCACTCCTTAGTTGCCCTGGCTGTGTGTTTCTGGTCATTGTCATGCTAGAAGACCTAGCCCCGACACATCTTCAATGCTCTTACTGACGGAAGGAGGTTGATTGCCAAAATCTTGCGATACATGACCCCATCAATCCTCCCTTAATTATGAGTCACCCGCCAGGGCCGTGGGGTACTCGGTATCGGGCCCGGTACTTAAAGGGGATGTCATGTTGGCTACGATCCGGTCCGTGGCCCTGGGCGCCAAATTAAAAGTGAATGTCCTTAAAGGGGTTTGGAATAAAGTTTGTGTTCATGACGCCACCTGTGGTGTTCGGTCAGTGGGGACCGATGCTGCTTAAAGGGGTCCTTTGGGGTGATGCTATGGCAGCTAAGATGGTATAACTTCCCACAGGTGAAGTAAGTCCCCAGGGCTCCCGGTGTATAGATGAGGATGGTGAGTGGTGCAGTAAAGAAAGAGGACACAGGTTTGCAGTCTCTTTTCCTGGTTTACTGAAGGCTTCAGGCAACTGCAGTCCAGGGCACCAGATCACAGGTACAGGCAGGGTCCGGCCATCTTGGAAGCGAGTTCAGAATCCTCTTTACCAGGTGGAGTTAAAAGCCTTCCTACTAGTGTGGTGGTGTAGTTCCTTACTGCCTATGGCTTCTGTTAAGGTCCTCACAGTTCTCTCTGTCCTCCATAAAGGTGGGACACTAACCTGTATGACAGGTGGCTCGAGCCTTTTTACAGGGTCTCTATCACGACCCGGGCTCTATGCTCCACTGTGTCTCCTGGGTATTAGAACGAACAGGTTACGTGTAGTCCAGCTGTCCTGCCGGTTTCTGCTGTCAGTCTTGGAATCCCTCACAACCTCGGTCTTCCAGCTACTGATGTCTATGCTCTGCAGGGAGGTAGCCCAATCTCAGCTGTCCTCCCCAGTTGTCACTCTCCCGTGCTTCGCTCTCCTGCACGCTCACTACAAATCTGTTCGTCTTTCTGTGTTATCTCTGTCCAGGAGCTGCAGCTCTTTCTCGTGGCTGCAGCACGGCCACTCAGTCCTTCGTCTCTCTTTCTGCCAGGAGCTGCAGACTCCCACGTCTGCTCAGCTACACTCCTCTCGTACCAGCTCCGCCTAGCTGATGCTCTCGACAAGCTCCCTTGTGGCAATCTCTCTCTAGCCCCCTCTGACAGGGAGCTCCCACTTAGCACATCTTCCTGCTTCACTGTCCTCTCACCAACTGCCTTTCCCTCCAGACCAGAATGTATATCTAGGGAAGCTCCCCTTAAACCGGGTTTAGAGCTCCCCTTCTCGCCTGGAGTGTAAACATGTTTTATGCTTGTGTTTAGCTGATGAAAGAGATCTCCACTCTCTTCCAAGCATGACATCACTCTCCCCATGAGGAAAGCAATGCCACTGTAACAACCAGGACCCTGGGGTGTTACAAATACAGTGCAGTCATCCTCTCCCCTTTGCACAAAAACAACCCCAAAGTATGATGTTTCACCCACCATGCTTTACTGTTGGAACGGTGTTCTTGGGGTTGTACCTATCCTTCTTCATCCTCCAAACACGGCGAGTGGAGTTGATACCAAAAAGTTCTATTTTGGTCTCATCTGACCACATGACCTTCTTCCATGCCTTCTCTGGATCATCCAGAAGGTCTTTGGCGAACTTCAGACAGGCCTGGACATGTGCTAGCGTGAGCAGGGGGACCTTGCGTGCCCTGCAGAACTTCAATCCATAACTGGATAGCATGTTACTAAAGGTAATAATTGAGACTGTGGTCCCAGCTCTCTTCAGGTCATTGACCAGGTCCTCCCATGTAGTTCTGGGTTCAATCCTGACTAGTGTTGAGCGATACCTTCCAATATCCAGAAGTATCGGTATCGGATTGGATCGGTCGATATCCAAAAAATGAATAAGCAGTTGTCCAGAGGGCGCTGCACAATAACTGAATCTAATTGCAGTAAATATAGGGATGAAAACCATTCAATTCATCCGTAAAATAAACAATATAAAAAATATATATTTGCGCTAAAATTTCAGTAAAAATATAAATAGAAGCATAACACCGTGTGAAACTGGCCAAATGATTACTATATAGGTGCGATAGTATATAATATTACCTCGATCTTATGTGCTGTATATGAATACTCTCCCCTGTAGCATGGAAGGTCCTTCAGATGGTGTCCGTTCGGTTCCAATGTTAAAGTCTTGACAGATGCCAACAAGAAGTAGGTGATGAAAAGATGGGCAACAAAATAACGATAATCTGGGGGACGCCGTCCCGGCCGGTGACAGGCGTACCACCCAAAGAAAAAGCATTGGGCCGTGCACAGGCAGAAAGGGCTCTGTCCAAAGAAAGAGACGGCAAGATGCAGCGCAGCTGCAGGACCTTGCGTGACGTCACTGACACGTGATAGATCACGTGACCGGCTACGGAGCGCTGTTGTGATAGGCAATTCAGTATCACAATGGACATAGCGGTCAGAGCACATACAGTGATCTGACAATAACCCAAAATAATAGAACGAGCTCTGAGACGTGGGAACTCTGCAGACCACAATCCCTAATCCTCTCCAAACAACACTAGAGGCAGCCGTGGATTGCGCCTAACTCTGCCTATGCAACTCGGCACAGCCTGAGAAACTAACTAGCCTGAAGATAGAAAATAAGCCTACCTTGCCTCAGAGAAATACCCCCAAGGAAAAGGCAGCCCCCCACATATAATGACTGTGAGTTAAGATGAAAAGACAAACGTAGGGATGAAATAGATTCAGCAAAGTGAGGCCCGACTTTCTTAACAGAGCGAGGATAGGAAAGATAACTTTGCGGTCTACACAAAACCCTAAAGAAAACCACGCAAAGGGGGCAAAAAGACCCTCTGTACCGAACTAACGGCACGGAGGTACACCCTTTGCGTCCCAGAGCTTCCAGCAAAACAATTAGACAAGCTGGACAGAAAAAATAGCAAACAAATAGCAAAGAAGAACTTAGCTATGCAGAGCAGCAGGCCACAGGAATGATCCAGGGAAAAACAAGTCCAACACTGGAACATTGACAGGAAGCATGGATCAAAGCATTAGGTGGAGTTAAGTAGAGAAGCACCTAACGACCTCACCAGATCACCTGAGGGAGGAAACTCAGAAGCCGCAGTACCACTTTCCTCCACAAACGGAAGCTCCCAGAGAGAATCAGCCGAAGTACCACTTGTGACCACAGGAGGGAGCTCTGCCACAGAATTCACAACAGTACCCCCCCCTTGAGGAGGGGTCACCGAACCCTCACCAGAGCCCCCAGGCCGACCAGGATGAGCCACATGAAAGGCACGAACAAGATCGTGAGCATGGACATCAGAGGCAAAAACCCAGGAATTATCTTCCTGAGCATAACCCTTCCATTTACCGTAACCAGATACTGGAGTTTCCGTCTTGAAACACGAGAATCCAAAATCTTCTCCACAATATACTCCAATTCCCCCTCCACCAAAACCGGGGCAGGAGGGTCAACAGATGGAACCATAGGTGCCACGTATCTCCGCAACAATGACCTATGGAATACGTTATGTATGGAAAAAGAATCTGGAAGGGTCAGACGAAAAGACACAGGATTAAGAACCTCAGAAATCCTATACGGACCAATGAAACGAGGTTTAAACTTAGGAGAGGAAACCTTCATAGGAATATGACGAGAAGATAACCAAACCAGATCCCCAACACGAAGTCGGGGACCCACACGGCGTCTGCGATTAGCGAAACGTTGAGCCTTCTCCTGGGACAAGGTCAAATTGTCCACTACATGAGTCCAAATCTGCTGCAACCTGTCCACCACAGTATCCACACCAGGACAGTCCGAAGACTCAACCTGTCCTGAAGAGAAACGAGGATGGAACCCAGAATTGCAGAAAAATGGCGAAACCAAGGTAGCCGAGCTGGCCCGATTATTAAGGGCGAACTCAGCCAAAGGCAAAAAGGACACCCAGTCATCCTGATCGGCAGAAACAAAGCATCTCAGATAGGTTTCCAAGGTCTGATTGGTTCATTCGGTCTGGCCATTAGTCTGAGGATGAAAAGCCGAGGAAAAAGACAAGTCAATGCCCATCCTACCACAAAAGGCTTGCCAAAACCTCGAAACAAACTGGGAACCTCTGTCAGAAACTATATTCTCTGGAATGCCATGCAAACGAACCACATGCTGGAAGAACAATGGCACCAAATCAGAGGAGGAAGGCAATTTAGACAAGGGTACCAGGTGGACCATCTTAGAAAAGCGATCACAGACCACCCAAATGACTGACATCTTTTGAGAAACGGGAAGATCTGAAATAAAATCCATAGAGATATGTGTCCAAGGCCTCTTCGGGACCGGCAAGGGCAAAAGCAACCCACTGGCACGAGAACAGCAGGGCTTAGCCCGAGCACAAATCCCACAGGACTGCACAAAAGTACGCACATCCCGCGACAGAGATGGCCACCAAAAGGATCTAGCCACTAACTCTCTGGTACCAAAGATTCCAGGATGACCAGCCAACACCGAACAATGAACCTCAGAGATAACTTTATTCGTCCACCTATCAGGGACAAACAGTTTCTCCGCTGGACAACGATCAGGTTTATTAGCCTGAAATTTTTGCAGCACCCGCCGCAAATCAGGGGAGATGGCAGACACAATTACTCCTTCCTTGAAGATACCCGCCGGCTCAGTTAACCCGGAGAGTCGGGCACAAAACTCCTAGACAGAGCATCTGCCTTCACATTTTTAGAGCCCGGAAGGTACGAAATCACAAAGTCAAAACGGGCAAAAAACAGCGACCAACGAGCCTGTCTAGGATTCAAACGCTTAGCAGACTCGAGATAAGTCAAGTTCTTATGATCAGTCAATACCACCACGCGATGCTTAGCTCCTTCAAGCCAATGACGCCACTCCTCGAATGCCCACTTCATGGCCAGCAACTCTCGGTTGCCCACATCATAATTTCGCTCAGCAGGCGAAAACTTCCTAGAAAAAAAAGCGCATGGTTTCATCACCGAGCAATCAGAACCTCTCTGCGACAAAACAGCCCCTGCTCCAATCTCAGAAGCATCAACCTCGACCTGGAACGGAAGAGAAACATCTGGTTGACACAACACAGGGGCAGAAGAAAAACGACGCTTCAACTCTTGAAAAGCTTCCACAGCAGCAGAAGACCAATTGACCAAATCAGCACCCTTCTTGGTCAAATCGGTCAATGGTTTGGCAATACTAGAAAAATTGCAGATGAAGCGACGATAAAAATGAGCAAAGCCCAGGAACTTTTGCAGACTTTTCAGAGATGTCGGCTGAGTCCAATCATGGATGGCTTGGACCTTAACAGGATCCATCTCGATAGTAGAAGGGGAAAAGATGAACCCCAAAAATGAAACCTTCTGCACACCAAAGAGACACTTTGATCCCTTCACAAACAAAGAATTAGCACGCAGGACCTGAAAAACCGTTCTGACCTGCTTCACATGAGACTCCCAATCATCCGAGAAGATCAAAATGTCATCCAAGTACACAATCAGGAATTTATCCAGGTACTCTCGGAAGATGTCATGCATAAAGGACTGAAACACTGATGGAGCATTGGCAAGTCCGAATGGCATCACTAGATACTCAAAATGACCCTCGGGCGTATTAAATGCAGTTTTCCATTCATCGCCTCGCCTGATTCGCACCAGATTATACGCACCACGAAGATCTATCTTGGTGAACCAACTAGCCCCCTTAATCCGAGCAAACAAATCAGATAACAATGGCAAGGGGTACTGAAATTTAACAGTGATCTTATTAAGAAGGCGGTAATCTATACAAGGTCTCAGCGAACCATCCTTCTTGGCTACAAAAAAGAACCCTGCTCCTAATGGCGACGATGACGGGCGAATATGCCCCTTCTCCAGGGATTCCTTCACATAACTGCGCATAGCGGTGTGCTCAGGCACGGATAAATTAAACAGTCGACCTTTTGGGAATTTACTACCAGGAATCAAATTGATAGCACAATCACAATCCCTATGCGGAGGTAGGGCATCGGACTTGGGCTCATCAAATACATCCCGGTAATCAGACAAGAACTCTGGAACCTCAGAAGGGGTGGATGACGAAATTGACAGAAATGGAACATCACCATGTACCCCCTGACAACCCCAGCTGGACACCGACATGGATTTCCAATCCAATACTGGATTATGGGCTTGTAGCCATGGCAACCCCAACACGACCACATCATGCAGATTATGCAACACCAGAAAGCGAATAACCTCCTGATGTGCAGGAGCCATGCACATGGTCAGCTGGGTCCAGTATTGAGGCGTAGCATCAATTCCTCTCAATGGAATAGGACACTGCAAGGGCTCCAAGAAAAACCCACAACGCTTAGCATATTCCAAGTTCATCAAATTCAGGGCAGCGCCTGAATCCACAAACGCCATGACAGAATACGATGACAAAGAGCAGATCAAGGTAACGGACAGAAGAAATTTTGACTGTACTGTACCAATGGTGGCAGACCTAGCGAACTGCTTAGTGCGCTTAGGACAATCAGAGATAGCATGAGTGGAATCACCACAGTAGAAACACAGCCCATTCAGACATCTGTGTTCTTGCCGTTCAACTCTGGTCATAGTCCTATCGCACTGCATAGGCTCAGGTTTAATCTCAGGTAATACCGCCAAATGGTGCACAGATTTACTCTCACGCAAGCGTTGACCGATCTGAATGGCCAAAGACATAGACTCATTCAAACCAGCAGGCATAGGAAATCCCACCATGACATCCTTAAGGGATTCAGAGAGACCCTTTCTGAATATAGCTGCCAGCGCAGATTAATTCCATTGAGTGAGCACGGACCACTTTCTAAATTTCTGGCAATATACCTCTATCTCATCCTGAGCCTGACAAAGAGCCAGCAAATTTTTTTCTGCCTGATCCACTGAATTAGGCTCATCGTACAGCAATCCAAGCGCCAGGAAAAACGCATCAATATTACTTAATGCAGGATCTCCTGACGCAAGAGAAAATGCCCAGTCCTGAGGGTCGCCACGCAAAAAAGAAATGACGATCCTAACCTGTTGAACTGGGTCACCAGAGGAGCGAGGTTTCAAAGCCAGAAATAGTTTACAATTATTTTTGAAACTCAGAAATTTAGTTCTATCTCCAAAACACAAATCTGGAATAGGAATTCTCGGTTCTAACAAAGAATTCTGAACCACAAAATCTTGAATATTTTGAACTCTTGCCGTGAGCTGATCCACACATGAAGACAGACCTTTAATGTCCATTGCTACACCTGTGTCCTGAACCACCCAAATGTCTAGGGGAAAAAAAAGGCAAAACACAGTGCAAAGAAAAAAAAATGGTCTCAGAACTTCTTTTTTCCCTCTATTGAGAATCATTAGCACTTTTGGCTTCCTGTACTGTTGTGATAGGCAATTCAGTATCACAATGGACATAGCGGTCAGAGCACATACAGTGATCTGACAATAACCCAAAATAATAGAACGAGCTCTGAGACGTGGGAACTCTGCAGACCGCAATCCCTAATCCTCTCCAAACAACACTAGAGGCAGCCGTGGATTGCGCCTAACTCTGCCTATGCAACTCGGCACAGCCTGAGAAACTAACTAGCCTGAAGATAGAAAATAAGCCTACCTTGCCTCAGAGAAATACCCCCAAGGAAAAGGCAGCCCCCCACATATAATGACTGTGAGTTAAGATGAAAAGACAAACGTAGGGATGAAATAGATTCAGCAAAGTGAGGCCCGACTTTCTTAACAGAGCGAGGATAGGAAAGATAACTTTGCGGTCTACACAAAACCCTAAAGAAAACCACGCAAAGGGGGCAAAAAGACCCTCTGTACCGAACTAACGGCACGGAGGTACACCCTTTGCGTCATAGAGCTTCCAGCAAAACAATTAGACAAGCTGGACAGAAAAAATAGCAAACAAATAGCAAAGAAGAACTTAACTATGCAGAGCAGCAGGCCACAGGAATGATCCAGGGAAAAACAAGTCCAACACTGGAACATTGACAGGAAGCATGGATCAAAGCATTAGGTGGAGTTAAGTAGAGAAGCACCTAACGACCTCACCAGATCACCTGAGGGAGGAAACTCAGAAGCCGCAGTACCACTTTCCTCCACAAACGGAAGCTCCCAGAGAGAATCAGCCAAGTACCACTTGTGACCACAGGAGGGAGCTCTACCACAGAATTCACAACAGAGCGCACACCAAACCACTTTTCCAACGCGTTTCGGAATCGCTGATTCCTTCTTCAGGGATGGTATGGTGTGCACTGTGTGCGTCCTTTATAGAGTGCCGGATCTCTTACTATTGCTTCATTGGTTAAAGGCAAACAATTCTACCTCACTATTCAAACCGGTGCCATGGTATTCATTTCAAAAATGCATTTAGTTTCTGCCCAGGACATTTGATGAATGAAGTTACCACCACGTCCATCTTTTCTAACTATTTTTAGTCCCGTAACCTTAATGTCCTTCAATAAGCCCCCATGGTGTTTTAAAAAATGCATAGATAGGGGATGTCCGGTAAACTTATTACTGATGTACCGTAAATGCTCTGCAATTCTGACGTGCATTCATCGTATGGTTCGACCTATGTATAATTTTCCATTTCTTGTCCGAAATGCTCCTAATGTCACGTATGACATTATTCTGGAACGCATCAAATGCTTCCGAATATTCCGTAGTCCAATAACGAGTGTCCCACGACGATCTCCCCTATAGAACAGTGGCATCGGGTGATGTCACTGCTCTATAGGACCTTCAGTGACACACTGACAGGAGACAATGCCAAATACAGGACTATTCTTGAAGAAAACCTGTAGGAGTCTGCAAAAGACCTGAGACTGGGACGGAGATTTGTCTTCCAACAAGACAATGATCCCAAGCATAAAGCAAAATCTACAATGGAATGGTTCACAAATAAACATATCCAGGTGTTAGAATGGCCAAGTCAAAGTCCAGACCTCAATCCAATCCATAATATTATTATTATTATTATACATTTTTATAGCGCCATTTATTCCATGGCGCTTTACATGTGAATACGGGGCAAATATAGACAAATATATTAAACATGAGCAGATAACAAGGCACACGGGTACATAAGGAGGGAAGACCCTGCCCGCGAGGGGTCACCGTCTGCAGGGGATGGGTGATGAAACACGGGGAGAGGGTAGGGCAGGTTGTGCGGCGGTTCAGTAACTTCAGGATCACTGCAGTCTGTAGGCTTGTCGGAAGAGGTGAGTCTTCAGGTTATTTTTGAAGGTTTCTATGGTAGGCGAGAGTCTGATGTGTTGGGGTAGAGAGTTCCAGAGTATGGGGGAAGCACGGGAGAAGTCTTGGATGCGGTTGTGGGAAGAAGAGATGAGAGGGGCGTAGAGAAGGAGGTCTTGAGAGCATCGGAGGTTGCGTATTGGTAGGTACCGGGAGACCATGTCACAGATGTATGGAGGAGACAGGTTGTGGATGGCTTTGTATGTCAGTGTGAGGGTTTTGAACTGGAATCTCTGGGCGATAGGAAGCCAGTGAAGGGCTTGACACAGGGGAGAGGCTGGGGAATAGCGGGGAGACAGGGAGATTAGTCGGGCAGCAGAGTGTAGGATGGATTGGAGTGGTGCCAGAGTGCTAGAGGGGAGTCCAGAGAGTAGGAGGTTGCATTAGTCGAGGCGGGAGATGATAAGGGCATGCACTAGCGTTTTTGCAGTATTGCGGTCAAGGAAAGCACGGATCCGGGAAATATTTTTGAGTTTGAGACGACAGGAGGAGGCAAGGGCTTGGATATGTGGCTTGAAAGAGAGGGCAGAGTCGAGGATCACCTCGAGGCACCGGGCGTGTGGGACTGGGGAAAGTGAGCAGCCATTGACATTGATGGATAGGTCTGGTGGAGGGGTAGAGTGAGATGTGAGATGGGGGAAAGATGATGAATTCTGTTTTGTCCACGTTCAGTTGCAGAAAGCGAGCAGAAAAGAAGGCTGAAATAGCAGACAGACAGTGCGGGATTTTGGTAAGTAAGGAGGTGAGGTCAGGTCCGGATAGGTAGATCTGCGTGTCATCAGCGTAGAGATGGTACTGCAAACCGTGGGATTCTATGAGCTGTCCCAGGCCAAACGTGTAGATGGAGAAGAGTAGGGGTCCAAGAACAGAGCCTTGAGGAACACCGACTGACAAGGGGCGAAGTGAGGAGGTGGTGTGGGGGAGGGAGACACTGAATGTTCGGTCTGTCAGATATGACGAGAATATGAATATGTGAAAAGAGCTGAAAACTGCTGTTCACAAACAATCTCCATCAAACCTCACTGAGCTCAAGCTGTTTGCCAAGGAAGAATGGGCAAGAATTTCAGCCTCTCGCTGTACAAAACTGATAGACATACCCCAAACAACTTGCAGCTGTAATTGCAGCAAAAGGTGGCGCAACAAAGTATTAAGTTAAAGGGGCCGAATAATATTGCACGCCCCACTTTTCAGTTTTTGAATTTCCACAAAAATGTTTAAATAATCAATAAATTTCATTAAACTTCACAATTGTGTTCCACTTGTTGTTGATTCTTCACCAAAAATGTACATTTAGTATCTTTATGTTTGAAGCATGATATGTGGGAAAAGGTTGAAAAATTCCAGGGGGCCCTATACTTATACTTTCGCAAGGCACTATATACAGCTCTGGCAAAAAATAAGAGACCACTGCAAAAAATTTTGTCTGATTTTTCTCTTTATAGGTATATTTTTGAGTAAAATGTAAATTGTTATTTTATTCTATAAACTACTGACAACAACATGTCTCTGAAGTTCAAAGCAATACATTTTGTATTTTTTTTTTCTGAAAATGAGAAATGGTCAAAATAACCAAAAAGTGCATTGCTTGCAGACCTCAAATAATGCAAAAAAAAGGCAAGTTCATAATCATTTAGAAACAACAATACTAATGTTTTAACTCAGAAAGAGTTCAGAAACCAATATTTTGTGGAATAACCATGATTTTTAGTCACAGCTTTCATGCGACTTGGCATGCTTTCCACCAGTTTTTCACACTGCTTTTGGGTGACCTTATGCCACTCCTGGTACAAAAATGTAAGCAATTTTTCTCTGTTTGATGGCTTCTGACTATCCATCTTCCTCTTGATTACATTCCAGAGGTTTTCAATGGGGTTCAGGTGTAAGGGTCTAGCAGGAACGCGTGATGCAGTGACGAGCAGGAGGCAGAGCAAGAGTTAACAGATTTTATATATATATACTCAACAGTAAATACTCCACGCAGGGAGTAAGGGGGTGTAAATATACAGGCCCACAATGTATATATAGCAATGGAGTAGCTACAATGGGTGAAATAACAGGATAATTTATTAGTCTTTGGTTCCTAGACGATGGTGGCTGGAAAATCCCATGATGGCGCCGTAGGTGGCCAGTGAAGTCTTTGAGCCGGTCCTGAAAGAAAGTGTAGCACTGTCTCTGTACTGCGGCAAAGCGTCCTGTTCTTGTTTCCTGTGGTCTTGTAATCCTGGAACGAGGTGCAGAATGGAGAAAGGTCTGCTGCACGGCTAATGATGTACACAGTCCTGGACTCGAGACCACAGTATCACCACTGCGAACCACGTGCAACGCCGGACCAGCACTGCAAGGAGGGACAGGAGGTGTCAGATGTACCGACCGGTTAGTGCTGTTAAGGTCGGAGAGTAACGGGGAATTAGTCTCGGGTAATACACAGTCTAGTATGCGCGGGGAATGGAGCACTGCAAAGCAGCCTTGTCAATTGGCGTCGGTCAGCGAAGAGGGAGTCAACGTTCTCCTGTAGCGCACGCTGGGTACCCGCCAAAAGCCCCGTTCCCACAAGAGCAGTCCCTTTTATATCACACCTGCCCCCAGCAGTCAGGTGCACCAGTCAGAAAATGCTTCACCCGTCAACATTGGTGACAGTCCTGACTTCCGGCTCTGACACACAAGAGAGACTACTATTCTGGTCCATCTTCCTACACAGGTCTGGAGATGGGGCTGGCCATGACAGGGATTTGATGTGGTGGTCCTTCATCCACACCTTGATTGACCTAGCTATGTTGCATGGTGCATTGTCCTGCTGGAAAAAAACAGTCTTCAGAGTTGGGGAACATTGCCTGAGCAGAAGGAATCAACTGTTTTTCCAGGATAATCTTGTATGCGGCTTGATTCATATGTCCTTCGCAAAGAACAACCTGTCCAATTCCAGCTTTGCTGATGCATCCCCAGATCATCACCGATCCTCCACCAAATTTCACAGTGGGTGCAAGACACTGTGGCTTGTACGCCTCTCCAGGTCTCCGTCTAACCATTAGATGACCAGGTATTGGGCAAAGCTGAAAATTAGACTCATCAGAGAAGATTACCTACTCCATTTCTCTATGGTCCAATCCTTATGGTCTTTGGCAAACTTCAGCCTGGCTCTCCTTTGCTTCTCATTGATGAAAGGCTTTTTCCTAGCTTTACATAATTTGAGTCCTGCCTCTAGGAGCCTGTTACGAACTGTTCTTGCCATGCACTTCACCCCAGCTGCCATTTGCCATTCCTTTTGTAGGTCACTTGATGTCATCCTGCGGTTGCTGAGTGACATTCGAATAAGATGACGGTCATCCCGGTCAGTGGAGAGTCATTTTTGCCCTCTGCTGGTCTGTAGTTTTGTTGTCCCCAATGTCTGCTGCTTGACCTTGTTGTAATGGACTGCCATCTTAGAAATTTTAAGGATGGAGGCAACATGACGCTCACTATGTCCCTTTGCTAGTAAAGCCAGAATTGAGCCCTTCTTTTCCTCATTCAGGTATCTTCTTTTCAACTCCTTTGGCATGGTTAAAAGTTATTTTTTCATTCCTATTACTTTTGGGATATTACTAGCACTTGTTTTACCATCCAGCTTGTCCTATCGCAAGAGGATTGTGAACACCACAGCAGTGTTTTTTATACTTTCCTTCGTTAAATAAGATTTGGTTCAGGTGATCACCTAATCAGAAGCACATTAAGTAGAATGAGGTGTACTCTGGTTGGAATTCAGCTGATACTGGAATGGAATGGCTGCCAGACATGTAGAGAAGCTGTTTTTTTAAAAACTGTGCAGTGGGTATATATATTTGATAGATAGAGTATGTGTGTGATGTGTTTAATATGTGTGTAATGTGTATATTAGATGTGTAAAAGTATGCAATGTATACACATATATGCAATGTGTGTAAAATGTGTTGTATGCATAGTATATGAAGGTATTATTGACATGTACAGCATTAATTACTTGTACAGAAAAGTGGCAATATTCGAATGTATAATACATAGTGGAATGGCTGAAATCTAGATTAAGTGTGTAAATGTATGCAATGTGTATATTAAGCTTGTAAATGTGTGTAATGTGTAAATACATATGCAATGTGTGTATAATATTTTGTATGAATGCAGAGAATTCATTAACATTTACAGTATAACAGCATTATTTATCTGTAAGGTATGTATAGTATTGTCATTAGCTGAGCTGGTGAGAATAGAGATATACTGCAAGCTTTTTATTTAGCACAATCTCCAAGATTTAAAGGAGTGTTCATTTTTTTATACCCTTCATGAATATATGTGTTTTGTACAAAAATTTGGGTGCATAGTAGCAAATAACAGAATACATAGCAGCATAATAAGTAAAAGACACTCCCTGTGTCCATAATGCTTATTCACACCCCTGAGCAAGTCTTTGTTTCAGTGTGTTCTCATGAGAATTACTACACCCTATGGGCTCATACTCACTTGCGAGCAACTCGGATGAGTATCGCATGTTAAAACCCGGCGCTGCTGCCGGCACTCGGATCGGAGCGTGCAGCCACATAGGAATGTATGCACGCTCCGCTCCTCGATGCCAGGTGCAGTGCCAGGTATTGACGTGCAAGACTCATCCGAGTTGCTCGCAAGCGAGTATGAGCCCTAAGAAATTTGGCAGGCCTAAGATTAATAACCCATTCTGTAAACCAATAGCAGTATAGTGTTATTTCTTCAAGTTTAACCCTGTATTACTCATTGTTGTGTGAGTACAATATTTTAGACTCAGACGTTTGATCAAACTGAAACAATTTTTTTTTTCTCCTTACATTTCTGAGACGCCAATAAGTAGAAGTCTGGAGAATTTCACTGATCAAAGATGCACAGGATGGTATATTCAAAAAATCTTAAGACAGCCATGCCCCATCATACACAATGAGGGTTAGATTTACCATTAGATAGGAGGCAGAACTTTGTGCACAATCTGAAAACCTCATCTAAAAAGTGAATTGGATTAGCAAAAAAGGTGTTTGATTATTTTGGCACAACAAAAATGATCAAGTAGAAGTGACAAAGTCAACACAAGAATGTCTAAAGAAATGCAAAATATTTATCATCCAACATAAAGCAGAGATGATAAATTCGGCATCTGGAGACTAATTCTACTTTCTAAGATGTGTAAATATTTAAGAATATTACTAAATCTGATGCTGTCTGCCTCCTATTTCCCCAGAACCACTACATGGTGTGGTGTATATCCACGTTATTCTTGTTTTATGCTTCCTTATTTGTGAGGATTTAGTAAAATTAGTTTCCTGGAAATCAGCTGTTTATTCAAAGAGAGTGAAGTCAGCAAATACAGTGCAAAGTATGTACCGTATATTGTTAAAGGGAGCATGCCAGTATAACCTGGGCATCTCCTGTATATAGTAATATGAAGCATGACGGTATAACCTGGTGTATGGTTTTGTACTCACTGAGGTGCGGTTGAGGTAGACACAGGAAGCGGTTTCATAAAAATGTCTAGTCAGGTTTATTATTATTAAACTTCATAAACCTGCTCAGCATAAGCACACAAAAGACAGCCTTGTCCAGCATAGAGTGAAAAGCATATAGCACTGTGGGTCTGCCTGCTCAGGTCAGTGTCCTTCAGAAAACACACTGAAGGCCTCCACACCTCCAGTCACAGACACTGAATGAGACATTTGATCTCCATTTTATCTGCCATATCATGCTCCCGGGATGGGGATATGTGAGCAGTCATTTCCACCCATCTAGTTTGATTGTTCATAAAACCCAGCCCTGAAACGACCTATTAACTCTCTCAGCACTATATGGCCGGAGCCTTCTTTTCCGGGCTCACATCACCAAAGCTACCAAACTCGATGATACATATCTCCCTTCAAGGACCTGTCTGGTGGCCATCTTACATACCCCCCTCTGTCCAAAGTCGGGGGGCTTGGCACCTTCTGCCATCAAATGGTGGACTCTCGACAGAGTGTCAGCATTGCCATACAGTTTCCCAGGACTATACTCTACATGGAAGTTAACCCCTTCCCGACCTTTGACGCCACGTAGGCGTCATGAAAGTCGGTGCCAATCCGACCCATGACGCCTATGTGGCGTCATGGAAAGATTGCGTCCCTGCAGATCGGGTGAAAGGGTTAACTCCCATTTCACCCGATCTGCAGGGACAGGGGAAGTGGTAGTTTAGCCCAGGGGGGGGTGGCTTCACCCCCCCCGTGGCTACGATCGCTCTGATTGGCTGTTGAAAGTGAAACTGCCAATCAGAGTGATTTGTAATATTTCACCTATTATAACTGGTGAAATATTACAATCCAGCCATGGCCGATGCTGCAATATCATCGGCCATGGCTGGAAACACTAATGTGCCCCCACCCCACCCCACCGATCGCCCCCCCAGCCCCCCGATCTGTCCGGTACACTGTACTGGCTCCCCGCCGTCCTGTGCTCCGCTCCCCCCGTGCTCTTGTCCGCTCACCCCGTGCTCCAATCACCCTCCCCGTGCTCCAACCACCCCCCCTGCACTCCGATCCACCCCCCCGTGCTCCGTTACACCCCCCGTGCTCCGTTCCACCGCCCCCGTGCTCCGTTCCACCCCCCCGTGCTCCGTTCCACCCCTCCCGCGCTCCGATTCACCCCCCCATGCTCCGATACCCCCCCCCCCCCGTGCTCCCGCCCCACCCCATCATACTTACCGATCCTGCCAGGGTCCGTCCGTCTTCTCCCCGGGCGCCGCCATCTTCCAAAATGGCGGGCGCATGCGCAGTGCGCCCACCGAATCTGCCGGCCGGCAGATTCGTTCCAAAGTGCATTTTGATCACTGAGATAAATTATATCTCAGTGATCAAAATAAAAAAAATAATAAATGACCCCCCCTTTGTCACCCCCATAGGTAGGGACAATAAAAAAAATAAAGAATTTTTTTTCCCCCACTAATGTTAGAATAGGGGTAGGGTTAGGGGTAGGGTTAGGGTTAGGGGTAGGGTTAGGGTTAGGGCTAGGGTTAGGGGTAGGGTTAGGGTTAGGGGTAGGGTTAGGGGTAGGGTTAGGGTTAGGGGTAGGGTTAGGGTTAGGGGTAGGGTTAGGGTTAGGGGTAGGGTTAGGGGTAGGGTTAGGGCTAGGGTTAGGGGTAGGGTTAGGGCTAGGGTTAGGGTTTCGGTATGTGCACATGTATTCTGGTCCTCTGTGGATTTTTCTGCTGCGGATTTGATAAATCCGCAGTGCTAATCCGCTGCAGATTTATGGCAGATTTACCGCGTTTTTTCTGCGCATTTCACTGCGGTTTTACAATTGCGATTTTCTATTTGAGCAGTTGTAAAACCGCTGCGGAATCCGCACAAAGAAGTGACATGCTGCGGAATGTAAACCCCTGCGTTTCCGTGCAGTTTTTCTGCAGCATGTGTACAGCGATTTTTGTTTCCCATAGGTTTACATTGAACTGTAAACTCATGGGAAACTGCTGCGGATCCGCAGCGTTTTCCGCAGTGTGTGCACATACCTTTAGAATTAGGCTATGTGCACACGGTGCGGATTTGGCTGCGGATCCGCAGCAGTGTTCCATCAGGTGTACAGTACCATGTAAACATATGGAAACCAAATCCGCTGTGCCCATGGTGCGGAAAATACCGAGCGGAAACGCTGCGTTGTATTTTCCGCAGCATGTCAATTCTTTGTGCGGATTCCGCAGCGTTTTACACCTGTTCCTCAATAGGAATCCGCAGGTGAAATCCGCACAAAAAACACTGGAAATCCGCGGAAAATCCGCAGGTAAAACGCAGTGCCTTTTACCCGCGGATTTTTCAAAAATGATGCTGAAAAATCTCACACGAATCCGCAACGTGGGAACATAGCCTTAGGGTTAGGGTTGGGTTGGAATTAGGGTTGTGGTTAGGGTTAGGGGTGTGTTGGGGTTAGGGTTGTGGTTAGGGGTGTGTTGGGGTTAGGGTTGGAATTAGGGTTATGGCTACAGTTGGGATTAGAGTTAGGGGTGTGTTGGGGTTAGTGTTGGAGGTAGAATTGAGGGGTTTTCACTGTTTAGGCACATCAGGGGTCTCCAAACGCAACATGGCGCCACCATTGATTCCAGCCAATCTTGTATTCAAAAAGTCAAATGGTGCTCCCTCAATTCCGAGCCCCGACGTGTGCCCAAACAGTGGTTTACCCCCACATATGGGGTACCCGCATACTCAGGACAAACTGCACAACAATTACTGGGGTCCAATTTCTCCTGATACCCTTGTGAAAATAAAAAAATGCTTGCTAAAACATCATTTTTGAGGAAAGAAAAATGATTTTTTATTTTCACGGCTCTGCGTTGTAAACGTCTGTGAAGCATTTGGGGGTTCAAAGTGCTCACCACATATCCAGATAAGTTCCTTTGGGGGTCTAGTTTACAAAATGGGGTCACTTGTGGGGGGTTTCTACTGTTTAGGCACACCAGGGGCTCTGCAAACGCAACGTGATGTCCGTAGACCATTCCATCAAAGTCTGCATTTCAAAAGTCACTACTTCCCTTCTGAGCCCCGACGTGTGCCCAAACAGTGGTTTACCCCCACACATGGGGTATCAGCGTACTCAGGAGAAACTGGACAACAACTTTTGGGGTCCAATTTCTCCTGTAACCCTTGGGAAAATAAAAAATTCTGGGCTAAATAATTATTTTTGAGGAAAGAAAATGTATTTATTATTTTCACGGCTCGGCATTATAAACTTCTATGAAGCACTTGGGGGTTCAAAGTGCTCACCACACATCTAGATAAGTTCCTTTCGGGGTCTAGTTTCCAAAATGGGGTCACTTGTGTTGGGTTTCTACTGTTTAGCCACATCAGGGGCTCTGCAAACGCAATGTGACGCCCGCAGAGCATTCCATCAAAGTCTGCATTTCAAAACGTCACTACTTCAATTCCGAGCTCCGGCATATGCCCAAACAGTAGTTTACCCCCACATATGGGGTATCACCGTACTCAGGAGAAACTGGACAACAAATATTGGGGTCAAATTTCTCCTGTTACCCTTGGGAAAATTAAAAAATTCTGGGCTAAATAATTATTTTTGAGGAAAGAAAACGTATTTATTATTTTCACGGCTCTGCATTATAAACTTCTGTGAAGCACTTGGGGGTTCAAAGTGCTCAACACACATCTAGATAAGTTCCTTTCAGGGTCTAGTTTCCAAAATGGGGTCACTTGTGGGGGGTTTCTACTGTTAAGCCACATCAGGGGCTCTGCAAACGCAACGTGACGCCCACAGAGCATTCCATCAAAGTCTGCATTTCAAAACGTCACTACTTCACTTCCGAGCCCCGGCATGTGCCCAAACAGTGGTTTACCCCCACATATGGGGTATCAGCGTACTCAGGAGAAACTGGACAACAACTTTTGGGGTCAAATTTCTCCTGATACCCTTGGGAAAATAAAAAATTGCAGGCTAAAAGATCATTTTTGAGAAAATAATTTTTTTTTTTATTTTCATGGCTCTGCATTATAAACTTCTGTGAAGCACTTGGGGGTTCAAAGTCCTCACCACACATCTAGATTAGTTCCTTTGGTGGACTAGTTTCCAAAATGGGGTTATTTCTGGGGGATCTCCAATGTTTAGGCACACAGGGGCTCTCCAAACGTGACATGGTGTCCGCTAATGATTGGAGCTAATTTTCCATTTAAAAAGCCAAATGGCGTGCCTTCCCTTCCGAGCCCTGCCGTGCGCCCAAACAGTGGTTTACCCCCACATATGGGGTATCAGTGTACTCAGGACAAACTGGACAACAACATTTGGGGTCCAATTTCTCCTATTACCCTTGGCAAAATAGGAAATTCCAGGCTAAAAAATCATTTTTGAGGAAAGAAAAATTATTTTTTATTTTCATGGCTCTGCGTTTTAAACTTCTGTGAAGCACCTGGGGGTTTAAAGTGCTCAATATGCATCTAGATAAGTTCCTTGGGGGGGTCTAGTTTCTAAAATGGGGTCACTTGTGGGGGAGCTCCAATGTTTAGGCACACAGGGGCTCTCCAAACGCGACATGGTGTCCGCTAACAATTGGAGCTAATTTTCCATTCAAAAAGTCAAATGGCGCGCCTTCCCTTCCGAGCCCTGCCGAGTGCCCAAACAGTGGTTTACCCCCACATATGAGGTATCTTCGTACTCAGGAGAAATTGCCCAACAAATTTTATGATCCATTTTATCCTATTGCCCATGTGAAAATGAAAAAATTGAGGCGAAAATAATTTTTTTGTGGAAAAAAAGTACTTTTTCATTTTTGCAGATCAATTTGTGAAGCACCTGAGGGTTTAAAGTGCTCACTAGGCATCTAAATAAGTTCCTTGGGGGGTCTAGTTTCCAAAATGGGGTCACTTGTGGGGGAGCGCCAATGTTTAGGCACACAGGAGCTCTCCAAACGCGACATGGTGTCCGCTAACGATGGAGATAATTTTTCATTCAAAAAGTCAAATGGCGCTCCTTCCCTTCCGAGCCTTACCATGTGCCCAAACAGTGGTTTACCCCCACATATGAGATATCAGTGTACTCAGGAGAAATTGACCAACAAATTTTAGGATCCATTTTATCCTGTTGCCCATGTGAAAATGAAAAAATTGAGGCTAAAAGAATTTTTTTGTGAAAAAAAAGTACTTTTTCATTTTTACGGATCAATTTGTGAAGCACCTGGGGGTCAAAGTGCTCACTATGCATCTAGATTAGTTCCTTGGGGCATCTAGTTTCCAAAATGGGGTCACTTGTGGGGGAGCTCCAATTTTTAGGCACACGGGGGCTCTCCAAACGTGACATGGTGTCCGCTAAAGAGTGGAGCCAATTTTTGATTCAAAAAGTCAAATGGCGCTCCTTCCCTTCCAAGCCCTGCCGTGCGCCCAAACAGTGGTTTACCCCCACATATGAGGTATCAGCGTACTCAGGACAAATTGGACAACAACTTTCGTGGTTCAGTTTCTCCTTTTACCATTGGGAAAATAAAAAAATTGTTGCCAAAAGATAATTTTTGTGACTAAAAAGTTAAATGTTAATTTTTTCCTTCCATGTTGCTTCTGCTGCTGTGAAGCACCTGAAGGCTTAATAAACTTCTTGAATGTGGTTTTGAGTACCTTGAGGGGTGCAGTTTTTAGAATGGTGTCACTTTTGGGTATTTTCGGCCAAATAGACCCCTCAAACTGACTTCAAATGTTAGGTGGTCCCTAAAAAAAATGGTTTTGTAAATTTCGTTGTAAAAATGAGAAATCGCTGGTCAAATTTTAACCCTTATAACTTCCTAGCAAAAAAAAATATTGTTTCCAAAATTGTGCTGATGAAAAGTAAACATGTGGGAAATGTTATTTATTAACTATTTTGTGTCACATAACTCTCTGGTTTAACAGAATAAAAATTCAAAATGTGAAAATTGCGAAATTTTCAAAATTTTCGCCAAATTTCCGTTTTTATCACAAATAAACGCAGAATTTATTGACCTACATTTACCACTAACATGAAGCCCAATATGTCACGAAAAAACAATCTCAGAACCGCTAGGATCCGTTGAAGCGTTCCTGAGTTATTACCTCATAAAGGGACACTGGTCAGAATTGCAAAAAGCGGCAAGGTCTTTAAGGTCAAAATAGGCTGGGTCATGAAGGGGTTAAAATCCTGCAGTGCTAGGAACCACCTGGTTACTCGGGCATTCTTCCCTTTCTTCTCCCTCATCCACTTCAGTGGGGCAAAGTCTGACATTAGCTTGAATTTCCTGCCTAAGAGGTAGTATCTTAGAATATGCAGAAGAAAAAATATATTTAGCTCACCCTTTAGATGAATTTCCTTATGAGTCCAGGAAATATTGAGCACGGATTTGCGTCGCTGCCAGACGCCTAGAGATGCACATGTGGAAAAAAGGGAATCCAGCTCAAACAGATAAAATCACTTAACTTTGATAGTATTCATTTAAAATAGAAATAGGCTGTAAGACGTACAAAAACTGGGTATACCGGAAGGAGAGTGCCTGTCTAAACTGTATGTGTTTTGAACACACAAGTGTCTCAGTTCAAGAACACTTGTGTGTTCGAAATGCGTACAGTTTAGACAGGCACTCTCCTTCCGGTATACCCGGATTTTGTATGTCTTACAGTCTATTTCTATTTCTATTTTAAATGAATACTATTAAAGTTAAGTGATTTTATTTCTCTGAGCTGGATTCCCTTTTTTCCACATGAGTGTCTTAGAATATACAACATCCACTTGATGTCCAAACATTCCTTCTCCACTATGGAGTAATTTTTCTCTCAGAATAACAATTTCCAACTTAAATCGATTATAGGGCGCTCGTCCCTGTTCACCTTGTGGTAGGGCAGCACCCAGCTTGACATCTGAACGACAAACTCCTTAGAGAAATCCAGTGACACCAACACTGGCCGTTTACACAGGGCTAGCTTCAGTTCCTGGAAGGCAATCTCAGTTTCTGGAGACTACCTAGCCATAGCCGACTAATCAGAGGAGTGGCTATCATGGTGAAACTAGGGATAAACCAGCGGTAGTAGCCCACGATGCCTAGGAACACTCTGACCTGTTTCTTTGATAGAGGTTGTGGCCAACTCTGGATCGCCTCTACTTTATTTATTTGGAACTTCATTTCGCCCCTGCCTACGACATAGCCCAAGTATTTACCTTCCTCCATTCCCATGGCACATTTCTTCGGCTTTATGGAAAATCTCGCTTTCCGTAGAGCATGAAGTACTGCTTGGACTTTGCTTAGATGCTTCCTCAATCCTGCCTGAAGATCACGATATCATCCAGGTAGGCAGGATCCAGGTAAGTAGAAATTTGCTCTCCACCGTAGTTACCAGCACTAGTACCCGATTGCCAAGGTTAACTGTCTCACCCTTGCCGATTTATTGTAACCTTCTCCTGTGCCTCTTGTGCTTTGAGGAAGCGTTCTTTCATGAGGGGCATCACCTCAGCAATTCTCTGATGGAGAACAGAAGGTACATTAGTAGACAGTCTTAGTCTCGGCCGTCCTTTTCTACGACCTTCTTCAACATGGCCTTCAATGCTTTATTAAATCTTTCCACCATTCATCTGTGGATGATAGACTGAGATCCAGAGTTGTGTGATTGTCAGGGTTTTGCACAACTCCCTCATCACCTTTGACATAAATGGAGTCCTTTGGTCTATTAGGATCTCCTTAGGCAACCTCATTCTAGAAAAGATATGGACTAACTCCTGGGCAAGGGTAGACGTTCCCAAGACAGGTGTGCAGGAACCCCAGGAGGATCTGCAGAGTTTCTGAATAACATTATTGCGTGCTTTCAGTTTCTGTGCTGTCTTTCCCAAGTGAGATTTGAAGGTTAGGCTTCTATCAAGGATTATGCCTAAATACTTGGGATTGAAGTTGCGTTTGACATGTTGACCTTCAAAACGTACTTTGAGTTCAGTCTTAGCACTTGCGTTGTGTAAATGAAAGCAACATACTTCCGTTTTTGATGGATTGGGCTTTAGCCTCCATTGTCGAAAATACTTTCCCATTACACTAAGATCTTCTGTTAGAACCTCCTCTGCTTCCTCCATTGTTTTGCTCACTGTAGTAAGTGCCCAGTCATCGGCGTATCCAAATTTCCGTGATATTGTGTCAGGAATGTCAGCTAGATACAAAGCAAACAGGAGAGGTGCCAGCACTAGTGTTGAGCATTCCGATACCGCAAGTATCGGGTATTGGCCGATATTTGCGGTATCGGAATTCCGATACCGAGTTCCGATATTTTTGTGATATCGGGAATCGGTATCGGGATTAAGATTCATGTGTAAAATAAAGAATTTAAAAAAAAATATTGATATACTTACCCTCGGACGCGCCCTGGTTGTCACCGCTGCAACCGCCATGCTTCCGTTCCTAAGAATGAGCGCGTTAAGGACTTTCGATGACGTCGCGGCTTGTGATTGGTCGCTGAGCGGTCATGTGACCGCTCACGCGACCAATCTCAAGCCGCGACGTCATCGAAGGTCCTTAACGCGCTCATTCCTAAGAATGAGCGCGTTAAGGACCTTCGATGACGTCGCGGCTCGTGATTGGTCGCGTGAGCGGTCACATGACCGCTCAGCGACCAATCACAAGCCGTGACGTCATCGAAGGTCCTTAAAGCGCTCATTCTTAGAAAGGGAAGCATGGCGGTTGCAGCGGTGACAACCAGGGCGCGTCCGAGGGTAAGTATATCAATATTTTTTATTTTTATTCTTTATTTTACACATGAATATAGATCCCAGGGCCTGAAGGAGAGTTTCCTCTCCTTCAGACCCTGGGAACCATAGAGGATACCTTCCGATATTTGTGTCCCATTGACTTGTATTGGTATCGGATATCGGTATCGGCGATATCCGATATTTTTCGGATATCGGCCGATACCATCCGATACCGATACTTTCAAATATCGGACGGTATCGCTCAACACTAGCCAGCACTGATCCCTTGGCCAAACCATTGTTTAAGGTTTTCTTACAACTGGTTGAATCACCCATGATAAGTTGAAAGGTTTGATTTGTAATCATATCATTCAAAAGGTACATAATTTTCTTACATGAAATCACCTTCAGAAACTTATAAAGAAGTCCTTCCCTCCACACAGTGTCATATGCAGCAGAAAGATCGATGAACGCCACTGAAACCTTCTTGTTCTTTTGAAATTCAGCTTCAATTAAAGTTGTCAAGGCTAAAACTTGGTCACTGCAGTTTTGAGCAGGTCTAAAGCAGGCTTGCTCTATAGGTATTGAGTAAAAAATCTTTAAATTGATCTTGTTATAGATTAAGCATTCTAACAGCTTGTAAAGGCAGCTCAATAAAGCATTGGGTCTATAGCTTGATGGATTATCTTCAGGCTTCCCAGGTTTTAACAATGCAATGATCTTGGCATGTTTTAATTTACTGGGGACTTGAGCATTCTCCATGATATCTGAGAAGAACTTTGCCAGCCATTTTTTCGCAAAAGGTCCACAATTTTTGAGAAATTCGGGATGAATCCCATCAAATCCAGGAGCTTTGTTACTTTTAGTATCAACAAGGGCAATTTCAATGTCACAAGTTGTAAAAGGACGGGAATATTCTTCAGTTGATGCCACAGATGATTTTAGTACCTTAAACTTATTTTTAACTTCTATGGTATGAGCTCGGTCTTTAGGGGGTTCTTGATGTGTTCACAATGTGTGCTGCGATTTGATTTGGAGTTACAGCATTTGTTTTCTGTTTTGCTTTACGGTTTCCTTCTAGTTTTCTTAAAAGAGACCACGCTTTTCTACTGGACTTTTTAAAGTCCAAGTTCTCAACTGTTTCCATCCATTTAACATAACGTGCTGCATTCAGTTTGTTCAGCAACTCATCACCGATTTCACCATTTTTACTCTCAAGGAATTGTCTGTATAGTTGTTCACATTCATCAGTCCAGCCTGGAATGTATTCTTTGCGGAAGCCATGTGGTATTGATTTCTTTGCAGCTTTAAAAACAGCTTTACAGAACCGCTCATAGTTTTTACTGATTGGAGGTATCCAACCAATACACTTGTCAAGATGATCTGCAAACTTTTTCCAGTTGGCTTTAACAAAATTCCATCGAGGACGTGGGTACGAAGTTACAAGAGGAATGGATACTCCAACAGTGATGATGACAGGGCGATGCTGACTACGATCTACAGATGTAGATACAAGCTTTACATTTTCAATGTTGCCTTTCACATAGGTAGCTACACCGTAGTGTGGGTCAAATGTAGCACCAATTAAATCAAAACCAGCAATGGAGCCACGAGCTAGAAGTTGGTCTTCATTTTCAACATGAGTTTCCTGAAGAACAAGAACGTCTACTTTGTTAGCAGTGAGAAACTTGTGAAGGAAATTACATTTTGAGCGGCTGATACCTTCAATATTAATGCCTTGCTTTGGTGAACTCTGCCGCAGAATATTGTGCTCCAGTATGGCTGAATAGTTGTCATGTGAATGCAATTGACAATCAGTTGAACAACTCTATGCGCATAATTTCTGGTGCTATCAGACCTACGCCCGTCCACTGGTTACCTGTCTTGAGCCATATCGCACCTGCAAATCTGAGAAGACAAAAGCTCCTACTTAAAGAATACACAAAGTTGTGAATAATGAAAATCTCCCAATGCATCAAAATATCCAAGATGTTCAAATACAGCGACTGAAATCAAGACATTCACCCATCCGAACCGCAATTACCCTCTATGAACATGATTTCAATTTAGAAGAGAATTGGCGTGAACTTTGGGTCAGTGCAGTAGACGGTGAGCCTCAAACGTTTCCTCACTTTCAAAATCCACCACCAGGATTCAATCTGCCAAGGAAAACCTGGGTCACTTTAAATCACATCAGAACAAACTTTGGTGTCTGTGCAGATCTTATGCATAAGTGGGGAAAATCTGACTCTCCTGCCTGTGACTGTGGAGCTGACCATCAAACAATTCAGCACATTGTCGAGGAATGTCCCCTCAGATCTTATACTGGTGACAAGAAAGATTTCTACACTGGAAATGACAATGTTATTGCATACATTGAATATCTCGATATCCGACTCTGATTTCTGTTCCTTTGTTCTTTTCAATCACTATTTATCATTTATGTATTCTTATATAATGTTTATATATGTGTTCATACGATTAAATAAAATAACTCCTGGGCTATAGACTTGGTGGAGGAGTTTCTTAATGGTACGGCCTCTGGATACTGTGTAGCATAGTCCAATACCACCAAGATATACTGATGCTCTCTGGCAGAGTGGACAAGGGGTCACACTAGATCCATGACCATGCAATCAAATGGAAGCTCAATGATGGGCAACGGCACTAAAGGGCTACGGAAGGGAGCCACCAGGGAGATCAGGTGGCGGATGGGACAGGACCTAAAAAAATGTACGATATCTCAGTGACAACTGAGTCAGTAAAAGATCCGTCCCTGTTTTTTCTTCCACCCCAGATCTAACACATGAGTATGGGTCATATCTAACACCTTGCATCTGTACGGCCCTGGCACTAGTAACTGCTCTATTACCTCCCCTCTCAGCTTGGTGATCCGATATAGTAACTCTCCATTCACGGAAAAATGCAGAAAAGCCTCAGCTCCTGAGCAGCACCATTAAGTACTGTCACATTATCAAATGCCCTTTTTAGAGTTACATCCCTGAGTTGAGCATTTCCAGTTTCCCTTGGATACCTACAGCTCAGGGATGTCAGCCTCCGGGAATGCAGCTTCATCCTCATTGCCAATAAGGACACGAAAGCTAAACCTGTCGGTTCCAGCGATGTTTCTATAGGAGCGACCTGGCTGTTGTTCGGGCAACCAAATGTCCTTCCTTCCACCACAAGTAACAAAATAATGTTCCACCCTATTATAACAGGGTGCAATAGATCCTTCACTACGCTCACCTCATGGGACTCGTTGCCACAATTAGGGTTAGGGTTGCAATTAGGATTAGGGTTGCAATTAGGGTTAGGGTTAAAATTAGGGTTAGGGTTGCAATTAGGGTTAGGGTTGCAATTAGGGTTAGGGTTAGAATTAGGGTTAGGGTTTTTGATATAAACTATCACCCTCATAGGTGGGGACAATAATAAAATAAAGAAAATATATTTACTTTTATTTTTCCACTAGGGTTACTGTTAGAACAAGGTTTAGGGTTGCAATTAGGGTTAGGATTAGTGTTGCAATTAGGGTTTGGGTTGCAATTAGGGTTAGGGTTGCAAATAGGGTTAGGGTTGTAATTAGGGTTAGGGTTGCAATTAGGGTTAGAATTGGGGTTAGGGTTGTAATTAGGGTTAGAACTAGGGTTAGAATTAGACTATGTGCACATGGTGCGGATTTGGCTGCGGATCTGCAGCGGATTGGCCGCTGCAGATTCGTAGCAGTTTTCCATCACGTTTACAGTACCATGTAAACCTATGGAAAACCAAATCCACTGTGGCCATGGTGCGGAAAATACCGTGCGGAAGCGCTGCGTTGTATTTTCTGAAGCATGTCAATTCTTTGTGCGGATTCCGCAGCGTTTTACACTTGTTCCTCAACAGGAATCCGCAGGTGAAATCCGCACAATAAGCACTGGAAATCCCCAGTAAATCCGCAGGCAAAATGCAGTGCCTTTTACCTGCGGATTTTTCAAAAACGGTGCAGAAAAATCCTCACACGAATCCGCAACGTGGGCACATAGCCTTAGGGTTATGGTTGGAATTAGGGTTAGCATTGGAAATAGGGTTAAGATTAGGGTTAGGTGTGTGTTGGGGTTAGGGTTAGGCTTGTGGTCAGGGTTATGGTTAGGGTTGGGATTAGGGTTAGGGATGTGTTGGGGTTAGGGTTGTGGTTAGGGTTAGGGTTGGGATTAGGGTTAGGGATGTGTTGGGGTTAGGGTTGTGGTTAGGGTTAGGGTTGTGGTTAGGGTTAGGAGTGTGTTGGGGTTAGCGTTGTGGTTAGGGGTGTGTTGGGGTTAGGGCTGTGATTAGGGTTATGGCTAGAGTTAGGGATAGGGGTATGTTGGGATTAGTGTTGGAGTTAGAATTGAGGGGTTTCCACTGTTTAGGCACATCAGGGGTCTCCAAACGCGACATGGCACCACCATTGATTCCAGACAATCTTGCGTTCAAAAAGTCAAATGGTGCTCCCTCACTTCTGAGCCCCGACATGCGCCCAAACAGTGGTTTACCCAAACATATGGGGCATAAGCGTACTCAGGAAAAATTGCACAACAACTTTGGGGGTCTAATTTCTCCTGGGGACTAAAAAATTATTTTTGTGCAAAAAAAAAGATTTTTTATTTTCACGGCTCTGCATTATAAAATTCTGTGAAGCACTTGGGGGTTCAAAGTTCTCACCATACATCTTGATAATTTCTGCATTCCAAAACTACTTCCCTTCCAAGCCACGACGTGTGCCCAACCAATGGTTCCCCCCACATATGGGGTATCAGCGTACTCAGGACAAACTGGATAACAAAGTTTGGGGTCCAATTTCTCCTGTTACCCTTGTGAAAATAAAAAATTGCGGGCTAAAATATAATTTTAAATAATTTTTGAGGAAAGAAAAATTATTTTTTTATTTTCACGGCTCTGCGTTATAAAATTCTGTGACGCACTTGGGGGTTCAAAGTGCTCACCATACATCTAGACAAGTTCCTTACGGGGTCTATTTTCCAAAATGGGGTCAATTGTGGGGGGGTTTCTACTGTTTAGGCACATCACGGGCTCTGCAAACGTAACATGACGCCCGCAGACGATTCCATCAAAGTCTGCATTCCAAAACGTCACTACTTCCCTTCTGAGCCCCGACGTGTGCCCAAACAGTGGTTCCCCCCCACATATGGGGTATCAGCGTACCCAGGTCAAACTGAATAACAACTTTTGGGGTCCAATTTCTCCTGTTACCCTTGTGAAAATAAAAAATTGTGGGCTAAAAATTAATTTTTGAGGAAAGAAAAATATTTTTTTATTTTCATGGCTGTGCGTTATAAACTTCTGTGAAGCACTTGGGGGTTCAGAGTGGTCACCGCACATCCAGATAAGTTCCTTGGGGGGTCTAATTTCCAAAATGGGGTCACTTGTGGGGGAGCTCAAATGTTTAGGCACACAGGAGTTCTCCAAACGCGACATGGTGTCCGCTAACGATTGGAGCTAATTATTCATTCAAAAGTCAAATGGCGCTCCTTCCCTTCCGAGCCTTGCCATGTGCCCGAACAGTGGTTTACCCCCACATGGGTGGTATTGATGTACTCAGGAGAAATTGCCCAACAAATTTTAGGATCCATTTTATCCTGTTGCCTATGTGAAAACGAAAAAATTGAGGCTAAAAGAATTTTTTTGTGAAAAAATATTACTTATTCACTTTTACGGATCAATTTGTGAAGCACCTGGGGGTTCAAAGTGCTCACTGCATCAAGATAAGTTCCTTGGGGTCTAGTTTCGAAAATGGGGTCACTTATGGGGGAGCTCCAATCTTTAGGCACACAGGGGCTCTCCAAACGCGACATGGTGTCCGCTAAAGATTTGAGCCAATTTTTCATTCAAAAAGTCAAATGACGCTCCATCCCTTCTGAGCCCTGTCGTGCACCCAAACAGTGGTTCCCTTCCACATATGGGTTATCGGCGTACTCAGGACAAATTGTACAATAACTTTCGGGGTCTAGTTTCTCCTTTTACACTTGGGGAAATAAAAAAATTGTTGCTAAAAGATCATTTTTGTGACTACAAAGTTAAATGTTCATTTTTTCCTTCCATGTTGCTTCTGTTGCTGTGAAGGGTTAATAAACTTCTTGAATGTGGTTTTGTGCACCTTGAGGGGTGCAGTTTTTAGAATGGTGTCAATTTTGGGTATTTTCAGCCATAAAGACCCCTCAAACTGACTTCAAATGTGAGGTGGTCTCTAAAAAAATGGTTTTGAAAATTTTGTTGTAAAAATGAGAAATCGCTGGTCAAATTTTAACCCTTATAACTTCCTAGCAAAAAAAATAATTTGTTTCCAAAATTGTGCTGATGTAAAGTAGACATGTGGGTAATTTTAGTTATTAACTATTTTGTGTCACATAATTCTCTGGTTTAACAATAAAATTTCAAAATTTGAAAATTGCAAAATTTTCAAAATTTTCATCAAATTTCCATTTTTTTCACAAATAAACGCAAAAGTTATCGACCTAAATTTGCCACTAACATGAAGCCCAATATGTCACGAAAAAAACAATCTCAGAACGGCTAGGATCCGTTGAAGCGTCCTTGAGTTATTACCTCATAAAGGGGCACTGGCCAGAATTGCAAAAAATGGCCAGGTCATTAACCCCTTTCTTACATTAGACGTACTATCTCTTCGAGGTGGGGTGGGCCCGTATGCCCACCGACGGGATAGTACATCATAGCGATCGGCCGCGCTCTCAGGGGGAGCGCGGCTGATCGCGGCTGGGTGTCAGCTTATATAATTATAAGTTATAGTCCTCAGAATAAAGCGATGCAAAAATAATTATTTTTTCTATAAAATAGTTTTTATCGTATAAAAGCGCCAAAACATAAAAAATGCTATAAATGAGGTATCGCTGTAA
This sequence comes from Ranitomeya imitator, assembly GCF_032444005.1. NCBI lineage: Eukaryota > Metazoa > Chordata > Amphibia > Anura > Dendrobatidae > Ranitomeya > Ranitomeya imitator. The sequence continues at coordinate 638,919,180 of NC_091282.1, read as the reverse complement.
TCGTACTGACCCGAAGAATAAAACTGCTTTATCCATTTTACCAAACGCGGAACGGTATAAACGCCCCCCCCCCCCCAAAAGAAATTCATGAATAGCTGGTTTTTGGTCATTCTGCCTCACAAAAATCAGAATAAAAAGCGATCAAAAACGTCACATGCCCAAAAATGTTACCAATAAAAACGTCAACTCGTCCCACAAAAAATAAGACCTCACATGACTCAGCGGACCGAGATATGGAAAAATTATAGCTCTCAAAATGTGGTAAAGCAAAAAATATTTTTTGCAATAAAAAGCGTCTTTTAGTGTGTGACGGCTGCCAATCATAAAAATCCGCTAGAAAACCCACTATAAAGGTAAATCAAACCCCCCTTCATCAACCCCATAGTTAGGGAAAAATTAAAAAAATAAAAAAATGTATTTATTTCCATGTTTTCATTAGGGTTAGGGCTAGGGTTAAGGCTAGGGTTAGGGTAAGGGCTAGGGTTAGGGCTAGGTTTAGGGCAGGGTTAGGGTTGGGGCTAGGGTTAGGGCTAGGGTTTGGATTACATTTACAGTTGGGATTAGGGTTAGGGGTGTGTCAGGGTTAAGGGTGTGGTTAGGGTTATGGTTGGGATTAAGGTTAGGGGTGTGATTAGGGGTGGGATTAGGGTTAGGGGTGTGTTGGGGTAAGGGGTGTGGTTGGGGTTAGGGGTGTGTTTGGGAGTTTGGGATTAGGGTTTCAGTTAGAATTGGGGGTTTCCACTGTTTAGGCACCTCAGGGGCTCTCCAAACGCAACATGGTGTCCCATCTCAATTCCAGTCAATTTTGCATTGAAAAGTCAAATGGCGCTCCTTCCCTTCCGAGATCTGCAATGCGCCCAAACAGTGGTTTACCCCCACATATGGGGTATCAGCATACTCAGAACAAATTGCACAACAACTTTTGTTATCCAATTTCTTATCTTACCCTTGGCAATATAAAAAATTGGGGGTGAAAAGATCATTTTTGTTAAAAAATATGATTTTTTATTTGTATGGCTCTGCATTATAAACTTCTGTGAAGCACTTGGTGGGTCAAAGTGCTCACCACACATCTAGATAAGTTCCTTAGGGGGTCTAGTATCCAAAATAGTGTCACTTGTGGGGGGTTTCAATGTTTAAGCACATCAGGGCTCTCCAAACGCAACATGGCGTCCCATCTCAATTCCAGTCAATTTTGCATTAAAAAAGTCAAATGGCGCTCCTTCCCTTCCGAGCTCTGCCATGTGCCCAAACAGTGGTTTACCCCCACATATGGGGTATCGGCGTACTCAGGACAAATTGTACAACAACTTTTGTGGTCCAATTTCTCCTGTTACCCTTGGTAAAATAAAACAAATTGGAGCTGAAATAAATTTTTTGTGAAAAAAGTTAAATGTTCATTTTTTTTTAAGCATTCCAAAAATTCCAGTGAAACACCTGAAGGGTTAATAAACTTCTTGAATGTGGTTTTGAGCACCTTGAGGGGTGCAGTTTTTAGAATGATGTAACAATTTTCTATCATATAGACCCCTCAAAATGACTTAAAATGTGAGGTGATCCCTAAGAAAAATGGTGTTGTAAAAATGAGAAATGGCTGGTCAACTTTTAACCCTTATAACTCCCTAACAAAAAAAAATTTGGCTCCAAAATTGTGCTGATGTAAAGTAGACATGTGGGAAATGTTACTTATTAAGTATTTTGTGTGACATATCTCTGTGATTTAAGGGCATAAATATTCAAATTTGGAAAATTGCTAAATTTTCTCCAAATTTCCGTTTTTTTCACAAATAAACACAGCTATTATGAAAGAAATTTTACCACTGTTATAAAATACAATATGTCACGAGAAAACAATGTCAGAATCATCAGGATCCATTGAAGCGTTCCAGAGTTATAACCTTATAAAGGGACAGTGGTCAGAATTGTAAAAATTGGCCCGGTCATTAATGTGCAAACCACCCTTGGGGGTAAAGGGGTTAAGGTCAAAATAGGCTTGGTAATGAAGGGGTTAAGTATGGTGTCAGAACCTCCGCTCACTCCTCCGAAGGCAATTTCTCAAGCTCTGCCAATCTTTCAAAAAACACCAGGAATGCCTCAATGTCATCACCTTTATTTGCCTCAACGTCATCACCAACTTTTGTACAGCTCTCCTTACCCTCTTCCTCATGTGTGTGTCATCATTTGGATTTGGGGTTGGGGAGGTGGCCCTGCCACTGATCGCCTCAGCTAGAAGTTCCATCTGCTGCCTGTGCTGCTGCTTTTGACACTGCAGCTGCTGCTGTTGATGCTGCTGCCATATCTGCTGCTGTTGGAGATTACCCTGCACCAGTTGCTTTATTAACTCCTCCATGTTGTTGGATTTCGCTCCTATAGTCACTTTATAAAGGTGACTATGTATAACAGCTGTCTTTAATGCAGGTAACAAGTTGATTAGGAGCTTCTAATTGGTCTGTAGGAGCCAGAACTCTTAATGGTTGGTAGGGGATCAAATACTTATTTCTCACTGCAAAATGCAAATAAATTTATGCAATGTGATTTTCTGAATTTTATTTTTGATATTCTATCTCTCATTGTTAAAATTAACCTTCCCTTAAAATTCTAGACTGTTCATGTCTTTGTCAGTGGGCAACCTTACAAAATCAGCAAGGGATCAAATTCTTATTTCCCCCACTGTAATATGTACAACCAGTAATACCTAGGTAACTCCTTTATATGATTATTTATGTCCTGCCGGTATAATCTGGGCATCTCCTCTGGAATTCTTTGCCCCAACACGCTGGACTATCAACCACATTCGGATCCTTCAGACGGAACCTGAAAACCCATCTCTTCACGAAAGCTTACAGCCTGCACTGACCCCGCTGCCTCCTTATCACTACCGAAGCTTCCACCTCACCAACACCGGAGCTGCTGCAACCCTTAACCAATTGTCTCCTTCCCCACCATCCTGTAGAATGTAAGCCCGCAAGGGCAGGGTCCTCGCCCCTCTGTATCAGTCTGTAATTGTTAGTTTGCTTACTGTAAGTGATATCTGTAATTTGTATATAACCCCTTCTCATGTACAGCACCATGGAATCAATGGGGCTATATAAATAATAATAATAATCTCCTGTATATAATTATATATCTACAGCTGGTATAACCTGGGCATCACCTGTACATAATTATATATTTCCGGCCAGTATAACCTGGGCATCTCCTGTATATAATTATATATGTATAGCCAGTAAAACCTGGGCATCTCCTGTATATAATTATATATGTACAGCTGGTATAACCTGGGCATCTCCTGTATATAATTATATATGTACAGCTGGTATAACCTGGTAATTTCCTGTATATAATTATATATGTATAGCCGGTAAAACCTGGGCATCTCCTGTATATAATTATATATGTACAGCTGGTATAACCTGGGCATCTCCTGTATATAAATATATATGTACAGCTGGTATAACCTGGGCATCTCCTTTATATAATTATAAGTGCACAGACAGTATAACCTGTTGTGAATTCTGTTGTTAAGCTCCCTCCTGTGGTCATGAATGGTACTTCGACTGGTTCTGTCCATGGACTTCCTCTGGTGGGTGTTTCCGAGTTTCCTTTCACAGGTGACGAGGTTAATTCGTTAGCTGCTGCTCTATTTAACTCCACTTAGATCTTTGCTCCAGGCCACCTGTCAATGTTCCAGTATTGGTCTAGTTCACTCCTGGATCGTTCTTGTGACCTGTCTTCCCATCAGAAGCTAAGTTCCAGCTTGTATTTCTTTGGTTTGCTATTTTTCTGTCCAGCTTGCTATTTAATTTGTTGTCTTGCTTGCTGGAAGCTCTGGGACGCAGAGGGAGCGCCTCCGCACCGTGAGTCGGTGCGGAGGGTCTTTTTGCGCCCTCTGCGTGGTCTTTTTGTAGGTTTTTGTGCTGACCGCAAAGTAATCTTTCCTATCCTCGGTCTGTTCAGTAAGTCGGGCCTCATATTGCTTAATCTATTTCATCTCTGTGCTTGTATTTTCATCTTTACTCACAGTCATTATATGTGGGGGGCTGCCTTTTCCTTTGGGGAATTTCTCTGAGGCAAGGTAGGCTTTATTTTCCTATCTTCAGGGCTAGCTAGTTTCTTAGGCTGTGCCGAGTTGCATAGGGAGCGTTAGGCGCAATCCACGGCTATTTCTAGTGTGGTTGATAGGTTTAGGGATTGCAGTCAGCAGAGTTCCCACGTCCCAGAGCTCGTCCTTTATTATCAGTAACTATCAGGTCATTCCGTGTGCTCTTAACCACCAGGTCCATTATTGTCCTGACCACCAGGTCATAACAGTACAGGTGGCCAAAAGTACTAATGCATCTCAATAGAGGGATAAGAGAAGTTCTGAGACCATTTTTTTTTCTTTGCAGTGTGTTTTGTCTCAATTTTCCCCTTTACCTCTGGGTGGTTCAGGACACTGGTGTAAACATGGACATTCAAGGTCTGTCCTCTTGGATGGATAATCTCACTACAAGGATACAAAACATTCAAGATTTTGTGGTTCAGAATCCGATGTCAGAGCCTAAGATTCCTATTCCTGATTTGTTTTTTGGTGATAGATCTAAGTTCTTGAATTTCAAAAATAATTGTAAATTGTTTCTTGCCTTGAAACCTCGCTCCTCAGGTGACCCTGTTCAACAAGTAAAGATCATTATTTCTTTGTTACGTGGGGACCCTCAAGACTGGGCATTTTCCCTTGCGCCAGGAGATCCGGCATTGCGTGATGTTGATGCGTTTTTCCTGGCGCTTGGATTGCTTTATGACGAACCTAATTCAGTGGATCAGGCAGAGAAAATCTTGATGGCTCTGTGTCAGGGTCAGGATGAAGCGGAGATATATTGTCAGAAGTTTAGAAAGTGGTCTGTGCTCACTCAGTGGAATGAATGTGCCCTGGCAGCAATTTTCAGAAAGGGTCTCTCTGAAGCCCTTAAGGATGCCATGGTGGGGTTTCCCATGCCTGCTGGTCTGAATGAGTCTATGTCCTTGGCCATTCAGATCGATCGACGCTTGCGTGAGCATAAAGCTGTGCACCATTTGGCGGTACTATCTGAGCATGGGCCTGAGCCTATGCAATGTGATAGGACATTGACCAGAGCTGAACGGCAAGAACACAGACGTCGGAATGGGCTGTGTTTTTACTGTGGTGAATCCACTCATGCTATCTCCGATTGTCATAAGCGCACTAAGCGGTTCGCTAGGTCTGCCACCATTGGTACGGTACAGTCTAAATTTCTATTGTCTGTTACTCTGATTTGCTCTTTGTCATCCTATTCTGTTATGGCATTTGTGGATTCAGGCGCTGCCCTGAATTTGATGGACTTGGAGTATGCTAGGCGCTGTGGTTTTTTCTTGGAGCCCTTGCAGTATCCTATTTCATTGAGAGGAATTGATGCTACGCCTTTGGCCAAGAATAAGCCTCAGTATTGGACCCAATTGACCATGTGCATGGCTCCTGCACATCAGGAGGATATCCGCTTTCTGGTGTTGCATAATCTGCATGATGTGGTCGTTTTGGGGTTGCCATGGCTACAGGTTCATAATCCAGTATTGGACTTGAAATCTATGTCTGTGTCCAGCTGGGGTTGCCAGGGGGTACATGGTGATGTTCCATTTTTGTCTATTTCGTCTTCCACTCCTTCTGAAGTTCCAGAGTTTTTGTCGGATTATTGGGATGTATTTGATGAGCCCAAAGCCAGTGCCCTACCTCCTCATAGGGATTGCGATTGTGCTATTAATTTGATTCCTGGTAGTAAGTTTCCTAAGGGCCGATTGTTCAATTTATCTGTGCCAGAACACGCCGCTATGCGGAGTTATATAAAGGAATCCTTGGAGAAAGGCCATATTCGCCCGACGTCATCACCGTTAGGAGCATGGTTCTTTTTTGTGGCCAAGAAGGATGGTTCTTTGAGACCTTGCATTGATTACCGCTTTCTTAATAAAATTACAGTCAAATTTCAGTATCCTTTGCCGTTGCTGTCTGATTTGTTTGCTCGTATTAAAGGGGCTAGTTGGTTCACCAAGATAGATCTTCGAGGGGCGTATAATCTTGTGCGTATTAAACAAGGCGATGAAGGGAAAACAGCATTTAATATGCCCGAGGGCCATTTTGAGTACCTGGTTATGCCATTCGGGCTTTCCAATGCTCCATCAGTATTTCAGTCCTTTATGCATGACATCTTCTGAGAGTACCTGGATAAATTCCTGATTGTGTATTTGGATGATATTTTGGTCTTTTCGGATGATTGGGAGTCTCATGTGAAGCAGGTCAGAATGGTGTTCCAGGTCCTTCGTGCGAATTCCTTGTTTGGGAAGGGGTCAAAGTGTCTCTTTGGAGTTCAGAAGGTTTCATTTTTGGGGTTCATTTTTTCCCCTTCTACTATCGAGATGGACCCTGTTAAAGTCCAGGCCATTTACGATTGGACTCAGCCGACATCTGTGAAGAGCCTGCAAAAGGTCCTGGGCTTTGCTAATTTTTATCGGCGCTTCATCGCTAATTTTTCTACTGTTGCTAAACCGTTGACTGATTTGACCAAGAAGGGTGCTGATGTGGTCAATTGGTCTTCTGTGGCTGTAGAGGCGTTTCAGGAGTTGAAGCGTCGTTTTTCTTCTGCCCCTGTGTTGTGCCAGCCAGATGTTTCGCTTCCGTTTCAGGTTGAGGTTGATGCTTCTGAGATTGGAGCAGGGGCTGTTTTGTCGCAGAGAAGTTCTGATGGCTCGGTGATGAAGCCATGTGCTTTCTTTTCTAGAAAGTTTTCGCCTGCTGAGCGTAACTATGATGTTGGTAATCGTGAATTGTTGGCCATGAAGTGGGCATTCGAGGAGTGGCGTCATTGGCTGGAAGGAGCCAAGCATCGCGTGGTGGTCTTGACAGATCACAAGAATTTGACTTATCTTGAGTCTGCCAAACGGTTGAATCCGAGACAGGCTCGATGGTCGTTATTTTTCTCCCGTTTTGATTTTGTGGTTTCGTACCTTCCGGGCTCTAAGAATGTGAAGGCTGATGCCCTGTCAAGGAGTTTTGTGCCTGACTCTCCGGGTGTTCCTGAGCCGGCGGGTATTCTCAAAGAGGGGGTAATTTTGTCTGCCATCTCCCCTGATTTGCGGCGGGTGCTGCAAAAATTTCAGGCTGATAGACCTGACCGTTGCCCAGCGGAGAAACTGTTTGTCCCTGATAGATGGACTAGTAGAGTTATCTCTGAGATTCATTGTTCAGTGTTGTCTGGGCATCCTGGAATCTTTGGTACCAGAGATTTGGTGGCTAGATCCTTCTGGTGGCCGTCTTTGTCGCGGGATGTGCGTTCTTTTGTGCAGTCCTGTGGGACTTGTGCTCGGGCTAAGCCCTGCTGTTCTCGTGCCAGTGGGTTGCTTTTGCCCTTGCCAGTCCCGAAGAGGCCCTGGACGCATATTTCTATAGATTTTATTTCGGATCTCCCCGTCTCTCAAAAGATGTCGGTCATTTGGGTGGTTTGTGATCGCTTTTCTAAGATGGTCCATTTGGTACCTTTGTCTAAATTGCCTTCCTCCTCTGATTTGGTGCCATTATTTTTCCAGCATGTGGTTCGTTTACATGGTATCCCGGAGAACATCGTTTCTGACAGAGGTTCCCAGTTTGTTTCAAGGTATTGGCGATCCTTTTGTGCTAGGATGGGCATTGATTTGTCTTTTTCCTCGGCTTTCCATCCTCAGACAAATGGCCAAACCGAACGAACTAATCAAACTTTGGAAACATATCTGAGATGCTTTGTTTCTGCTGATCAGGATGATTGGGTGTCCTTTTTGCCGTTGGCTGAGTTCGCTCTTAATAATCGGGCCAGCTCGGCTACTTTGGTTTCGCCGTTTTTCTGCAATTCTGGTTTCCATCCTCGTTTCTCTTCAGGGCAGGTTGAGTCTTCAGACTGTCCTGGTGTAGATACTGTGGTGGATAGGTTGCAGCAGATTTGGATTTATGTGGTGGACAATTTGACATTGTCCCAGGAGAAGGCTCAACGTTTCGCTAACCGCCGGCACTGTGTGGGTCCCTGACTTCGTGTTGGGGATTTGGTTTGGTTGTCGTCTCGTTATGTTCCTATGAAGGTTTCCTCTCCTAAGTTTAAGCCTCGTTTCATTGGTCCGTATAAGATTTCTGAGGTTATCAATCCTGTGTCATTTCGTTTGGCCCTTCCTGCTTCTTTTGCCATCCATAATGTGTTCCATAGGTCGTTATTGCGGAGATACGTGGCGCCTGTGGTTCCATCCGTTGATCCTCCTGCCCCGGTGTTAGTTGAGGGGGAGTTGGAGTATGTGGTGGAGAAGATTTTTGATTCTCGTGTTTTGAGACGGAAACTCCAGTACCTGGTCAAGTGGAAGGGTTATGGTCAGGAAGATAATTCCTGGGTTTTTGCCTCTGATGTTCATGCTGCTGATCTGGTTCGTGCCTTTCATTTGGCTCATCCTGGTCGGCCTGGGGGCTCTGGTGAGGGTTCGGTGACCCCTCCTTAAGGGGGGGTACTGTTGTGAATTCTGTTGTTAAGCTCCCTCCTGTGGTCATGAATGGTACTTCGGCTGGTTCTGTCCATGGACTTCCTCTGGTGGGTGTTTCTGAGTTTCCTTTCACAGGTGACGAGGTTAATTCGTTAGCTGCTGCTCTATTTAACTCCACTTAGATCTTTGCTCCAGGCCACCTGTCAATGTTCCAGTATTGGTCTAGTTCACTCCTGGATCATTCTTGTGACCTGTCTTCCCATCAGAAGCTAAGTTCCAGCTTGTATTTCTTTGGTTTGCTATTTTTCTGTCCAGCTTGCTATTTAATTTGTTGTCTTGCTTGCTGGAAGCTCTGGGACGCAGAGGGAGCGCCTCCGCACCGTGATTCGGTGCGGAGGGTCTTTTTGCGCCCTCTGCGTGGTCTTTTTGTAGGTTTTTGTGCTGACCGCAAAGTAATCTTTCCTATCCTCGGTCTGTTCAGTAAGTCGGGCCTCATATTGCTTAATCTATTTCATCTCTGTGTTTGTTTTTTCATCTTTACTCACAGTCATTATATGTGGGGGGCTGCCTTTTCCTTTGGGGAATTTCTCTGAGGCAAGGTAGGCTTTATTTTCCTATCTTCAGGGCTAGCTAGTTTCTTAGGCTGTGCCGAGTTGCATAGGGAGCGTTAGGCGCAATCCACGGCTATTTCTAGTGTGGTTGATAGGTTTAGGGATTGCGGTCAGCAGAGTTCCCACGTCCCAGAGCTCGTCCTTTATTATCAGTAACTATCAGGTCATTCCGTATGCTCTTAACCACCAGGTCCATTATTGTCCTGACCACCAGGTCATAACAATAACCTGGGCATCTCCTTTATATAATTATAAGTGCACAGACAGTATAACCTGTGCATCTTGTGTATATAATCATACAGTATATATACAGCCGGTATAACCTGGGTGTCTCCTGTATATAATTATATATGTTCAGCTGCTATAACCTGGGCACGTCCTGTCTATAATTATATATGTTCAGCTGCTATAACCTGGGCACGTCCTGTCTATAATTATATAAGTACAGCTGGTGTAACCTGGGCATCTCCTGTATATAATTATATATGTTCAGTTGGTATAACTTGGGCATTTCCTGTATATAATGACATATCGACCATACTGATATAACTTGGGCATCTTCTGTCTATAATTATGGTAAACACTTGTATGTACAGCTGATATAAGATATACATAGATACACGTATATCTGATCAGGAAATTAGGAAAGTGTAGTATGATGATGATGATGCTTATGTCGGGGGTTTTGTGTGAGGTCAGCAGACGAAAACAGCAAAGCTACAGATGAAGCGCCAGACTCAGACGTCCACTTCCTTCTCCTTCGCCGTTTCTCCCCATATGTTATTATCGGCAGTAGTGGTGACCACGATGCTTTTGTTCTGGAGCTTCACGATTCTTCTTTGTGCCACATGTGAGTTCTGTGATTTATTACCATGCTATCAGATAGTCAACAGTCATGGAGCGGAGGTCTGTGGTGGAGGGAGCCTGTGCCAGCTAAGAATGTGGGTAAGGGGCATGCCAGCTGGAGCTGCCACCACTGCCTAGAACGGGGTGCTGGCATTATGACTTCTCCTGCACTAAGGGCGTTATATTCTTTATACATAGATGAAAATCTACAGCGCTGGATCCTCAGGTGAACAAAATCTGTTTTTTGTGTATGATGACATGAGGCGCAGCGTGTGTGGCCACGTATATAAAATCCTTCTAATGAGAGCCGAGTGGAGTAAGATGCACTTTTATCCAAAGGAGAAAAAAGAAAAGGAAACGTAAGAGCCCAATGTCGGCGAATCCTGGCCACATACCTAGTAAGAGCGGCATAATGATAATAGATAACTTGGGATTCATGAAAAACAAATATTTTTAGTTTCTCCAAAATTTTAACTAAGTATTCACTGACTAATCCAAATGGAGTGAAAGAGAATTTTTTTTTTTAATTAAAAAAAATAACTTTTAATTATTATAAATCAAACAAATAATGTCAGACTAACCACCAAATTCTAGTCGTATCTTATATAGGAAATGGGGTTCCAATACAAAAATTAGCCAGTTGGGTAAAGCGCAAAAAGAGGGTTATATTGTAAAATTCCCACTTCAATCCATTTTAGAGTACGTTTAGATCAAAAATGATAATGCAGATAAGTTGTCCCCTTATTATTTATGTCTAGGTTTTTGGGTTTGCACCCCCAATAGGCTAGATGCAACCAGGGCCTGTGTTAGGGGCAGGCGAACCAGGCAGCCGCCTAGGGCCCCCGCTCCTCCAGGTGCCCCAGCCAGTGGCTGCTATGGGACCCCTGAGTAAGAGGGGCCCAGCGCCTCACCCTCCCCGCATCGCACATTCAACATATCGACATTATAGATGCCGATAAAGTTGAAAGCAGTGATGGAGGAGAGAGTGTCATGTGACACTCCCTCTCCTATTATTCCCTCTCTGCCTGTGACTCCGCGTGTTTCAGTAGTGGAGCTGATGAGACGCTGAGACGCTCTACAGAGTGCAGATGTCAGAGCAGCTAGGGAACAAGGAGGAGAGGTAAATATATTGTGTGTGTATTATAGTGTATGTGTGTGTCTGCATTATAGTGTGTATGTTTGTGGGTGGGTGTGTGTCTGCTGCACGATAGTGGGGGGGGCTGCATTGTACGGTGTGTGGGGGCTGCACTATACTGTGTGTGCGGGGGATTGCACTATACTGTGTGCATGTGGAGAGATGCACTATACTGTGTGTGCTTGTAGGGGGCTGCATTATACTGTGTGTAGGGCTGCATTATAGTCTGAGGGAGCTGCTTTACACTCTGGGGGGCTGCCTTATACTGTGTGTGTGTGGGGGCTGCATTATGCTGTGTGTGGGGGGGCTGCATTATACTGTGTGTAAAAGGGGCTGCATTATACTGTGTGTGGAGGCTGCACTATACTGTGTGTTTGTGGGGGTGGGGAATGCATTTTACTGTGTGTAGGGCTGAATTATACTCTGGGGGCTGCATTATACTGTGTGTGAAGGGGGCTGCACTGTACTGTGTGTGTTTGTTGGGGTGGGACCTGTGTGTGGGGCTGCAGTATACTCTATACTCCATACTGTGTGTGGGGCTGCAGTATACTCTATGGGGGGGCTGCAGTATACTCTGAGGGGGCTGCATTATACTTTATGAAGGATCATGGGGAGTGCATTTTACTATATGTACTATATGGGACCTGCATTATACTGTATCGAGGACTATCTGTACCATTCTTCCTCAGCCGGAGTAAGGGTAGGTGCACACGGTCAGTAAATGATGTGGGGTTGGACGTTGTGTACTTGTGCAGCGGCCAGATGCTACAGCATAGTGGATGGGATTTCAAGAAATCCCATACCTACTATGCCTGCACACCCGCAGCAAACCCATGGAGATGGACATGCGGCGCATCTTTTCAGACCGCAGGCTGTCAATTTATCTTTATTTGTCTCCCCAAGATAAATTTAACCCGTACAATGTATTGGACGCAGTGAATCCGCATGGTTCAATGAACACATGCGGATTCACCTGCGTTCAATAGCCGACAGTGGACATTTTCTGCATCCAAAGCACTGCCAATTACTGAACGTGTGCACATACTCCAAGAGGCCGGGAAAGAAGTGTCGAGCGACTTCAATATTGTCGATCACACTCGTTTAGCGGAATTTACTTAGTGTTTGTAAATGCAACAGAAATGTTTCTGTGTGATGGTGCGATATGTTAGCATTTGGGGCCCCACTTTAAACTTTTGCCCAGGGCCCCACTTTGTCTAAATCCGGCCCTGGATGCAGCCGATGTTTAGACCTTGATGATTTTTATAACCTGAAAAAATTAGCCACAATTAGCATAATAAGATGGTAGTGACAGCTCCAACTAAAATACAGTGTGTTGCTGTTAAAATATTTTATCACTTTGTACTTAATTACATTATAAAAATAATAAGTTATAGTGACAGCTCCATTGAAAATACAGAGTGTTGCTGTTGCAGTTGTGCTCAAAAGTTTACATACACCGGCAGAATTTTTGCTTTCTTGGCCTTTTTTCAGAGAATATGAATGATAACACCAAAACCTTTTCTCCACTCATGGTTAGTGGTTGGGTGAAGCCATTTATTGTCAAACTACTGTGTTTTCTCTTTTTAAATCATAATGACAACCCAAAACATCCAAATGACCCTGATCAAAAGTTCACATACCCCATTTCTTAAAGGTAACCGGTCATCTGAATTTGGCGGGACCGGTTTTCGGTCAAGATTGCCTTACGCAGGCGTGTACTACGGAGGACATAGAATGAACTTCAATCCAATATTGCGGCCAGCATGCAGCCAGCGGGTAAGGAAAGGGTGAATCAAACACCCGAAAACTCTGCCCATATGACCGAAAACCGGTCCCGCCAAATTCAGGTGACAGGTTCCCTTTAATACCATGTATTGCCCCCTCTAACATCAATGAAAGCTTGAAATCTATTGTGGTAATTGTGGATGAGGTTCTTTATTTTCTCAGATGGTAAAGCTGCCCATTCTTCTTGGCAACACTGACATATTCATTCTCCCTCTGGAATATTTGTAATAATATGGGAGGGATGGCAGGACTGTGGCTTGACTATAGAGTTGGCAGCAGTGGGTTATCTACAAAATATTATGTTAACCCTTTTGGAAGAGGGATTACCAATTAATGAAAAATAATAAAAAAAAATATTAGAATAAAAAAATGGTAAATTGAAGATTATATGGATTAGAGTTAATACAAGTAAGAAAAAGAGAAACTTTGTCAGATGTATCATCCCATATCAATAGAAGGTCGTCTACGAAACGACCATACCATATAATACTGGTATCAAAAGGCTTGAAATCACTAAGTAGAAATTTCTCCTCCCAGACCCCATAACAATGTTTACTAAAGAAGGGGAATATTTTGGCCCCCATACTCACACCCTGTTTTTGCAGAAATTTTTTTTATAAAAAAAAAAAAATAAGTGTGAGAGTAAAAATGTAACCTCCGAAATGAGAAAATCCTTTATAAATGTTGGATATGTCCTGTGTTTATTCTTACATTATGCAGCATAGATAGATACAAACTAACCACATCACATCTTAACCAATTATAGGAAGAATTCCATTCAAAATTGTCAAAAGTAGAAAAGTCAGTCTTAGTGTTGCTAATATAGCCTGGAAAATTATGGACTGAAGGTAATGATCCACCCAGGTTCCCAATATTTCACCTAGTGAAAAATTCATCTGTGTGGTTTTCAGCAGTCAGTGATAAATACGGATAATGGGACACTCCACATATACTGTAGATATTCTGACCATTTTTTATATATTGCCCTTGGGAATGCACCCCCTTCTAGTGCCTTTGGCTGTGTCCGAACACTTTTTGCATGTGCACAAAGGAGATATCTTTCCATTACAATTAGCAGGCACTGAAAGGGTGTCAAGGCCAATTAGGGAAGGAGATCGAAAAAGAAAAATCCTCAAAAGAGAATCATCCTGGATTTTTCCCTCAGAAACTAGAGCCCCATCAGTTTTACATGTGAGGCAAGGTCTATTATTACAATATAAAGAGGAATGTTTCTTTTTCGATGCCTTATTTGGATATTCTTCTGTTTATAATTTAATATGTTGGACCTACAATTTCCTCTGATTGGATGATAAACATACATGTGACCGAAATCCAGCGTATTTATTGCCGTTGTATATTCATTCATTTCATACCATGACTAGTGCTATACGCCGAAACGCGTTGGTTTTTGTAGATCCTATGTGAATCGGTCTGTCTGCTGTATGGGCATTTTCTCTTAATAAACTGAAGATTTTATTTACTTGAGGATCCATCGCCGTAGATTTTCTTCTTCGTTTGACTGCTGTTTGCTGCCCTGACCTGCGTGGCTCCGTCCATTGCTCCTTCCACAGTACTAGTGTCATTGTACCTGTTGAACTGACTCCCTTCTCTTTTATCCCTTGTTTTTAAATGCTCCTTTATAGATGTCAAGACGACAAATGTAACTGGGGTGAATGGCAACAATGTAACACTAGAAGTGCCTGAGATGGACATAAATGATATCACCTGGCTTTTTGGTCATAATCGCATTGCATCAACAGGACCACAAAAACCCCTCAATGCAACGAGAACATACAGGGGGAAGCTTGCGAGTGACCCGGATGGCTCATTAATTATATTAAATCTGCAGCAGGAAGACAATGGGATATACAGCGCCAGTATAAAGCTCCACAATGGAGAAATGCATACAGCACAGTACCAGCTCCAAGTCTACCGTAAGTCATCTGCCCCTCACCATTAACACCAGTTTCCTTTTGCTTCTCTCAGTTTTTCCTTTCCCAAAAAAATTTGTAGGTTTAATGCCAGCAATAGTGTATTCTCATCTCATACACTGCCAGCCATAGTGTGCTCATCATCTCATGCGCTGCTAGCCATTGTGTGCTCATCATTTCATACACTGCCAGCCATAGTGTGATCATCTCATGCGCTACCAGCCATAGTGTGCTCATCATCTCATACACTACCAGTCATAGTGTACTCATC
Source organism: Ranitomeya imitator (assembly GCF_032444005.1). Lineage (NCBI taxonomy): Eukaryota > Metazoa > Chordata > Amphibia > Anura > Dendrobatidae > Ranitomeya > Ranitomeya imitator. The sequence continues at coordinate 638,904,123 of NC_091282.1, read as the reverse complement.
ATCTCATACACTGCCAGCCATAGTGTACTCATCATCTCATACACTGCCAGCCATAGTGTGCTCATCATTATTATTTTTATTATTATTATTTATTTATATAGCACCATTGATTCCATGGTGCTGTACATGAGAAGGGGTTACATACAAGTTACAAATATCACATACAGTAAACAAACTAAGAATGACGGACTGATACAGAGGGGCGAGGACCCTGCCCTTGCGGGCTTACACAGCCATAGTGTGCTCATCATCTCATACACTGCCAGCCATAGTGTGCTCATCATCTCATGCGCTGCTAGCCATTGTGTGCTCATCATTTCATACACTGCCAGCCATAGTGTGATCATCTCATACACTGCCAGTCATAGTGTACTCATCATCTCATACACTACCAGTCATAGTGTACTCATCATCTCATACACTGCCAGCCATAGTGTGCTCATCATCTCATACACTTACAGCCATAGTTTGCTCATCATCTCATACACTGACAGCCATAGTGTGCTCATCATCTCATACACTGACAGCCATAGCGTGCTCATCATCTTATACACTGCCAGCCATAGTGTACTTGTAAGGAGTATACCGGGACCGTGTGATACTCTATTCCCTCCCTCCATGTAAAATGTTACCTTTATGTAAAACTGTGTATTTATATTTACGTTTCGCTAATATATAATGATGAGCATAGGGAAAACATAGTACCCTGTTTGGCCCACTAGATGGGGCCCATGACACGGTATTATAATAAGTGGTATAACTAATTAACTGTTGGAGGGGTTAGCTTGGGATAAGGGAGAAACAGTTCCCTAGCTAGGGCAGAGGGGCTAGGGAGCCCATACAGCTCAGGTGGGCTTTAAGCCCAAGCCATCCAGCAGCCCCATAACATTTAAGGGAAGGACCCAGCCATGCATGGCTCAGTGGACAGAAGTGCAGCCAAACCAGCACAGGGTACAGTAGTGGTGAAGCAGAAGTAGCAGTGGGTCCACAGCAGTATGGGGACACAGGTGGCTGGATGTGACAGATCATCACATGGGCTGATGCCCTCAGATGCGGGTCAAAACGGACGAGGGAATGCCCAAGCGCAGAAAATCTGGACAGGGAGGATGCTGCGTTACCGCAAGAGGCGGTACAACCCGGGTATGTACTGAAGGACCAAGGGAAGAGTGCAGGGAAAGTGGAAAGTGTGAATCATAAGAAACCCTATGCAAATGCTGTGTCTGTTAAGGATGAGCTGTGCAAAGAAGAAAGTAAAGTTTTATGTTTCAAGTTGCAACTGAACTGTGTCTCTGTTTGTACGCAAACAACTTGAGGAGACCTTAGGCAATGGAGAGAAGGCCTAGACGGTGCAAACAATAAAGAGGCAAGTACATTGACCATGGGACGTTATCTGCATGTGATGTCCCTCACACTTGGCATAGTCAGTAGGATCCCGAAATTGTGCAGCATGGGAATGCCATGGAAAATATAGTTTATGTGAAAAGGATGAAGAAAATGATCCCGGGATTGGGATCTGTGGAAGCGCATCATTTTCTCCCTGTCCATGTCCATGTCAAAATAAAGACTTTTTACAGCATCGGGTTTGGTGAGTGCTAACCACTTTTTTTCTTTTGCTTTTGAAAATGTGAATGTGTCTGATATACTGGACTTGACTAAAACCTTGAATGTTACTGACACTGTGATGGCAAAGATGGCGGCTCTAAAGATGGCAGAGAATGGCATGCAAATTGAAGACTGCAGCTATGATCCCACCCTTCGTGGGCATGCTGATGGAGAAATGGTGCGAGTAGTTATCTGGCAGAGTCGGTGACCTAATCATGGCACCTGTCCCTGGTAGGAGTGCTGGAGAAGATGATAGTCCCACCCCTTACAACAGATTGCCAAGGAATGGGGGGAGTGAGCGGAAGCGACCTCACCCTGGAACGGGTGGGGCCCAGAAGAAAATCCCGTGTGCAACTGCGTGGCACCATTATGAGACACAGCGACAGCAGTGATGCACCACTCCTGCACCTCTCACTGTGGAGGCATAGGCCGTGTAGAATAGAAGTGGCGGCAGAAGGAGGAGAGAACCTGGACTGGACGACAGTAGGATTGCGCTGCAAGAATGGACTTGTTACCTGCAGAGGAGAGCCACTGGCGGCTGCCGGAGTTAGAGCTACAATATAATCTGGAGCAGGAACACCGATGCCAGGAGCCTCGTCAATGGGAGTGGAGACAGCAACCGCCCTGAAAGAGCCCATGCTGGGAGAAGGAGCCAAGCCGAAACCCCATTTGTGGGAACTGGAACCTCTTCGTCCAGAGTCAGTTCCTCAGCATCGTCGGGGACGGGAACCAGGGACAACCCCGGAGGAGCCTAAAGTGGAAGTGAAGGCCAAGCCAGCACTACATCATCAGGAGTGCGCAGCAGCATCCGGAAAAGGATACAATGGTAGGGGGACAGGCGCGTCTGGACCACTAAGATGAATGGCGGTGAGTGCACCTCGGCCTTTGACCACAGAAGGCTGGTCCCTGCCGTGTCCTTCTACTCTGCCAGGCCGGACTGTCTCTCGACTTCCTATATTGGGAAACGGCCCTCTGAATAGTGATCCGGTGCCTCTTGATCTGTCTTGTGTTAGTCAGGATCGGGAGGCCAGGCCCGCGTCCAGTGCAGGCTCTGCGCTGGGTACTTCGCATTTTCATCAAACGATGGAAGGCCCATTTCCAACCGCCGGAAAGTCCGCCTGGATCGCAGGCATCATAGAGGTAAAGAAGCAGAGGGAAAGGGAAATTTGGGCAAAACTGCGCCAACGAGAGGACGCTACGCTTGGGTGTCGCACTCGTGGGCAGTTAGTCCATACCAAAATTGAGCAGGGGTACGGCTTTATTCGGGAGCACGGCGCAAATTACAAAATGTATGTGAATGCCACCTCTGTGAGGTTTAGGAGACCCCTGCACGGAGTAAACTTGTAAAAATAATGTAATGATGCAGAAATGGTCAGGGATGACCATTGTTAAAGGGAAATGGGTGTTGTTCCAGGTTCTTATAAAATTCAATTTCATTTATCAAAATTAAAAAGAAAGATGATGACAGACATGATGTAACATGATAAATGGCTATGCATTTCGAACACGAAGTATCCTTTCTAAAGCTCAGCTTGACAAAAGAACACTTATAAGAAACTGGAACACCACCCATTTTTTGTTTACCGCACGTGAGACTAAATGGGTTCCGTGCTTCTACAAGCCGCATCCTGCAGCAGGTGCGGGAAGGACCCAGCCATGCAGGGCTTAGTGGACAGAAGTGCAGCTAAACCAGCACAGGGTACAGCAGTGGTGAAGCAGAAGTAGCAGCGTGTCCAAAGCAGTATGGGAACGAAGGTCGCTCGATATGTGGCAGATCATTGCCTGGGCTGACGCCCTCAGATCCGGGTCAAAGCGGACAAGGGAACGCCCAAGCGCAGAGAATCTGGACAGGAAGGACGCTGCATTACCGCAAGAGGCGGTACGACCCGGGCACGTACTGAAGGACTAAGGGAAGATTGCAGGGAAAGTGGAAAGTGTGAGTCGTAAGAAACACTATGCAAATGTTGTGTCTGTTAAGGATGAGCTGTGCAAAGAAGAAAGTAAAGTTTTATGTTTCAAGTTGCAACTGGACTGTGTCTCTGTTTGTATGCAAATGACTGGATGGGACCTTAGGCAATGGAGAAAAGTCCCAGATGGTGCAAACAATAAAGAGCCAAGTACATTGACCATGGGACGTTATCTGCATGTGACAGACGCGCAAGAGGCGCGCAAGACCTGCTAATCTCAGCCATGACTACGGCCCTGGTCATCCCACACATACTCATCATCTCATACACTTTGAGAAATAGTGTGTTCATCATCTCATACGCTGCCAGCCATAATGTACTCTTCATCTCATACACTGCCAGTCATAGTGTACTCATCATTTCCTACACTACCAGTCATAGGGTACTCATTATTTCATACACTGCCAGTCATAGCGTAATCGTTATTAGAGATGAGTGAACTTGTTCGGAAAACGTTAACCAATGTCAAATAAGACATGAACGTAGCACATTTGGATTTGTGTTCAGTTTCCAGAGCATTTTTCCTCAAAGTTGGCATAATTCATTCACAGTTCGGTAAATGATCGCGTTTCCACTAATGCTTTTGTTATTAATTTGGCTAGGATAGTGGTGCTGTATTGTAAGGAGAAGCACCAGACTGCGGGCACTTGTACCATGCCGGGTTCGGAACTGCTGAGGCTGCATCCCCTGTTGTCCGGGGGAAGTCATAAGGACCCAGAAGCAGGGGGCGTACACAAGCAAAAGCGCGCACATCAGCAGATAGTTTTGGCGCAGACAGGCGGCGTGCAGCAGGCTGAGGGGTGTGCTCCTTTCACCGAGCACTTGCGCCGCATCGGTCTGCGCCCGCAAGCTCCCGCCACCACCCGAGTGACTGTAAGAGACCTAGGTGTCGGGTGCCCTGCCTCTGCGTGACTGAGAGGTGCCGCATGCCCTGTGACTGGGAGTACAGTGTATGGGCTGCCTAGAAAGATCCGGGTAGCAGACGAACTTCTGCAGCCTACCTGGCCCATTGCTGCTGATCACCTCACGTTGGACCCTGCAAATGTCGCGGCCCTTCTCATCCCAGCTGCGCCAACTTATAGACTAGGGGCTCAGCAGAAGGTACCAGAGACCGACCGCTGCTGCCAGAAGATGGATGTTTATAGGACCCCACTGGAACAGCACCGCAGTGGCCATTGTCTGCACCGCCGCCCTCCAAGCTTCAGCAGAAAACTGGGAAGCCTTTGACACGATAATTGATTTAAGGAATTGCCGTTATCTTGTTTATTGCTCATAAGGCTTGCTCTGCCTTTCTTACGTCACTGTATCCCGCAACCTGCTTACACTTGGCGTAGTTGGCAGGATGCTGACCACAAGCGCAGAGACAGCAGACCAAGCCGCCATGAGTGTCCCAAGAGCCACCTTGCCATTGGGGGCCTTGCTCAGCAAACTCACAAAATTCACTGGGAGCAATTCACTGCTGTGGGACTGGACTGAGCGGGTCGAGGGGATGCTGAGAATGCACCCTATGACCTCTACGATGCAGGCAGAGATTGCTGTGATGGCCCTGGAAAGAGAAACAAGATGTTCTGTGATGTTTCGGCCCCCACATGAGCGGAACACTTTTACCAAGGTGTTGCAGATCTTAGAGGAGATGCATGGGGATCCCACAGACTTTGGGAAATTACGCATGTGCTCATTCAACCATGTAAAGAGTGAGGGGGAGTCCGTGACCAAGTATATGAATGCCTTGCAAGAGATCCACGCGGCAATTACTAAGTGGGATGATGTGGGTGTGGGGCCCCGTAATGTGATCTTGAGAGACTACTGATAGCCGGTCTTAGAAGCCCATTGCTTAAACAGGCACTGCGAGAGCACTTGCGCACTAATCCCTGCATGTTTTTCCTAGATACAAGGAATGCGGGAAGAGTTGTCTGACTTCAGAAAAAACCCTCCTGTGGCTCCAGATCCGTCCAGAGACAGAATCAACCCCAAGTCCAGTTTGCCTGTTCCATTCCGTCAGGACATGAGACAGCCTAAGACAGAGAGACTGGTGATCTGTTTCAGATGTGGAGACATTGGACATTATGCCTGAGGGCAGGGCTGCCACTAGAAATTTTGGGGCCCCATACTGGCCAAATTTTCGGGGCCCCCTTGAGACTCCACCCAGTCTCCACTCCAGCCCCGCCTCCACGCTCCACCCCTCGAACTGTCCACAGTCCCACCACTCTCTCTTGGAAAATCTCCACTTCTCACCTATCACACATTGACAGTTCCCATCACCAGATCGCACATATAGCTGGAAGCTTTTGTTTTGGCCAAAAGATTTTTTAAGCCACCAAAATGACAAGGTAGACACTTTTGGCCAGGCCCTACTCTACTGTAACCTATTAAATATTTGTTAAATTATGCAATACAATTTAGGTATATTTTTATTTATTTTTCAATTTTTAAAATGACCTATACCACCACATACAAGGAACAAATACCACAGCACTATGACCAGATGACATATTACCACCACAGTGATCGAATAATATCAAATACAAGGAACAAATACCACAACATCATGACAAGACCACATATTACTACCACATAGTGACTGAATACTACAATACTGATGAGTAATAAAAAAAAACCCACAATACTATCACCATCAGTGCCATTATACACAGGAGATCTGTACTTAGTATGCAGTGTCTGTGTACAGGTAATACAGTGATCACCAGCGACATTATAAACAGGAGCTCTGTATATAGTGTATAGGTAATACAGTGATCACTGGTGACATTGTACACAGGACCACTGTATATAGTATACAGTGTATAGTGTCAGTGTATAGGTAACACACTGACTCACCAGTGACGCCTCTAGGTGAAGTCCTTCACCTTTGTTTTTCATCTTTCATCCAGCACAGACTGCCATCACTTCATGCAGGAAATAACACCGTTATCTCGAGTTCCTCTTGCAGAACACATTACTTAATTTTCCATCTTCTACATTACACCACATGAAGAAGGCAACATAGTATCAATCTACACGGTAACAGGACCGCCCCCCATTTAAAACAGTATACTCAAAAAATAAAATAAATACATCACTGCAGTAATAATATCCCTTAATTAGCCCCTATGGTAATAATATTCGCCATCCTAGCCCCCGTGTGTCTCATTCCTGGTGTCAGCCATATGTTCTCCCATCCTGCCCTCATGAGTATCCATTCTGCCCCATATGATCTCCCCATCCTGCCCCATCTGTCTCCATCCTGCCCCATGATCCTGCCCCATCTGTCTCCATCGTATCCATCCTGCCCCATGATCCTGCCCCATCTGTCTCCAATCCTGCCCCCAGTGTTTCCAATCATGCCCGTATCTCCATTCTGCCCCATCTCCAATCATGCCCCCATGTCTGCAATCATGCCCCCTGTGTCTCCATTCTGCCCCATCTGTTTCCAATCCTGCCCCATCTGTCTCCAGTCATGCCCCAGTGTCTCCAGTCATGCCGCCATGTCTTTCATCCTGCCCCGTGTCTCCAATCATGCCCCGTATCTCAATTCTGTCCGTGTCCAGCATTCTGGCCCTGTGTCCAGCGTTCTGCCCCTGTGTCCAGCTTTCTGCCCCTGTGTCCAGCGCTCTGCCCCTGTGTCCAGCTTTCTGCCCCTGTGTCCAGCGTTCTGCCCCTGTGTCCAGCGTTCTGCCCCTGTGTCCAGCGTTCTGCCCCAGTGTCCAGCGTTCTGCCCCTGTGTCCAGCGTTCTGCCCCTGTGTCCAGCGTTCTGCCTCTGTGTCCAGCGTTCTGCCTCTGTGTCCAGCTTTCTGCCCCTGTTTCCAGCATTCTGCCCTGGGCCCCCCGGATCGCTGCTCTCAATAAATAAAAAAAAAAAGTTCTCACCTGACCGCGCTCCTGCGGCGGGCGAAGCTCTCTCTCACAATGACGTCAGACGCCGGCGACATGCATGCTGCGGCTGACGTCAACTGCCAGCCTCAGATTGGCAGGCGGCTGTTAACTATTGACGTGCGGGTGCGGGCCCGCACGTCAATAGCGTTAGACAGCTGCAGCTCCGCTAAGGGCACGGTTTAGCCTGTGGCTGCCGGTAGGGGCCCGGTGAGCAGATGAGATGGGGCCCGATGCGGGCCCCCTCTGCCCACCGGGCCCCATACGCCAGTCACGGCTGTAATGCCCTGATGGCGGCCCTGCCTGAGGGTGTCTGAAACATGGAAGGCCGCTCACCCGGCAGCCTTTAAACTAGTGGTCTCCATGGCCGGGGGGGCGATGCCCGGAGCCTGAACATCCAAGAAGGAGAGAAGGTAGTCCCTAAAGATTACTTTCCCTGAACCCTCTCATCTGGGCCGAAATGGACGGCCGGGCCATTCGTTGCTTAGTTGACACCGGTTCCCAGGTCACAACAATGACCGAAGCATACTTCAGACATCATTTTTCAGGGGCCACACAGCCCGAAAGGGGCCCTGTCATTAAGCTAAAGAAGTCTAACCAAATGCCCATCCCAGTTGCGGAGGTGGTCTGGATGCAAGTGACCGTTTGCAGCAAAGATGTAGGCTATAAAAAGGTAGTGCTGCTTGCCGGTGACTTTGATGACAGCTCACCGCTGACCCTGGGGATGAATATGTTGAAAGAAATCGGAACCCTGCTGATCAGTGAGCCACCAGATGCCTTTCTGGACCAGTGGAGCCCCCAAACCCACCAAAGGAAGGTGTTCCAGCAATTGATTTGAGTTGCCCAGGCGCAGGAGAAATCAAGCGACAGGAAGATCCTAGGAAAGGTGGTAGTCCCCACTTCAGTCAACCTCATCTTACCGCCGGGTCAGACAGTGCTCACCCTGCCATACGAGCCTGTACACCGCTTGAAGGGGTGAAAGTCCAGATTGAGCCAACCGCAGCAGACCAAATACCCTCGGATTCCTCGACCTTGGCCACTGTTCATGACAGTAACGTAGTGGTGCGGTGTGTCAACCTAGGGGAAGATAGTTTGACCCTTTTGTCCAGGAGTGAGGTGGCACAGGTGCTGGGCATGCCTGAAGAACAGGTGCCGCCAGAGACTGTCCAATTAACAGTGAAATTGGGAGATCCGTGGACTATAGCTGCTACCATGGCCCTAGAGCAGCTGCCTAGAAGCACAAGAGAGGGGCGCCGTATCTTGGAACAAATGCGGGCCGAACTGTCGGGACTGTCCCCGCAGCAGGTGCAACAGGTGGAGGTCATGCTGGAGCACTACCAGGATGTCTTCTAATGAGGATGAGTTCGGGTGCACCACTGCCATGATCCATGACATACCTACAGGAAATACTGCCCCGATTCGAGCAAGATACCGCCAGATCCCATCTCATATGTGTCAAGAGGTGAAAGAAATGTTGTCCCACATGCTGCAGAGTGGAGTCATTTGGGAGAATCAAAGGCCGTGGGCTCCCCATTGTGCTAGTACGAAAAAAAAACAGGACCATGTGCTTCTGTGTCGACTACCGGCATCTGAATGCCTGTACGGTACGAGATTCATATCCCCTTCCCTGGATTGAAGAATCCTTGTCTGCTTTAGGAAAAGCTAAATACTTTTCTTTCCTAGATCTGGCAAGCGGATATTGGCAGGTGCCCATGGCCTAACATGATCGGCCGAAGACCATGTTCATTCTGCCTATGGGACTATTTGAGTTCAATCGAATGCCCTTTGGACTGACCAATGCTCCTGGGACGTTTCAACACCTGATGGAGAGGTGCTTGGGGGATCTGCACTTTGAAGCAACGCTTATCTATCTGGATGATATCATTGTCTATGCAGCCACCTTTGAAGAACATCTCCAGCGGCTACAGCAAGTGTCGACTACAAAAACATGGTTTGAAAGTGAAGCCCCAAAAGTGTCACCTCTTCCGCAAACAGATCGAGTATCTTGGACACGTTGTATCCACTGATGGGGTGAGGCCTGCCCGTGAGAAGATCGAAGAAGCAGCAGTACAGGACTAGCCCACCCCAAAGACAGTGAAGTATGTGCTGGCTTTCTGGGGCTAACTGGATATTACCGGAGGTTCGTGGAAAACTTTACTTGCATCGCTAATCTGTTGTTAGAGCTGCTCAAAGGAGTATCGTCCAGGGTGAAGAATCAAACTATTCAGTGGGGGAGCAGGCAGGAGGAAGCCTTCCAGGTTTTGAAGATGGCCCTGACAGAAGCACCAATACTGCCTACGCAGGATTCTCGCAACCCTTCATTTTACACACCGACAGAAGTCTCCATGGTCTGGGGCAATGCTCTCTCAAGTGCAAGACGGGAAAGAGCGAGTGATTCCCTACGTGAGCCGATCTCTCTACGACTCAGAGCGGAACCCCGACAACTACAGTTCCTTGAAACTGGAACTGCTGGCGCTGGTATGGGCGATGACTGAAATGTTTGCTGAATACCTGTCAGGGTCCAAAGTCTTGATGCGAACAGACAACAACACATTGGCTCATCTGGAAAATGCCAAACTGGGAGCCCTGGAACAAAGATGGGTGGCCTGCATGGCGAAATACCAGTACAAGATTGCGTAGCGGAAAAGAGCTGAGAATATACACGCTAATCCTTTATCCAGAGTGACAAATGAGCACCCGGGCCATGATGAGGATGAAGAATTGGAGGCAGAAGAGATTCCAGGCTTCCGGGACTTCGCCAGGTTGTAGATGACGATGCTGGAACAGATCGGCGAGGTATCCGGGGAACAGGAGTTAGGACGACCTCGAGATGATTGGGTACAGCTGCAGCAGGAAGACACAGAACTTGCCCAGCTGAGACAGTGGGTAGAATTGAAGCGGCTCTCTCTTTGCAGATTCTCAGACAATGGGAGATGCTCCAATTGAAGGAGGGCCTGAAAGTGCAGTTGGTGCGTGAGTTGGTGGTCGCTTGGCAGTTTTTGCTGCCTGAGAAGCTAATCCACATAGTGGCCACAGAGGCTCATGAGAGAGGGGCTCACTTTGGTCCGGAGAAGACATTCCAGTGGCTACAGAAGCTGGTCTATCACCTCCACTTGAAGACTGTGGTAGAAGAGGCCTGTCAGCAATGCCAAAGTGATGGAAGAATTACACCGTCTTTACCAAATTGAAAAGTCGAGAATGACACCCTATCACCCCCAGGGGAATGGAGCCTGTGAACACTTTAACCATACACTGATTCAAATGCTGAAAACATTGGAAGAAGCCCGGAAAGTCCTTTGGCCTGAGTATGTGGCTGAATTGGTCTGGGTGTACAACAACCGGGTGCACCTCACTACAGGATATACTCTGTGCACCCTACTGTTCGGGTGGAAGGGGCGAGAGATCACTGAGTTGGAGCTGAACCCAGAATAGGACTACCCACGGACAGGGTATCTTCCTGGGTCCGAGAACATAGACATCGGTTGCAGACACTTAATCGGCTGGTCCAGACTAAGTTCCGAAAACTCGAACACCATGAAGCACCACCCTTCTGAGAGACAGCTCCTAAAGCAGGGGATCGAGTGCTGGTCCGAAACAAGAGGCCATGGGGCAAGCTGAACTACTGGTGGGAGAAAACTCCATATCGGGGGAAATACCGAGTTGACAACGCTGGTCCGGTGTATGAGATTCAACCTGAGGGAGAAGAGGCGCCTACCCGAATAGTTCACCGCAACATAAGAGAGAAGATCTGACCTGACCAAGGCGCCTAGTCCTCCTGCTCCTGACAAAGAAGAGGAGGAATCTTTTACACCTTATTCAGACTCAGAAAGCACCACAGTCATCAGTCCAGGGGAGATGGGGCAACCAGAAACTCCAGAGATGGCTGTTCCTGTGGAACTGAGTGCACCCTCACCTTTCAATATTCAGTCTGACTCTGCCACTCAACCTGACCTATGTTGTACTGAACAGACGACTGCAGGAATACCCCCTACCTGCTATGAACAGGACAAGTTTATTTGGCACTGGATTGTGCAAGAAATGGAAGAGTGCCAACTTTTACTGCAAGAACTCTCGTCTTTGGAAAGGCGAGCTAAAGGAGAGGGGGAGTGTAAGGAGAAGCACCGGACCGCGGGCACTTGTACCATACCGGGCCCGGAACTGCTGAGGATGCATCCCCTGTTGTCCAGGGGAAGGCATAAGGACCCAGAAGCAAGGGGTGTACACAAGCAAAAGCACGAGCGGCAGCAGTTAATTTTGCCGCAGACAGGCAGCGTGCAGCAGGCTGAGGGGTGTGCTTCGCTTCCTGAACACTCGCGCTGCACTGGTCTGCACTCGCCAACTCCCACCACCACCTGAGTGACTGTCAGAGAACTCAGAGACCGAGTAGTCAGGTGCCCTGCCTTCTGCATGACTGAAAGGTACCGCATGCCCCATGACTATGGGTACAGTGTACGGGGCAACTAGAAAGAGCCAGGTAGCAGATGAACTTCTGCAGCCTACCTGGCCCATTTCTGCAAGTGCAGCGGCCCTTCTCATCCCGGTCATGACAGCTTATGGACTAACTTTTTCATGTTCGATCCGGGGCCGGACGAAGTAGTGTTGGAGCACAATCCAGACCTTCGTTACCAGACGTTAACCTCCGGGGGTGGAGGTGATCCTGTTGTGGCTTCCCACAGAGACACAAAGTGATGCAATCACGACAAACACTGCATCCTCAGCCCCAACTCTGGCCACTTGCAGGGGTGGCAAAGGTTGCCTAGCCTGGGCCTTTTTTGAGACAACAAAGAATAACCCAACTCACGATATCTGCCAAATCTGCCAAAAAGACTCAGTAGAGGCAAAAATTGCAATAATTTGACTACTACATGCATGTACCAGCATATGCAAGATCAACATGCCTTAGTCTGAGTATCTCACTGCGCTAAAGTGCAGACTAGCAGACCTTGCTGTTATGATTCGGTGACCTTGGAGCTGCATGAGAACTTTCACTGGAGAAGGTGACCACTATACTGACCGCAATCCTGAACTTAACACCGCAACTAGAAGTAGCTGTGGAGTGTACCTAACACACCTAGACACCTCGTCACAGCTGGAGGACTAAATACCCCTAAAGATGGAAATTGGAATACTATCTTGCCTCAGAGAAAATCCCCAAAGGATAGACAGCCCCCCACAAATATTGGCGGTGAGTCGGAGAGGAAAAAACATACACAGGCAGAAAAACAGGATTTAGCACAGGAGGCCACTCTAGCTAGATAGGACAGAGTTCTGTGCGGTCAGTATTAAAACCCTTCAAAACATCCACAGCAGAATATACAAAAACTTCCTACATCTAACTAAAAGATATAGGAGCGTAAATCTGCAACTCCAGTGAATCCTACAATCAGACCAGGAATAAAACTGAAACAAGCACACAGCAGTGTGCCACAGATACAAAAACCAAACACTTATCTTTGCTGAATTTGGCAGCAAGCAGGAGAAGCCAGAAAGTGATCCAACACTTCACAAGGAACATTGACAACTGGCAAGGGCTAAAGGATCCTGCACACCTGTTATGAACAGGTGATTCAGAATCACAATGGACCTGGTGGTTACGAGCACAGAAAATGACCTGATAGTTGCTAATCACATAGGACGAGCTCTGAGACGTGGGAACTCTGCTGACCGCAATCCCTAATCCTATCATACCACACTAAAGGTAGCCGTGGAGCGCTCCTGACAAAACCTAGGCGCCTTGGCACAGCCTGAGAAACTAGCTAGCCCTGAAGATAGAAAAATAAGCCTACCTTGCCTCAGAGAAATTTCCCAAAGGAAAAGGCAGCCCCCCACATATAATAACTGTGAGTTAAGATGAAAAGACAAACACAGAGATGAAATAGATTTTAGCAAAGTGAGGCCCGACTTACTGAATAGACCGAGGATAGGAAAGATAGCTTTGCGGTCAGCACAAAAACCTACAAACAACCACGCAGAGGGGGCAAAAAGACCCTCCGCACCGACTAACGGTACGGAGGTGCTCCCTCTGCGTCTCAGAGCTTCCAGCAAGCAAGAAAAACCAATATAGCAAGCTGGACAGAAAAAATAGCAAACAAAAGTAACACAAGCAGAACTTAGCTTATGCAGGGCAGACAGGCCACAAGAATGATCCAGGAGAGAGCAAGACCAATACTGGAACATTGACTGGAGGCCAGGAACAAAGAACAAGGTGGAGTTAAATAGAACAGCACCTAACGACTTAACCTCGTCACCTGAGGAAGGAAACTCAGAAGCCGCAGCCCCACTCACATCCACCAGAGGAAGCTCATAGACAGAACCAGACGAAGTACCACTCATGACCACAGGAGGGAGCTTGACCACAGAATTCACAACAGTACCCACCCCCTTGAGGAGGGGTCACCGAACCCTCACCAGAGCCCCCAGGCCGACCAGGATGAGCCAAATGAAAGGCACGAACCAGATCGGCAGCATGAACATCAGAGGCAAAGACCAAGGAATTATCTTCCTGACCATAACCCTTCCACTTAACCAGGTACTGGAGTTTCCGTCTCGAAACACGAGAATCCAAAATCTTCTCCACTATATACTCCAACTCCCCCTCAACCAAAACCGGGGCAGGAGGATCAACGGATGGAATCACAGGTGCCACGTATCTCCGCAACAATGACCTATGGAATACGTTATGGATGGAAAAAGAAGCTGGAAGGGTCAAACGAAAAGACACAGGATTAAGAACCTCAGAAATCCTATACGGACGAATGAAACGAGGCTTAAACTTAGGAGAGGAAACTTTCATAGGAATGTAACGAGATGACAACCAAACCAAATCCCCAACACGAAGTCGGGGACCCACACAGCGCCGGCGGTTAGCGAAACGTTGAGCCTTTTCTTGAGACAATGTCAAATTATCCACCACATGAGTCCAAATCTGCTGCAACCTATCCACCACAGTATCCACACCAGGACAGTCAGAAGACTCAACCTGCCCTGAAGAGAAACGAGGATGGAAACCAGAATTGCAGAAAAACGGCGAAGCCAAAGTAGCCGAGCTGGCCCGATTATTAAGGGCGAACTCAGCCAAAGGCAAAAAGGACACCCAATCATCCTGATCGGCAGAAACAAAACATCTCAGATATGTCTCCAAGGTCTGATTGGTTCGTTCAGTCTGGCCATTTGTCTGAGTATGGAAAGCCGAGGAAAAAGACAAATCAATGCCCATCCTAGCACAAAAGGCTCGCCAAAACCTCGAAACAAACTGGGAACCTCTGTCAGAAACGATGTTCTCCGGAATGCCATGTAAACGAACCACATGCTGGAAGAACAATGGCACCAAATCAGAGGAGGAAGGCAATTTAGACAAGGGTACCAAATGGACCATCTTAGAGAAGCGATCACAAACAACCCAAATGACCAACATTTTTTGAGAGACGGGGAGATCCGAAATAAAATCCATAGAGATATGTGTCCATGGCCTCTTCTGGACTGGCAAGGGCAAAAGCAACCCACTGGCACGAGAACGGCAGGGCTTAGCCCGAGCACAAATCCCACAGGACTGCACCAACGAACGCACATCCCATGAAAGAGACGGCCACCAAAAGGATCTAGCCACCAAATCTCTGGTACCAAAGATTCCAGGATGACCAGCCAACACCGAACAATGAACCTCAGAGATAACTCTACTCGTCCATTTATCAGGGACAAACAGTTTCTCCGCTGGGCAACGGTCAGGTCTATTAGCCTGAAATTTTTGCAGCACCCGCCGCAAATCAGGGGAGATGGCAGACAAAATTACCCCCTCCTTGAGAATACCCGCCGGCTCAGACAAACCCGGAGAGTCGGGCACAAAACTCCTAGACAGGGCATCCGCCTTCACATTTTTAGAGCCCGGAAGGTACGAAACCACAAAGTCAAAACGGGAGAAAAACAGCGACCAACGAGTCTGTCTAGGATTCAACCGTCTGGCAGACTCGAGATAAGTCAAGTTCTTGTGATCAGTCAAGACCACCATGCGATGCTTAGCTCCTTCAAGCCAATGACGCCACTCTTCGAATGCCCACTTTATGGCCAGCAACTCTCGATTGCCAACATCATAATTACGCTCAGCAGGCGAAAACTTCCTGGAAAAGAAGGCGCATGGTTTCATCACCGAGCCATCAGAACTTCTTTGCGACAAAACAGCCCCTGCTCCAATCTCAGAAGCATCAACCTCGACCTGGAACGGGAGCGAAACATCTGGTTGGCACAACACAGGGGCAGAAAAAAACGACACTTCAACTCTTGAAAAGCTTCCACAGCAGCAGAAGACCAATTGACCACATCAGCACCCTTCTTGGTTAAATCAGTCAATGGTTTAGCAATACTAGAAAAATTATTGATGAAGCGACGATAAAAATTAGCAAAGCCCAGGAACTTTTGCAGACTCTTCAGAGATGTCGGCTGAGTCCAATCATAAATGGCCTGAACTTTAACAGGGTCCATCTCGATAGTAGAAGGGGAAAAAATGAAACCCAAAAATGAAACCCTCTGAACACCAAAGAGACACTTTGACCCCTTCACAAACAAAGAATTCGCACGCAGGACCTGGAACACCATTCTGACCTGCTTCACGTGAGACTCCCAATCATCCGAGAAGACCAAAATATCATCCAAGTATACAATCAGGAATTTATCCAGGTACTCTCGGAAGATGTCATGCATAAAGGACTGAAACACTGATGGAGCATTAGAAAGCCCGATGGCATAACCAGGTACTCAAAATGGCCCTCGGGCGTATTAAATGCTGTTTTCCATTCATCGCCCTGTTTAATACGCACAAGATTATACGCACAACGAAGATCTATCTTGGTGAACCAACTAGCCCCCTTAATCCGGGCAAACAAATCAGACAGCAGCGGCAAGGGGTACTGAAATTTGACTGTGATTTTATTTAGAAGGCGGTAATCAATACAAGGTCTCAACGAACCATCCTTCTTGGCCACAAAAAAGAACCCTGCCCCCAATGGCGACGACGAGGGGCGAATATGACCCTTCTCTAAGGATTCCTTTACGTAACTCCGCATAGCGGCGTGCTCAGGTACAGACAAATTAAACAGTCGACCTTTAGGAAACTTACTACCAGGAATCAAATCGATAGCACAATCGCAATCCCTATGCGGAGGTAGGGCACTGGACTTGGGCTCATCAAATACATCCCGGTAATCTGACAAGAACTCTGGGACCTCAGAAGGGGTAGATGATGAAATAGACAGAAATGGAACATTACCATGTACCCCCTGACAACCCCAGCTGGACACAGACATTGATTTCCAATCCAATACTGGGTTATGGACTTGTAACCATGGCAACCCCAACACGACCACATCATGCAGATTCTGCAACACCAAAAAGCGAATATCCTCCTGATGCGCAGGAGCCATGCACATGGTCAGTTGGGTCCAATACTGAGGCTTATTCTTGGCCAAAGGCGTAGCATCAATTCCTCTCAATGTATTAGGATGCTGCAAGGGCTCCAAGAAAAACCCACAGCGCCTGGCAAACTCCAAGTCCATCAAATTCAGGGCAGCGCCTGAATCCACAAATGCCATGACAGAAAAGGATGACAAAGAGCAGATCAAAGTAACGGACAAAAGAAATTTCGACTGTACCGTACCAATGGTGGCAAACCTAGCGAAACGCTTAATGCGCTTAGGACAATCAGAGATAGCATGAGTGGAATCACCACAGTAAAAACACAGCCCATTCCGTCGTCTGTGTTCTTGCCGTTCAGCTCTGGTCAAAGTCCTATTACATTGCATAGGCTCAGGTTTATGCTCAGGTAAAACCGCCAAATGGTGCACAGTTTTACGCTCACGCAAGCGTCGATCGATCTGAATGGCCAAAGACATAGACTCATTCAGACCAGCAGGCATAGGAAATCCCACCATGACATCCTTAAGGGCTTCAGAGAGACCCTTTCTGAAAATTGCTGCCAGAGCACATTCATTCCATTGAGTGAGCACAGACCACTTCCTAAATTTCTGACAATATATCTCTACCTCATCCTGACCCTGACACAGAGCCAGCAAGATTTTCTCTGCCTGATCCACTGAATTAGGTTCATCATAAAGCAACCCGAGCGCCAGAAAAAACGCATCAATATCACATAATGCAGGATCTCCTGGCGCAAGGGAAAATGCCCAGTCTTGAGGGTCGCCACGTAATAAAGAAATAATGATCTTTACTTGTTGAACTGGGTCACCAGAGGAGCGGGGTTTCAAAGCCAGAAATAGTTTACAATTATTTTTGAAATTCAGAAACTTAGCTCTGTCTCCAGAAAATAACTCAGGAATAGGAATTTTAGGTTCTAACATAGGATTCTGAACCACAAAATCTTAAATGTTCTGTACACTTATAGCGAGATTATCCATCAAAGAGGACAGACCTTGAATGTCCATGTCTACACCTGTGTTCTGAACCACCCTGATGTAAAGGGGAAAAAAAAGACAAAACACAGTGCAAAGAAAAAAAAATGGTCTCAGAACTTCTCTTTTCCCTCTATTGAGAAGCATTAGTACTTTGGGCCTCCAGTACTGTTATGAACAGGTGATTCAGAATCACAATGGACCTGGTGGTTACGAGCACAGAAAATGACCTGATAGTTGCTAATCACATAGGACGAGCTCTGAGACGTGGGAACTCTGCTGACCGCAATCCCTAATCCTATCATACCACACTAAAGATAGCCGTGGAGCGCTCCTGACAAAACCTAGGCGCCTCGGCACAGCCTGAGAAACTAGCTAGCCCTGAAGATAGAAAAATAAGCCTACCTTGCCTCAGAGAAATTTCCCAAAGGAAAAGGCAGCCCCCCACATATAATAACTGTGAGTTAAGATGAAAATACAAACACAGAGATGAAATAGATTTTAGCAAAGTGAGGCCCGACTTACTGAATAGACCGAGGATAGGAAAGATAGCTTTGCGGTCAGCACAAAAACCTACAAACAACCACGCAGAGAGGGCAAAAAGACCCTCCGCACCGACTAACGGTACGGAGGTGCTCCCTCTGCGTCTCAGAGCTCCCAGCAAGCAAGAAGAACCAATATAGCAAGCTGGACAGAAAAAATAGCAAACAAAAGTAACACAAGCAGAACTTAGCTTATGCAGGGCAGACAGGCCACAAGAACGATCCAGGAGAGAGCAAGACCAATACTGGAACATTGACTGGAGGCCAGGAACAAAGAACTAGGTGGAGTTAAATAGAGCAGCACCTAACGACTTAACCTCGTCACCTGAGGAAGGAAACTCAGAAGCCGCAGCCCCACTCACATCCACCAGAGGAAGCTCATAGACAGAACCAGCCGAAGTACCACTCATGACCACAGGAGGGAGCTTGACCACAGAATTCACAACACACACCTAAATATCCCAGTCAGAATTGTAATCATCCAATACACCTGGCCAGGACTGCGAGTCAGAGACAACTGCATTCCCACCTACAACCACTGGAGGGAACCCAAGAGCAGAATTCACAACACCTTGCCAACCACCGGCCATCCCATCAGCCACATCTGCTGATTCTTCTGCCTCCATCACCAGGCCAAGTGTTCTCACACAGGTCTCCGGATACAGAAACTTCACTTGTTTACCCTTACAGTCATAGTGAGTGAGAGTCCGTCAGCTGTTACGGAAGCGGAGATGGCTTCTATTTTTGTTTCACCGAGCACAACACATCTTTGTCAATCCACAATAACATCACTCACAGTCCAGCAGTTTGTCCTGTTCATCCTACTCCACCCTCTCTCAGCACAGCAGCCAGCCCTTGGTCACGCAGTTGTGGTCACAGTCATCACCTGTTTCCTGAAAAAATGTACGTTTTCCAGGGTGCATTTCACCACTGACACATGGATGAGCAAACATGGGCAGGAGCATTACATCTCGACTCTGGTGACTGTGGGGGCAGACAGTCAAGTGGCTGTTCCTCAAGTCTTGTAATCCCCATGGATTGCTGGACAAACCTCTTTATCCTACGCTTCCTCAACTGTTTCTGGCTCCTCTGCCTCCTCCAGGGCCTCCACCTGAGCCCGCAATCTCTCCCTTTATCAGACACGCGTTCAAACAGTGCAAAGAGAATCCCCCCACTTCTTTACTGCGCAGTCAGGGCCCAGCACAATCAGGCAGTGTTAAAATTAATATATCTTGGAGATCGCAGTCACACAACTCAAGAGTTGTAGACAGCTATTCAGGTCGAGTTAAAGCAATGGCTATCTCCACTGAACCTGGAGACAGGGAAGGCCATGTGCGATAAGTTGCACACTTGGTGGCGGCCCTACACCAGGGCAACTTAACACCCATGCCTTCCATGGCTATCTTCCTCAACCTGGTGGTACAGCAATTTCTACAGCACTATCCCGGCCTGGATGCAATGCTGCAGAAAGCACCTTGCAGCGGCTGTGGTAGCAGTGATGAGCATTGGTGCAGTATGTCCTTTTGCACAGCCTGAGCCAACGCAGTACAGACATGGTGCAAATCATGCTTACGGAGTGTGCACAGATGAAGGACCTCTGCTCCCTTCAGCACAGTTTCAAAATGGCTACTAAGATGGGTAGCACTGACGATGCCTTCATCAGCATCACTATTCCGGTCATCTACATGCTGGAACACACTTTGAATAGTCTGCGTAAGGAGGTGGTGGTCCCAGAGGAAGAGGTGAAAGCAGAGGATGATGCGGAATTGATAATATCTCAAATTTCCGGACTGTCATCGCACAGGTGGGTGTCATGGGATTACAGTGATTGAGAGGGGCTCATGTACCAGACAAACTGTTAGGGAAGGTGCAGGAGCCAAGGAACAATTTGAGGATGAGGAGGAAGAGGTGATGGACGGGCAAAAGTCAGGAGATGAAGAGGATAATGATCCCCTCTCTGTTGTCCATGGTTGGTGGGAGGGGACGAAGGAAGCAACCTTGAGTGTTATATCGCCACCAACACACCAAGGACCTCATGGAAGCGCCCGACACATGAGTGGCTTCAACATGATGCCTGTATTCTTACGGAAATAGTGCTGACTACTCGGTTGGTACTTTGCTAGATCCACGGTACAAGATTATATTTTGCTAGATTCTTCCCCCCTGGAAAGGGATGGTTGCATGCTGGAGTATCAAAACACACTTGTAGACAGTCTTAAGAGTGTTTTTTTCCCAAGACAGCAGTGAGGCAAATAGTGTGTATTGCAGTTCTAGACCTCCAACCCTGGGAACGTCAAGGCGTCATTGCAAAATCATTAGCAGCAGCGTAAGCAATTTCTATGAGTCGTTCCACACATTTTTTAGACCAGCCTGTGCACCAGAAGAGCAGAGTAAAAGTCTGACACAGTGAGAACGACTGTAAAGGATGGTGCAGGAGTATTTTGAGCTCAATATAAATGCCATCAGGGGGAATTTGAACCCTTTTGCATTTTGGTCTTCAAAAATGGAAGAGTGGCCTGAGCTCATTTGTCTCGCCTTGGAGGTTGTGTCATGCCCGGCAGCCAGTGTTCTTGCAGAATGTGTCTTCAGGACTGCTGGTGGTGCCCTGACGGATAAGCGCATCCGGCTGCCCCTGAAAGTGTAGACTGTCTAACCTTCATCAAAATGAACATGTCATGGATCTCCAATGACTTTTATACCCCAGTCGCAGACTGAGCAGACTAGGCTATGGTGTAATTTTTAGTGTCGTGCATTGATCTTGTGCCATTGCAGTCTGTGCCACCTTTGTGGTGGCATCTGTGCCTGCTGTTGCCACAGCTGCTGATGTACAAACAATTTTTTTTGAAAAGTGAAGACTCCAAGTTGGGGTTTCATCTAGTGGGTTGCCTGTAATGGAAGGTGTTTCAGAGGTCTATTAAACTCTTTCTACTCCAAGGAAATTGATGCCACTTTAGTGGCGTGTGACAATTTTTTAAAATGTGGAGAATACAAGTTGGGTCTCCTTCATGTGTGTTGTCAGTAGCAGTAAGGCTCCCAGACAGGCAGGCCTGCACTTATATTCACTCAGCTGCCTGTGTTACAATCCTAACATTTTTATACCAATTGTACTCTATGAAACTGATGTTTGTAGCCCCTGAGTGAGGCTATGAAATGCCAATGGCTGACTACTGCTGTGCCATTTGCAAATTTCTACTGTGGGTCAATAGATGCCACTTTTCATGGTGTCTGCCCCTAATTTTAACTGTTTGCAAAGCTTTTTGTCACCCCTTAAGGTGTTGTGTATACGTTTGGTTTTGCCTCCCATTGCCTCCCAACACTGGAGCTCCTGCAACCCTCAACCTACTGTCTCCTTCCCCATAACCCTGCAGAATGTAAGCCCGCAAGGGCAGGGTCCTCGCCCCTCTGTATCAGTCTGTCATTGTTAGTTTGTTTACTGTAAGTGATATCTGTAACTTGTATGTAACCCCTTCTCATGTAAAGCACCATGGAATCAATGGTGCTATATAAATAATAATAATAATAATTGAACTTAATGAGGTTCGGGCATTTTTGTCGAACTGTTCGGTGAACATGTTTGGCGAACATCTGGACATTCAGCGAATTGAACCAAACCTTGAAAGGTTCGCTCATCTCTAATTGTTATTTCATACTGTGTTAGCCATAGTAAACTCATCACGTCATACACTGCCAGCCATAGTGTACATATCATCTGACACACTGCCAGCCATAGTGTGCTCATCATCTCATACACGGCCAGCCATATTGTACTCACTCACACTGTACATACTATATTGTGCCAGAGATACCTTGTTATCTCATACTGGGTTATCAATACAGTCCTATCTTTCGAGTGCCCCTCATCTCATCTACTAGTCATCATAATGTGCCTCTCATATTATGCAATGCCAACCACAATCAGACCAACATACAATTCCAGTCATAACCCCCTTAAGTCAGATGACTGATGGCCACTCCAGAATTTTTCAGGATTTCTTCTGAAACCAAGACTTTGAGGTATGCGTGGAATCATTGTCATGTTGGAAAGTCCAACAACGCCCATATTTCAACTTTCTCACAAAAGGCTAACGCAAGGCAGCCCCAGATCATAACCAAGCCACCAAGACCCATTACTGTGGTTATGAAGAAGCACCACAGATCCTCCACTATACTTAACTATAGGCATCAACAAGTCGTCAGCAGCATGCTTCACTGTAGCATCACCAAGTCACCATTATCTGTAGCATCGCTTGGAAAACTGATTGACAGATTGACAAGTGTGACCAAGTTTTTACTATTGATGCTGCCTATGCAGCATCAATAGTAAAAGATCTAATGTTAAAAATAATAAAAGAAATAAAAAATCTTGATATTCTCACCTTCCGGCATCCCCGGCAGTCTCCCACTCCTCGCGATGCTCCAGTCCCCATAATGCATTGCGGCAATGACCTCAGATGACGTAGCGGTCTCGCGAGACCGCTACATCATCACAGGTAATTATTGCAATGCATTATTGGGAACGGAAGCATCGCGAGGAGAGGGAAGGCTGCCGGGGACGCCGGAAGGTGAGAATATCATGATTTTTTACTTTAATTCTTTATTTTTTAACAATTATATGGTTCCCAGGGCCTGGAGGAGAGTCTCCTCCCCTCCACCCTGGGTACCAACCGCACATGATCCGCTTACTTCCCGCATATTGGACATAGCCACATGCGGGAAGTAAGCGGATCAATGCATTCCTATGTGTGCGGAATCACCGCAATTCCGCACAAGGAATGAACGGAAAAAAATGCAACATATGCACAAAAATTGTGGACTGCATTCTATTAATAGGATGCTTAATGTATGCTTTTTTTTGCGAAAAACCGTGCAAAAATCCTGAACGTGTGCACACAGCCTAATACTTACAGTGGGGCAAAAAAGTATTTAGTCAGTCAGCAATAGTGCAAGTTCCACCACTTAAAAAGATGAGAGGCGTCTGTAATTTACATCATAGGTAGACCTCAACTATGGGAGACAAACTGAGAAAAAAAAATCCAGAAAATCACATTGTCTGTTTTTTTAGCATTTTATTTGCATATTATGGTGGAAAATAAGTATTTGGTCAGAAACAAAATTTCATCTCAATACTTTGTAATATTTCCTTTGTTAGCAATGAGGTCAAACGTTTTCTGTAAGTCTTCACACGGTTGCCACACACTGTTGTTGGTATGTTGGCCCATCCCTCCATGCAGATCTCCTCTAGAGCAGTGATGTTTTTGGCTTTTCGCTTGGCAACACGGACTTTCAACTCCCTCCAAAGGTTTTCTATAGGGTTGAGATCTGGAGACTGGCTAGGCCACTCCAGGACCTTGAAATGCTTCTTACAAAGCCACTCCTTCGTTGCCCTGGCGGTGTGCTTTGGATCATTGTCATGTTGAAAGACCCAGCCACGTTTCATCTTCAATGCCCTTGCTGATGGAAGGAGGTTTGCACTCAAAATCTCACGATACATGGCCCCATTCATTCTTTCATGTACCCGGATCAGTTGTCCTGGCCCCTTTGCAGAGAAACAGCCCCAAAGCATGATGTTTCCACCACCATGCTTTACAGTAGGTATGGTGTTTGATGGATGCAACTCAGTATTCTTTTTCCTCCAAACACGACAAGTTGGGTTTCTACCAAACAGTTCCAGTTTGGTTTCATCAGACCATAGGACATTCTCCCAAAACTCCTCTGGATCATCCAAATGCTCTCTAGCAAACTTCAGACGGGCCCGGACATGTACTGGCTTAAGCAGTGGGACACGTCTGGCACTGCAGGATCTGAGTCCATGGTGGCGTAGTGTGTTACTTATGGTAGGCCTTGTTACATTTGTCCCAGCTCTCTGCAGTTCATTCACTAGGTCCCCCCGCGTGGTTCTGGGATTTTTGCTCACCGTTCTTGTGATCATTCTGACCCCACGGGGTGGGATTTTGCTTGGAGCCCCAGATCGAGGGAGATTATCAGTGGTCTTGTATGTCTTCCATTTTCTAATTATTGCTCCCACTGTTGATTTCTTCACTCCAAGCTGGTTGGCTATTGCAGATTCAGTCTTCCCAGCCTGGTGCAGGGCTACAATTTTGTTTCTGGTGTCCTTTGACAGCTCTTTGGTCTTCACCATAGTGGAGTTTGGAGTCAGACTGTTTGAGGGTGTGCACAGGTGTCTTTTTATACTGATAACAAGTTTAAACAGGTGCCATTACTACAGGTAATGAGTGGAGGAAAGAGGAGACTCTTAAAGAAGAAGTTACAGGTCTGTGAGAGCCAGAAATCTTGATTGTTTGTTTCTGACCAAATACTTATTTTCCACCATAATATGCAAATAAAATGTTAAAAAAACAGACAATGTGATTTTCTGGATTTTTTTTTCTCAGTTTGTCTCCCATAGTTGAGGTCTACCTATGATGTAAATTACAGACGCCTCTCATCTTTTTAAGTGGTGGAGCTTGCACTATTGCTGACTGACTAAATACTTTTTTGCCCCACTGTATATACTGTATTAGTAAGGGTCACCAAATCATGTGATAAAAATAAAGATTACAGTGGGTAAGGAAAGTATTCAGACCTCTTTAAATTTTTCAATGAAGTTGTAGAACCATTTCAAGGAGGATCACAAGGAAATGGACAACATGTGACTTAAATATGAGTGTTTGAGCAAAGAGTCTGAATACTTAAGACCATGTGATATTTCAGTTTTTCTTTTTGATTAAATTTTCAAAAATTTCTACATTTCTGTTGCAGAGTGTACATTAAAGAGAAAAAAATGAACTTTTTTGAATTTACCAAATGGCTGCAATTAAAGAGTGAAAAATTTAAAGGGGTCTGAATACTTTCCACTGTACATGGATAAACCTTTTAAGGGGTATGTGGCCATTTTGTATGCTGTGAAGGGACAATTCTGAAACAAAGAGTCATTAAGGACACAAATTGAGCACCCTTGGGTGTTACCAGTGATCTTTTTATATTGGAATGGTAAAGTTATTATGCCCACCTATAGTCAGTGAGATATAATTTGTCATTTTCTAGTACAGGAATTATTAGTACCAGGGCTGCCACTAGGAATTTCGGGGGCCCCATACTGGTAAAATTTTCTGGGCCCCCCTTGAGACTCTGCCCAGGCTCCACCCCTTGAACCATCCACAGTCCAACCGCCCTCTCTTGGAAAAACTCCACTTCTACACCACATCCTCACCGATCACACATTTACAATTCCCATCACCACATACATAACCAGCAGCTTTTGTTTTGGCCAAAAGATTTTTTAAACCACCACCAAGACTAGGTAGACTCTTTTGGCCGGACTCTACTCTACTATAACTTACTAAACATTTGTTAAAATTTCCAATACAATTTAGGTATATTTTTATTTATTTTTCAATTTTTAAAATGACCAATAATATCACAAACAAGGAATAAATACTGTCGCACCATGTCCAGATCACATATTACCACCACATGATGACCAATAATACCATATACAAGTAACAAAAACCGACACACCATGACCATACTGTATACAAGTAACAAAAACCGACACACCATGACCAGACCAGATATTAACACCACAGTGACCAAATAATAGCCAACACAAGGAACAAATACCTTCACACCAGTACCAGATCACATGTTACCACAACATAGTGACCAAATACTACAATACTGACAATTAATACAAAAAACACAATACTAATATCACCATAAGTGCCATTATACACAGGAGATCTGTATATAGTGTCAGTGTACAGGTAATACAGGGATCACCAGTGACATTATACACAAGAGCTCTGTATATAGTGTCAGTGTACAGGTAATATAGTGATCATCATTAACATTATACACAGGAGCTCTGTATATAGTATACAGTGTATAGTGTCAGTATACAGGTGACACACTGACTCACCCGTGACATCTATAGTTGAAGTTCTTTATCTTTGCTTTTCATCGTTATCCAGCGCACACCGCCATCGCTTCTTTCAGCCAGGACTCGTCTCTGTAGAAAATAACACAATCTAGAGCACATTCCCCAATTTTTCACCAACCTCCACACTACACCAGAAGTAGAAAATAAGCGACCGTGTCGCTCTGCACAGTAACAGGACATCTCCTCCGCAACACTGAAAACACTATCCTCAAAAGTAGTATCCTTTAATTAGCCCCTACATTAATAATATCCAATATTCTGGACCCTACGTATCCTCCCATTCTGCCTCATATCCCTCCATACTTCCCCTATGTCTCTCCATATTGCCCCAGTCATCCATAATAGTATAATGTACCCCATAGTCATATATAGCAGTATAATGCACCCCATAGTAGTATAATGTACCCCATAGCCATATATAGTATAATGCACCCCATAGCAGTATAATGCACCCCCAAAGCAGTGTAATGCACCCTATAGTACTATAATGCACCCCATAGTACTATAATGCACCTTAGTACTATAATTCACCCCATAGCAGTATAATGCACCCTATAGTACTATAATGCACCCCCATAAGAGTATAATGCACCCCCATAGTATAATGCAGCAGCCCCATAATATAATGCACCCATAGTATAATGCAGCAGCCCCATAATATAATGCACCAGCCCCATAGTATAATGCAGCAGCCCCATAGTATAATGCAGCAGCCCCATAGGGATATAATGCATCTCATAGGATAATGCAGCAGCCCCATAGGTATATAATGCACCCCATAATATAATGCAGCATCCCCATAGGAATATAATGCACCCCATAGTATAATGCAGCATCCCCATAGGCGTATAATGCACCCCATAGTATAATGCAGCATCCCCATAGGCATATAATGCACCCCATAGTATAATGCAGCATCCCCATAGGCACATAATGCACCCCATAGTATAATGCAGCATCCCCATAGGCATATGCATCCCCTTTTCCTTCCCATAGTAGTATAGTATGCCCCATACCGTGGCCTTACAAAAAAAGTATTTTCCTAGCTGGCGGAGCGCCAGCAGTGTGTTCTTGGACGTCCTCTCTGATTCGGCTGAAGCGCGCAGCGTTGTTTCGGTGTATGACTGGACATCTGTTGTGAATTCTGTGGCTGAATTCACTCCTGTGGTCACAAGTGGTACTGCAGCTTCTGAGCTTCCTCCCTCAGGTGTTCTGGTGAGCTCGTTAACTGCTTCATTACTTAACTCCGCCTGATGCTGCTATCCTTGCTCCTTGTCAATGTTTCAGTGTTGGATCTGAGCTTCTCCTGATTGTTCCTGTGACCTGCTGCTCTGTATAGCTAAGTGCTTTTTGCTTTTTGTTGCTTTTTTCCTGTCCAGCTTGTCTTTTGTTTTGCTGGAAGCTCTGAGACGCAAAGGGTGTACCGCCGTGCCGTTAGTTCGGCACGGTGGGTTTTTTTTGCCCCCTTTGCGTGGTTTTGCTTTAGGGTTTTTTGTAGACTGCAAAATTCGCTTTACTGTCCTCGCTCTGTCCTAGAATATCGGGCCCCACTTTGCTGAATCTATTTCATCCCTACGTTTTGTCTTTTCATCTTACTCACAGTCATTATATGTGGGGGGCTGCCTTTTCCTTTGGGGAATTTCTCTGGGGCAAGTCAGGCCTATTTTTCTATCTTCAGGCTAGCTAGTTTCTTAGGCTGTGCCGAGTTGCCTAGGTAGTTGTTAGGCGCAATCCACAGCCGCTTTTAGTTGTGTTTAGGATAGGATCAGGTGTGCAGTCTACAGAGTTTCCACGTCTCAGAGCTCGTTCTTGTATTTTTGGGTATTTGTCAGATCACTGTTTGCGCTCTGATCGCTAAGCACACTGTGTTTCTGGATTGCCTTCATAACACCTGTCATTAGCAAACATAACAGTACAAGGAGCCCAACTAATGATTCTCAATAGAGGGAAAGAAAAAGTTCTGACATCATTTTTTTTTTTCTTTTTTTTTTTTCTGCTCTGTGTTCACTTTTTTTTTTTTCCCCTAGACATTTGGGTGATTCTGGACACAGGTGTGGACATGGATATTCAGGGTCTGTGCTCTTCAATGGATAATCTCGTTATAAATGTACAAAAAATTCAAGATACTATTGATCAGAAATCTATGTTAGAACCAAGAATTCCTATTCCTGATTTGTTTTTTGGAGATAGAACTAAGTTTCTAAGTTTCAAAAATAATTGTAAGCTATTTCTGGCCTTGAAACCTCATTCTTCTGGTAATCCTATTCAACAGGTTTTGATTATTATTTCTTTTTTGCGCGGCGACCCTCAAGACTGGGCATTTTCTCTTGCGCCAGGAGACCCTGCATTGAGTAGTATCGATGCGTTTTTCCTGGCGCTCGGATTGCTGTACGATGAGCCTAATTCAGTGGATCAGGCTGAGAAAAATTTGCTGGCTTTGTGCCAGGGTCAGGATGATATAGAAGTATATTGTCAGAAATTTAGGAAATGGTCAGTACTCACTCAGTGGAATGAATCTGCGCTGGCAGCTTTGTTCAGAAAGGGTCTCTCTGAGGCTCTTAAGGATGTCATGGTGGGATTTCCTATGCCTGCTGGTTTGAATGAGTCTTTGTCTTTGGCCATTCAGATCGGTCAACGCTTGCGCGAGCGTAAATCTGTGCACCATTTGGCGGTACTGCCTGAGGTTAAACCTGAGCCTATGCAGTGCGATAGGACTATGACTAGAGTTGAACGGCAGGAATACAGACGTCTGAATGGTCTGTGTTTCTACTGTGGTGATTCCACTCATGCTATTTCTGATTGTCCTAAGCGCACTAAGCGGTCCGCTAGGTCTGCCGTCATTGGTACTGTACAGTCCAAATTCCTTCTGTCCATTACCTTGATATGCTCTTTGTCGTCGTTTTCTGTCATGGCGTTTGTGGATTCGGGCGCTGCCCTGAATCTGATGGATTTGGATTATGCTAAACATTGTGGGTTTTTCTTGGAGCCTTTGCGGTGTCCTATTCCATTGAGAGGAATCGATGCTACACCTTTGGCCAAGAATAAACCTCAATACTGGGCCCAGCTGACCATGTGCATGGCTCCTGCACATCAGGAAGTTATTCGCTTTCTGGTGTTGCATAATCTGCATGATGTGGTCGTGTTGGGGTTGCCATGGCTACAAACCCATAATCCAGTATTGGATTGGAATTCCATGTCGGTATCCAGCTGGGGTTGTCAGGGGGTACATGGTGATGTTCCATTTTTGTCGATTTCGTCATCCACCCATTGTGAGGTCCCAGAGTTCTTGTCTGATTATCAGGATGTATTTGAAGAGCCCAAGTCCGATGCTCTACCTCCGCATAGGGATTGTGATTGTGCTATCAATTTGATTCCTGGTAGTAAATTCCCTAAAGGTCGATTATTTAATTTATCCGTGCCTGAACACGCCGCTATGCGCAGTTATGTGAAGGAATCCCTGGAGAAGGGACATATTCGCCCATCGTCATCACCACTGGGAGCAGGGTTCTTCTTTGTAGCCAAGAAGGATGGTTCGCTGAGACCGTGTATTGATTACCGCCTTCTTAATAAGATCACTGTTAAATTTCAGTATCCCTTGCCATTGTTATCTGACTTGTTTGCTCGGATTAAGGGGGCTAGTTGGTTCACTAAGATAGATCTTCGTGGTGCGTATAATCTGGTGAGAATCAGGCAAGGAGATGAATGGAAAACTGCATTCAATACGCCCGAGGGTCATTTTGAGTATCTAGTGATGCCGTTCGGACTTGCCAATGCTCCATCTGTGTTTCAGTCTTTTATGCATGACATCTTCCGTGAGTATCTGGATAAATTCCTGATTGTTTACTTGGATGACATTTTGATCTTCTCAGATGATTGGGAGTCTCATGTGAAGCAGGTCAGAATGGAATCTTTGGTACCAGAGAGTTAGTGGCTAGATCCTTCTGGTGGCCATCTCTGTCACAGGATGTACGTACTTTTGTGCAGTCCTGTGGGATTTGTGCTAGGGCTAAGCCCTGCTGTTCTCGTGCCAGTGGGTTGCTTTTGCCCTTGCCGGTCCCAAAGAGGCCTTGGACACATATTTCGATGGATTTCATTTCTGACCTTCCCGTTTCTCAAAAGATGTCAGTCATTTGGGTGGTCTGTGATCGCTTTTCTAAAATGGTCCATCTGGTGCCCTTGGCTAAATTGCCTTCCTCCTCTGATTTGGTACCTTTGTTCTTTCAGCATGTGGTTCGGTTGCATGGCATTCCTGAGAATATTGTTTCTGACAGAGGTTCCCAGTTTGTTTCAAGGTTCTGGCGAGCCTTTTGTGGTAGGATGGGCATTGACCTATCCTTTTCCTCGGCTTTCCATCCTCAGACTAATGGCCAGACCGAACGAACCAATCAGACCTTGGAAACATATCTGAGATGTTTTGTTTCTGCAGACCAGGATGATTGGGTGTCCTTTTTGCCGTTGGCTGAGTTCGCCCTTAATAATCGGGCCAGCTCGGCTACCTTGGTTTCTCCATTTTTTTGCAATTCTGGGTTCCATCCTCATTTCTCTTCAGGACAGGTTGAGTCTTCGGACTGTCCTGGTGTGGATTCTGTGGTGGATAGGTTGCAGCAGATCTGGACTCAGGTAGTGGACAATTTGATCTTGTCCCAGGAGAAAGCTCAACTTTTCGCTAATCGCAGACGCCGTGTGGGTCCCCGACTTCGTGTTGGGGATCTGGTTTGGTTATCTTCTCGTCATATTCCTATGAAGGTTTCCTCTCCTAAATTTAAACCTCGTTTTATTGGTCCGTATAGGATTTCTGAGGTTCTCAATCCTGTGTCTTTTCGTTTGACCCTCCCAGACTCCTTTTCCATACATAATGTATTCCATAGGTCGTTGTTGCGGAGATACGTGGCACCTATGGTTCCATCTGTTGAGCCTCCTGCCCCGGTTTTGGTGGAGGGGGAATTGGAGTATATTGTGGAGAAGATTTTGGATTCTCGTGTTTCTAGACGGAAACTCCAGTATCTGGTTAAATGGAAGGGTTATGCTCAGGAAGATAATTCCTGGGTTTTTGCCTCTGATGTTCATGCTTCCGATCTTGTTCGTGCCTTTCATGCGGCTCATCCTGGTCGGCCTGGGGGCTCTGGTGAGGGTTCGGTGACCCCTCCTCAAGGGGGGGGTACTGTTGTAAATTCTGTGGCTGAATTCACTCCTGTGGTCACAAGTGGTACTGCAGCTTCTGAGCTTCCTCCCTCAGGTGTTCTGGTGAGCTCGTTAACTGCTTCATTACTTAACTCCGCCTGATGCTGCTATCCTTGCTCCTTGTCAATGTTTCAGTGTTGGATCTGAGCTTCTCCTGATTGTTCCTGTGACCTGCTGCTCTGTATAGCTAAGTGCTTTTTGCTTTTTGTTGCTTTTTTCCTGTCCAGCTTGTCTTTTGTTTTGCTGGAAGCTCTGAGACGCAAAGGGTGTACCGCCGTGCCGTTAGTTCGGCACGGTGGGTTTTTTTTGCCCCCTTTGCGTGGATGTCAGCTGTTGGCCTGTGATTGGCTGGCGGCTGTTAACTGTTAACAGATTTTAAATGATCGTGCGTCGGAGGACGCATGGTCAGTTACTGAAGCGGCATGATCCTGCTGCTCGGGCCTGGTAAGCAGAAGCTCTGGGCCTCCTCTCCTCATCGAGCCCCATACGCCAGTAAGGGCAGTAATGCCCTGATGGCGGCCTTGATTAGTACTACTGCTGTATAACTGCAGACAGGAGAGGGTTAAAATCTTCACTTATCCTTTGCACAGGAAATCATGGGGGTGATGTTCGTCAATACAGATGAGGAAGAAGATCAAAACATCAAAAATAAACTCGTGATCAGAGCCTCACGAGAAAGTCCTCTGATTTTGATTCCTAATACAAACCTCCTCACAAGACAATATAAACCAGAAGAGCTCACACTTCTCTCTCGTGTTTTTGTCTTTGATTTCCCCAGTGGGCTGGTATACGAGTACACCTCAGGCCCCTTTTTCCACTTTAGTCCGGCACCATGA
This sequence comes from Ranitomeya imitator, assembly GCF_032444005.1. NCBI lineage: Eukaryota > Metazoa > Chordata > Amphibia > Anura > Dendrobatidae > Ranitomeya > Ranitomeya imitator. The sequence continues at coordinate 638,871,788 of NC_091282.1, read as the reverse complement.
AGCCCACTTTCACACCACTCATCACTCCAACTCTCCACAACACTTTCATTGTAATCATGGCTCTTGTCCCAGTACTCAGCAGAACAACTGGATGGTTCACCGCTGGTCACTAGTGCTGCTGTCAATGCCTTGTTTATTGGGGGGGCTTTCTTCCAGCTCTGATTTTGGGGGAGCTCCGGGGGTATTGTTAAAGTTGTATGATGGAGCCTATAGTTTTTGAACATGGCCTGTATGGAGTAATGAAGGCTCTAAAAATATTTTTTACTCCTTTTTGTTGTGAAAATCAAAAGTGACCACCATTAACATCTTATCTTACATTTGTGTCTCCCTGTGATGTGACATAGCGGTGACATATCAGTCATCCCTTAAAGTTTAGGTACAGTATTATAATTTCAACTGATGTGTTTATTATCTACAGCAAAATTATCAGAAGAAGATATCAAGATCGAGCATAACGTCTTCACTCATGAACCATGTCATATGGCCTTGAACTGTACAGCAAATAGCTTTGACGTGATCCTCTTCTGGAACAACAGTAGTCTAAATGTGACTCATAATGCTGTGGATGTAAGAGACCCAGATCCAGAGACCCGTTATACCTGTATAGTACAGAACCCCATCAGTCACTCTTCCAAATCCGTAATTCCATGGGAATTCTGTAAAAAAGGTAGTTATTCAATCAGTACATTATATTGGTATTGTTCATCAATCTATGTTTAGAAACTGTCCACAAACAGGTTGACTAAAATTAAAAGATGCGTTTGCATTTAGTACCTTGAGTGCACACGGGTGGAAAATCAACACAGAGGAGTAGAAGATATCAATCTGTATTTAGAAACCATCAATAATCAGTTTAATTACTACTAAAAGATGTGTTTCCATTTAGTATCTAAAATGCACAACAATGACAATCAACAGAGGGAATGAAAATCAGTCGGAGTTTAGAAACGGTCAACAAACAGGGTTAGCTATAAATGAAAATTGGGCTACAGCATAGTACTTTGAGTGCACAGAGGTGATAATCAAAAGAGGGGGTGAACATCAGTCTGTATTTGGAAACTGTTAGCAATCTGGTTAACTATAAATGAAAGATATTTTAGTACTTAATACCTTGAGATCACAAGGGTGGAAAATCACTATATGTAATGAACCTTATTTGTTAATATAAGGTCATGTAAATAAAATGGAAATTACATTACTGAAAATAAAAAAGAAGGGAATCTAAGTGAAAACAGGAAAAAACAAACTTCAAAGGTGTTATATTATGGGTTGTAGTGGGTTTTATTTTTTCTTTATAAAATGTGCCTGATAAAAACTAGTTTTAGGAGAAAATTGGAAATGTTTTTGTACTTTTTAACATTTGGAAAAGTTTTGAAACTTATGTAAACTTTTTAAATTTGTGGAGTATATTTACAGCACAGAGCAGAAAATGGTATAAGGAGCCCAAAGTTTCTTGAGTGTTCATCTGTGTTTAATAGGGTTATAGTTAGTGTTGAGCATTCCGATACTGAAAGTATCGGGTATCGGCCGATATTTGCTGTATCGGAAGTCCGATACCGAGTTCCGATATTTTTGTGATATCGGAAATTGGAATCGGCGTGTGCGGTGTGTATGGTTCCCAGGGTCTGGAGGAGAGGAAACTCTCCTTCAGGCCCTGGGATCCATATTAAATGTAAAAAATAAAGAATAAAAATAAAAAATATGGATATACTCACCCCTCCGACGAACCCTGGCTGTCACCGCTGCTAGCGTCCGCCTCCGTTCCTGAGAATGCAGAGAGTGAAGGACCTTCGATGACGTCGCGGTCACGTGAGCGGTCAGGTGACCCTGGGAACCATCCAGGATACATTCCGATATTTGTGTCCCATTGACTTGCATTGGTATCGGGTATTGGTATCGGCGATATCCGATATTTTTTTTATATCGGCCGATACTATCCGATACCGATACTTTCAAATATCGGAAGGTAACGCTCAACACTAGTTATAGTAGTAATATGCTGCCAAACACCTCTGGCATCTGCTTATCAGGAGACCCCTGATACACATTGTTTGGGTGGTTGATTGGTCCCACTGAAATTATTAGACTTGACTTTATTGTGTATGGAGGCCAAGTTATGTACAATTAGTTATATTATTGTTCTAAAAAAACTGTATTATTTAATATATTCTTTCAGAAAAGAATTGTATGAATTCTAGAGTGTCCCTTCTTACGTATGGTTTAGTTTGGAAATCAAGGGGATTTTTTTTTTTTTACACTACAGAGCTTTGAGTAAAGACAACACTTCCCAGAATGCAAATCAGCCCCTTCAAAGTAGAAATTGGGAAGTTGTCAAACCACAACTGATTATGACGGTGATATTTATTAGCATGAGACAGCAAAAGGGGTCCAGCTTATTTTTGCTCTTATTTTTTTTTTAAATTTGTTTATTAGTAACAAAATCAATTGCGTTACATACAATGTACAGTTAGGTTATGAAACATAGCATATAGCATATAAAGTGTACACATTAAACATGTAGTAAAAGGTACTTCAACCCAATTTTTGCTCTTATTTGAGAGCTGGAGAAAGACGAGTTTCAATGCTCCTTTCATTTGGTGTGTGGCGGCCATTGTTGCTGTGCTTTTGTGCTTGTGGGGTGCTGCTATCTGGAGTCGTGGGGACTGTCTTGCAGCATGGGCACTGCGAGGCACTGGGCCATCCGCCCTTCTGGTGCACTGTCTCTGAGAAAATGATTAATGCATGGCGCCATTCCTTTAAAGGGAACCTGTCACCCCCAAAATGGAAGGTGAGCTAAGCCCATTGGCATCAGGGGGCTTATCTACAGCGTTCTGGAAGGCTGTAGATAAACCACCGATGTATCCTGAAAGATGAGAAAAAGAGGTTAGATTATACTCACCTAGGGGTGGTCCTGGTCCGATGGGCGGCACGGTCCGGTCCGGGGCCTCCTATCTTCTTACGATGATGTCCTCTTCTTGTCTTCATGCTGCAGCTCCGACGCAGGTCTACTTTGTCTGCCCTGTTGACGGCAGAGCAAAGTACTGTAGTGTGCAGGCGCCAGGAAAGGTCAGAGAGGCCCGGCACCTGCGCACTGCAGTACTTTGCTCTGCCCTCAACAGGGCAGACAAAGTACACCTACCTCCGGAGCCGCAGCGTGAAGACAAGAAGAGGACGTCATTTGATGAAGATAAAAGGTGCCGGAGCGCGACGCCCATCGAACCGGGACCACCCCTGGGTGAGTATAATCTAACCTCTTTTTCTCATCTTTTAGGATACATCGGGGCTTATCTACAGCATTACAGAATGCTGTAGATAAGCCCCTGATGCTGGTGGGCTTAGCTCACCTTCCATTTTGTGGGTGACAGGTTCCCTTTAAAGCAATAAAAGTTAGGACCCACTTAGAGGTTCGCCATGACGTGGCAGTGGGCTTCATATAGTCAGACCAGAATGTTACACTAAGGCCCTTATGTTATGTATATATTTTTCCCTAATGGCATTAGATCAGTGAATGATTTTTGGAGGTGCTGTCTATGCACTCTATTTCAGCACAAATGATTAACAAGTGATAGTGTGTTAATTAAATAATATTATTTTCTTATTTCAGAGAACAAATATTGGATCACAGTAATTGTTTTTGTTATTGTAATTGCTGCAATCAGTAGTTCCATCTATTTATATCGCAAGTGGCAAGTAAGTCATCCTACCTTCCTTATTTTACATTTCCGCTAAACAATAGCGTCATACAAAGAAAAGATATAAAAGTGTCATACAAAGAAAAGATTTCCATTGATAAAACACTGCTCCCATGTACAAGAATATAACTACTGTAATACTGCCACTATGTACAAGAATATAACTACTATAATACTGCCCCTATGTAGAAGAATATAACTACTATAATGCTGCTCCTATGTAGAAGAATATAACTACTATAATACTGCTTCTATGTACAAGAATATAACTACTATAATACTGGCCCCTATGTACAAGAATATAACTACTATAATACTGCCCCTATGTACAAGAATATAACTGCTATAATACTGCCCTTATGTACAAGAATATGACTACTATAATACTGCCCCTGTGTACAAGAACATTGCTACTATAATACTTCCCCCTGTGTATAAGAATATAACTACTATAATACTGCCCCTATGTACAAGACTATAACTACTATAATACTGCTCCTATGTACAAGAATACAACTACTATAATACTGTCCCTATGTACAAGACTATAACTACTATAATACTGCTGTTATGTACAAGACTATAACTACTATAATACTGCCACTATGTATAAAAATATAACACCTATAATACTGTTCCTATGTACAAGGCTATAACTACTGTAAGGAGGCTAATGACAGTGTAGTCACACTGTGTGGCAGAGATGACTGCTTCCTGCGATGCAACCTGGAGTATTTTGCTTCAGTGCATGTGAGCTCTAAGATGTCATTTAGTGCACCTGGGTCCGGGTTGCGGGTAGCTGTGAAAGATGGGCGGGTCTGGCTACCCACATACCTCACCTGTGGGTGTGGTTACAGCCTACATAATGGAGGCTGTTATTTATCACACGGTCTGTGTCTTGGGAGGTAGAAGGCCTCCTGTGTGTGTCAGTGTGGCTCCAGACCAAGCCTGCATGCTGGACATTGCCCAGTCTGTGTGCCCACAGGCCTGAAGGAGCAGAGAGCCAGGCTAAGGGCGGTTTTGTGTTGTTTTGCCTGCTCAGAAGGCCGTTTACCGTTTGTTGTTACTGCTGGGTCTATGAAGCAAATAAACCCGCACAGACTTTTTAAAGAAGCACACCTCCTACTTTCCTCCTGCAGCACCTGAGTATGAAACCCTTATACTACTATAATACTGCTCCCTATGTACAAAAATATAACAAATATAATACTGCCTTATGTATAAGAATATAACTACTATAATACTGCTCCTGTATACAAGAATATAACTACTATAATACTGTCCTATGTACAAGAATGTAACTACTATAATACTGCCTCCTATGTACAAGAATAAAACTACTGTAATACTGCTCCTATGTACAAGAATATAACTACTATAATACTGCTCCTATGTACAAGAATATAACTACTATAATACTGTCTCCTATGTACAAGAATATAACTATATAATACTGCCCCTATGTACAAGAATATAACTACTATAATACTGCTCCTATGTACAAGAATATAACTACTATAATACTGCTCCTATGTACAAGAATATAACTACTATAATACTGCTCCTAAGTACAAGAATATAACTATTATAATACTGCTCCTATATATAAGAATATAACTACTATAATACTGCCCCTATGTACCAAAATATAACTACTATAATACTGCTCCTATGTACAAGAATATAACTACTATAATACTGCTCCTATGTACAAGAATATAACTACTATAATACTGCCCCCATGTACAAGAATATAACTGCTATAATACTGCCCCCTATGTACAGGAATATAGCTACTATAATGCTGCCACTATGTATAAGAATATAACTACTATAATACGGCTCCTTTGTACAAAAATATAACTAGTGTTTAGCGAGCACAAAAATGCTCAAGTGCTCGTTGCTCGGGTCGAGCAAATTGGAATACTCAGGTACTCGACCCGAGCAACGAGCTCAATGTAAGTCTATGGGAAACCCGAGTATTTTTACTGCGATCCCCCTCGGGGGTCCCTTTTAAGGTCTAAAAACGTCTGAAAATAATGGAAACACTGCTCAAATGACACAGGAACATCTTGGGGATCGCCCCTGGAAGCATTTCTGACTCATAGGTCACAGCTGTAAGCAATGTTATCAGAGTTTCACGCCATTTTTACAGGTGCACCAAAAAACATACAAAACCAAAACCAAAATGGATTTTGCTGGGAAATATGTTAAGGTACTTCCTTTCCAGGGTAATGACTTGTATATAAAGCAAAATAATTAACCCCAGACCAAAATGTTCCTCCACCACTTGGGCTATGTTCACATGCAGCGTTTGTGATGCGTTTTTCAACTTTTACATTGCTTTCAACCAATGCAAATGCATTCACTGGGAAATGTACAGTATATACTCGAGTATAAGCCGAGATTTTCAGCCCAAATTTTTGGGCTGAAAGTGCCCCTCTCGGCTTATACTCGAGTCACGGTCGGCGGTGGGGTCGGCGGGTGAGGGGGAGAGAGCGCGTTGCATACTCACCTAGTCCCGGCGCTCCCCCTGCCCGTCCCACGGTCTTCGGTGCCGCAGCTCTTCCCCTGTTCAGCGGTCACATGGTACCGCTCATTAAAGTTATGAATATGGACTCCACTCCCATAGGGGTGGAGCTGCATATTCATTTCTCTAATGAGCGGTAACGGTGACCACTGACAGAGGAAGAGGCTGCGGCACCCGAAGACCAGCTGTCCGGGAGAAGAAGCCAGGGACGCCGGGAGCAAGTAAGTATCTCATAGTTACCTGTCCACGATCCACCCGCCAGGCGCCGCACCGTCTTCGCGTCCTCTTGCAGTGACTGTTCAGGTCAGAGGGCGCGATGACGTACTAGTGTGCGCGCCGCCCTCTGCCTGAACAGTCAGTGCGGAAAGACAGGACGCTGAGGAGCTGCAAGCAAGAGAGGTGAGTATGTCGTTTTGTTTTTTTTAATTGCAGCAGCAGCATTATATATTGCACAGATTTATATGGAGCATCTATGGGGCCATGATGAATGGTGCAGAGCATTCTATATGGCACAGCTTTCTATGGAGCATCTATGGGGCCATAATCAATGGTGCAGAGTATTCTATATGGCACAGCTTTATATGGAGTATCTATGGGGCCATACTGAACGGTGCAGAGCATTGTATACTGCACATCTTTATATGGAGCATCTATGGGGCCATAAGCAACGGTGCAGAGCATTCAATATGGGGCAGCTTTATATGGGGCATCTATGGGGCCTGTTATGATCCGGTGACCTAGGAGCTGCATGAGAACTTTCACTGGAGAAAGTGGCCACTGTACTGACCGCAATCCTGAACTTAACACCGCACTAGAAGTAGCCGTGGAGTGTACCTAACACACCTAGACACCTCGTCACAGCCGGAGAACTAAATACCCCTAAAGATGGAAATAGGAATACTATCTTGCCTCAGAGAAAATCCCCAAAGGATAGACAGCCCCCCACAAATATTGGCGGTGAGTCGGAGAGGAAAAAACATACACAGGCAGAAAAACAGGATTAGCACAGGAGGCCACTCTAGCTAGATAGGACAGGATAGGACAGAGTTCTGTGCGGTCAGTATAAAAACCCTTCAAAACATCCACAGCAGAATATACAAAAACTTCCTACATCTTTACTAAAAGATGTAGGAGCGTAAATCTGCAACTCCAGTGAATCCTACAATCAGAGCAGGAATAAAACTGAAACAAGCACACTGGCAGTGTGCCACAGAAACAAAAACCAAACACTTATCTTTGCTGAAATAGGCAGTGAGCAGGAGAAGCCAGAAAGTGATCCAACACTTCACAAGGAACATTGACTACTGGCAAGGGCTAAAGTATCCTGCCCACTTAAATATCCCAGTCAGAATTGTAATCATCCGATACACCTGGCCAGGTCTGTGACTCAGAGACAACTGCATTCCCACCTACAACCACTGGAGGGAACCCAAGAGAAGAATTCACAACAGGGGCCATAAAGAACGGTGCAGAGCCTTCTATATGGCACAGCTTTATATGGGGCATCTATGGGGCCATAATGAATGGTGCAGAGCATTATATATGGCACAGCTTTATATGGGGCATCTATGGGGCCATAATGAACAGTGCAGAGCATTATATATGGCACAGCTTTATATGGGGCATCTATGGGGCCATACTGAACGGTGCAGAGCATTATCTATGGCACAGCTTTCTATGGAGCATCTATGGGGCCATACTGAATGGTGCAGAGAATTCTATATGGCACAGCTTTATGTGGAGCATCTATGGGGCCATACTGAACGGTGCAGAGCATTCTATATGGCACAGCTTTATGTGGAGCATCTATGGGGCCATACTGAACGGTGCAGAGCATTATATATGGCACAGCTTTCTATGGGGCATCTATGGGGCCATACTGAACGGTGCAGAGCATTACATATGGGGCAGCTTTATATGGAGCATCTATGGGGCCATAATGAACGGTGCAGAGCATTCTATATGGGGCAGCTTTATGTGGAGCATCTATGGGGCCATACTGAACGGTGCAGAGCATTATATATGGGGCAGCTTTATGTGGAGCATCTATTGGGCCATAATGAATGGTGCAGAGCATTCTATATTGCACAGCTTTATGTGGAGCATCTATGGGGACATACTGAACGGTGCAGAGCATTATATGTGGCACAGCTTTATATGGAGCTTTTTTGGGGCAATAATGAACGGTGCAGAGCATTCTATATGGCACAGCTTTCTATGGAACATCTATGGGGCCATAATGAATGGTGCAGAGCATTATATGGGGCACACCTTTATATGGAGCATCTATGGGGCAATAATGAACGGTATGGAGCAATATATGTGGCACAGCTTTATATGGAGCATCTATGGGGCCATAATGAACGGTGCAGGGCATTCTATATGGCACAGCTTTATGTGGAGCATCTATGGGGCCATTCTGAACGGTGCAGAGCATTATATGTGGCACAGCTTTATATGGAGCTTTTTTGGGGCAATAATGAACGGTGCAGAGCATTATATATGGCACAGCTTTATGTGGAGTATCTATGGGGCCATAATGAATGGTGCAGAGCATTATATATGGCAGAGCTTTATATGGAGCATCTATGGGGACATAATGAATTGTACAGAGCATTCTATATGGCACAGCTTTATGTGGAGCATCTATGGGGCCATACTGAACGGTGCAGAGCATTATATATGGCACAGCTTTCTATGGAGCATCTATGGGGCCATACTGAATGGTGCAGAGAATTCTATATGGCACAGCTTTATATGGAGCATCTATGGGGCCATTCTGAACGGTGCAGAGCATTATATATGGCACAGCTTTATGTAGAGTATCTATGGGGCCATAATGAACGGTGCAGAGCTTTATATATGGCACAGCTTTATGTGGAGCATCTATGGGGACATAATGAACGGTGCAGAGCATTATATATGGCAGAGCTTTATATGGAGCATCTATGGGGACATAATGAACTGTACAGAGCATTATATATGGGGCACAGCTTTATGTGGAGCATCTATGGGGCCATAATGAACGGTGCAGAGCATTATATATGGCACAGCTTTATGTGGAGCATCTATGGGGCCATACTGAACGGTGCAGAGCATTATATATGGCACAGCTTTATATGGAGCATCTATGGGGCCATACTGAACGGTGCAGAGCATTATATATGGCACAGCTTTATATGGGGCATCTATGGGGCCATACTGAACGGTGCAGAGCATTCTATATGAGGCAGCTTTATGTGGAGCATCTATTGGGCCATAATGAACGGTGCAGAGCATTATATGTGGCACAGCTTTATATGGAGCTTCTTTGGGGCAATAATGAACGGTGCAGAGCATTTTATATGGCACAGCATTCTATGGAACATCTATGGGGCCATAATGAATGGTGCAGAGCATTATATGGGGCACACCTTTATATGGAGCATCTATGGGGCAATAATGAACGGTATGGAGCAATATATGTGGCACAGCTTTATATGGAGCATCTATGGGGCCATAATGAATGGTGCAGGGCATTCTATATTGCACAGCTTTATGTGGAGCATCTATGGGGCCATTCTGAACGGTGCAGAGCATTCTATATGGCACAGCTTTATGTGGAGTATCTAAGGGGCCATACTGAATGGTGCAGAGCATTATATGTGGCACAGCTTTATATGGAGCTTCTTTGGGGCAATAATGAACGGTGCAGAGCATTCTATATGGCACAGCTTTCTATGGAACATCTATGGGGCCATACTGAACGGTGCAGAGCATTCTATATGGCACAGCTTTATGTGGAGCATCTATTGTGCCATAATGAACGGTGCAGAGCATTATATGTGGCACAGCTTTATATGGAGCTTCTTTGGGGCAATAATGAACGGTGCAGAGCATTCTATATGGCACAGCTTTCTATGGAACATCTATGGGGCCATAATGAATGGTGCAGAGCATTATATGGGGCACACCTTTATATGGAGCATCTATGGGGCAATAATGAACGGTATGGAGCAATATATGTGGCACAGCTTTATATGGAGCATCTATGGGGCCATAATGAACGGTGCAGGGCATTCTATATGGCACAGCTTTATATGGAGCATCTATGGGGCCATAATGAACGGTGCAGAGCATTATATATGGCACAGATTTATGTGGAGCATCTATGGGGCCATAATGTACGGTGCAGAGCATTATATATGGCACAGATTTATGTGGAGCATCTATGGGGCCATAATGAATGGTGCAGAGCATTATATATGGCACAGTCTTATGTGGAGTATCTATGGGGTCATAATGAACGGTGCAGAGCATTATATATGGCACAGCTTTATGTGGAGTATCTATGGGGCCATAATGTACGGTGCAGAGCATTATATATGGCACAGCTTTATATGGAGCATCTATGGGGACATAATGAACTGTACAGAGCATTATATATGGGGCACAGCTTTATGTGGAGCATCTATGGGGCCATACTGAACGGTGCAGAGCATTATATATGGCACAGCTTTATGTGGAGCATCTATGGGGCCATACTGAACGGTGCAGAGCATTCAATATGGCACAGCTTTATGTGGAGCATCTATGGGGCCATAATGAACGGTGCAGAGCATTATATATGGCACAGCTTTATGTGTAGCATCTATGGGGCCATACTGAACGGTGCAGAGCATTATATATGGCACAGCTTTATATGGAGCATCTATGGGGACATATTGAACTGTACAGAGCATTATATATGAGGCACAGCTTTATGTGGAGCATCTATGGGGCCATACTGAACGGTGCAGAGCATTATATATGGCACAGCTTTATGTGGAGCATCTATGGGGCCATACTGAACGGTGCAGAGCATTCTATATGGCACAGCTTTATGTGTAGCATCTATGGGGCCATAATGAACGGTGCAGAGCATTATATATGGCACAGCTTTATGTGTAGCATCTATGGGGCCATACTGAACGGTGCAGAGCATTCTATATGGCACAGCTTTATGTGGAGCATCTATGGGGCCATAATGAACGGTGCAGAGCATTATATATGGGGCACAGCTTTCTATGGAGCATCCATGGGGCTATAATGAACGGTGCAGAGCATTATATATGGGGCACAGCTTTATATGGAGCATCCATGGGGCTATAATGAACGGTGCAGAGCATTATATATGGCACAGCTTTATATGGAGCGTCTATGGGGCCATAATGAACGGTGCAGAGCATTATATATGGCAGAGCTTTATATGGAACATCTATGGGGCCATAATGAATGGTGCAGAGCATTATATATGGCACAGCTTTATGTAGAGCATCTATGGGGCCATACTGAAGGGTGCAGAGCATTATATATGGCACAGCTTTATATGGAGCGTCTATGGGGCTATAATGAACGGTGCAGAGCATTCAATATGGCACAGCTTTATGTGGAGCATCTATGGGGCCATAATGAACGGTGCAGAGCATTATATATGGCACAGCTTTATGTGGAGCATCTATGGGGCCATACTGAACGGTGCAGAGCATTCTATATGGCACAGCTTTATGTGTAGCATCTATGGGGCCATACTGAACGGTGCAGAGCATTATATATGGCACAGCTTTATATGGAGCATCTATGGGGACATATTGAACTGTACAGAGCATTATATATGGGGCACAGCTTTATGTGGAGCATCTATGGGGCCATACTGAACGGTGCAGAGCATTATATATGGCACAGCTTTATGTGGAGCATCTATGGGGCCATACTGAACGGTGCAGAGCATTCTATATGGCACAGCTTTATGTGTAGCATCTATGGGGCCATAATGAACGGTGCAGAGCATTATATATGGCACAGCTTTATGTGTAGCATCTATGGGGCCATACTGAACGGTGCAGAGCATTCTATATGGCACAGCTTTATGTGGAGCATCTATGGGGCCATAATGAACGGTGCAGAGCATTATATATGGGGCACAGCTTTCTATGGAGCATCCATGGGGCTATAATGAACGGTGCAGAGCATTATATATGGGGCACAGCTTTATATGGAGCATCCATGGGGCTATAATGAACGGTGCAGAGCATTATATATGGCACAGCTTTATATGGAGCGTCTATGGGGCCATAATGAACGGTGCAGAGCATTCTATATGGGGCAGCTTTATGTGGAGCATCTATGGGTCCATAATGAATGGTGCAGAGCATTATATATGGCAGAGCTTTATATGGAGCATCTATGGGGCCATAATGAATGGTGCAGAGCATTATATATGGCACAGCTTTATGTAGAGCATCTATGGGGCCATACTGAACGGTGCAGAGCATTATATATGGCACAGCTTTATATGGAGCGTCTATGGGGCTATAATGAACGGTGCAGAGCATTCTATATGGCACAGCTTTATGTGGAGCATCTATGGGTCCATAATGAATGGTGCAGAGCATTATACATGGCAGAGCTTTATATCGAGCATCTATGGGGCCATAATGAATGGTGCAGAGCATTATATATGGCACAGCTTTATGTAGAGCATCTATGGGGCCATACTGAACAGTGCAGAGCATTATATATGGCACAGCTTTATATGGAGCATCTATGGGGACATAATGAACTGTACAGAGCATTATATATGGGGCACAGCTTTATGTGGAGCATCTATGGGGCCATACTGAACGGTGCAGAGCATTATATATGGCACAGCTTTATGTGGAGCATCTATGGGGCCATAATGAACGGTGCAGAGCTTTATATATGGCACAGCTTTATGTGGAGCATCTATGGGGCCATACTGAACGGTGCAGAGCATTCTATATGGCACAGCTTTATGTGTAGCATCTATGGGGCCATAATGAACGGTGCAGAGCATTATATATGGCACAGCTTTATGTGGAGCATCTATGGGGCCATAATGAACGGTGCAGAGCTTTATATATGGCACAGCTTTATGTGGAGCATCTATGGGGCCATACTGAACGGTGCAGAGCATTCTATATGGCACAGCTTTATGTGTAGCATCTATGGGGCCATACTGAACGGTGCAGAGCATTATATATGGGGCACAGCTTTCTATGGGGCCATAATGAACGGTGCAGAGTATTATATATGGGGCACAGCTTTCTATGGAGCATCTATGGGGCCATAATGAACGGTGCAGAGCATTATATATGGGGCACAGCTTTATATGGAGCATCTATGGGGCCATAATGAACGGTGCAGAGCATTATATATGGCACAGCTTTATGTGGAGCATCTATGGGGCCATAATGAACGGTGCAGAGCATTATATATGGGGCACAGCTTTCTATGGAGCATCTATGGGGCCATAATGAACGGTGCAGAGTATTATATATGGAGCACAGCTTTCTATGGAGCATCTATGGGGCCATAATGAACGGTGCAGAGCATTATATATGGCACAGCTTTATGTGGAGCATCTTTGGGGCCATAATGAACGGTGCAGAGCATTATATATGGGGCACAGCTTTCTATGGAGCATCCATGGGGCTATAATGAACGGTGCAGAGCATTATATATGGGGCACAGCTTCATATGGAGCATCCATGGGGCTATAATGAACGGTGCAGAGCATTATATATGGCACAGCTTTATATGGAGCGTCTATGGGGCCATAATGAACGGTGCAGAGCATTCTATATGGGGCACAGCTTTATGTGGAGCATCTATGGGTCCATAATGAACGGTGCAGAGCATTATATATGGCATAGCTTTATATGGAGCATCTATGGGGCCATAATGAACGGTGCAGAGCTTTATATATGGCACAGCTTTATGTGGAGTATCTATGGGGCCATAATGAACGGTGCAGAGCATTATATGTGGCACAGCTTTATATGGAGCATCTATGGGGACATAATGAACTGTACAGAGCATTATATATGGGGCACAGCTTTATGTGGAGCATCTATGGGGCCATACTGAACGGTGCAGAGCACTCTATATGGCACATCTTTATGTGGAGCATCTATGGGGACATAATGAACTGTACAGAGCTTTATATATGGCACAGCTTTATGTGTAGCATCTATGGGGCCATAATGAACGGTGCAGATCATTCTATATGGCAAAGCTTTATATGGAGCATCTATGGAGCCATAATGAATGGTGCAGAGCATTATATATGGCACAGCTTTATGTGGAGTGGCGTCACGGCAGGTCCTGTTCACGCAGGCGCACAGGACTTGTGATGACGTCGCGGTCACATGACCATGACGTCATGGCAGGTCCTTTTGCCAGACCATCTGTGCGACCGGAACATGCCAGTTGCATCGCGAGGAGCGGGAAAGGCAGCGTAGGTGAGTATGTAATCATTTTTTATTTTTTTAAATTATTTTTAACATCCGATGTTTTTACTATTGACGCTGCATAGGCTGCGTCAATAGTAAAAAACTTGGTCACACAGGGTTAATAGCAGTGGCAACTGACTGCATTACACCGCGGTCCGTTACCGCTGCCATTAACCCTGTGTGAGGGCAGACTGGAAAGGTGTATGCGGGCGCCGGGCAGTGAGTGCGGGGAGTAAGGAGCGGCCATTTTCTTCCGGACTGTGCGCGTCGCTGATTGGTCGCGGCAGCCATGACAGGCAGCTGCCGAGACCAATCAGCGAACGAATAACCGTTACAGAAGGACAGACAGACAGACGGAAGTACCCCTTGGACAATTATGTATATAGATCAATCATATTTGACTCTGATACGGCTTTTTAGGATGGGTCGACTTCAATCATCAGAGTGTTTGCGTTTGTCATTCATCAGACGCAGATTTTATCCACATGATGTGGAAGTGCCCCATCATCCTTCAATACTGGAAAGAGGTGACATCATTACTAACTTCCCTGTTGTCTGCTCCTGTTCCTCTTGTGCCACTAATCTGTTTGCTTGGGGTGTGGGATGAGGAGACTTGGGATCATTATGTCGGGATTTTTCTACGGGAGACACTTTTTATGGCACGGAAGGTACTGGCATGACCGCGTATCGCCAAAACAGGGTCTTTCCCGTACTCAATCTTCCTGACCCCCACCCCATCCCCAGGGGGCCATTCTCCCCTTCTCCTGTAAATTTAAATTAAACACCAACACGTAAATTTCTTTGGATAATTTTGGCCACAGCGGCCATTTTATTAAACAAACAATAACATAAATAACAACATATATACCATATGTAAAAACCTGGAGGGGAGGGTTCTTGGGGGTAAGAAATCTGGCTCAAAAATAGGCATAAAGCCACCACCAACTTTAAAACCAAACACTTCTTTACCCTCAGCCGTGACCACCAGCTCAAGGGCACCATGTAACCCATTTCGGGCAAACCAAAACCCCAAAGCTCCCGAGGTAAATTCCCCGTCCAGAGCCCGTAAACAAAAGCCAGATCAACCCCGTAAAAACGTCATCACCACCTCCAAGAACCCCACCCCCCGCCAAAACTGCCACTGTGACAATGATAACGAAAACTCCCCTCTGGCAATAACTGATTAAAAAACCGAGATGAGAAAAAACCCAACTCCCCGGCTACCCCTCCATCAAACTGTTCACTTAAACTAATCCACAATAAAGGGAGGGAGGGTGGGCTTCTCTCCTGATGATTCACCTCACAAGTGATCCTTCCCGCACTTCTCCAGCCCCTGCCTCCTTTCCCCACTAGGTCCACCCCTTATTCAAAAATTTCCACCAATCACCTATAAGATCCCTTTTTTTATTCAAAACTCTAAAACTCCCTTCTTGGCAACGCAGTCATGTGGGGGCTTTCATCCAGCTGCGCCCATTACAGCCCCCCTTCTTGACCGCGTATCGCCAAAACAGGGTCTTTCCCGTACTCAATCTTCCTGACCCCCACCCCATCCCCAGGGGGCCATTCTCCCCTTCTCCTGTAAATTTAAATTAAACACCAACACGTAAATTTCTTTGGATAATTTTGGCCACAGCGGCCATTTTATTAAACAAACAATAACATAAATAACAACATATATACCATATGTAAAAACCTGGAGGGGAGGGTTCTTGGGGGTAAGAAATCTGGCTCAAAAATAGGCATAAAGCCACCACCAACTTTAAAACCAAACACTTCTTTACCCTCAGCCGTGACCACCAGCTCAAGGGCACCATGTAACCCATTTCGGGCAAACCAAAACCCCAAAGCTCCCGAGGTAAATTCCCCGTCCAGAGCCCGTAAACAAAAGCCAGATCAACCCCGTAAAAACGTCATCACCACCTCCAAGAACCCCACCCCCCGCCACACACGAACAGCCCTGACCACCTCAGGCTCGTGAGTGCCCCACCGCCACCAAAGCTCTCTCGACTCCTTCCTGTAGCCCGAGTGCCCATAAATCCATACCAACATCATTAAGATGCACTCCATCATCCCTCCAATAATTGCCAATCCCATCCTCCAGCTCCAAATGTCTAACGGCAATACCCCCGTTCCGAGACACAAATCCTGCCACCGCCCTATTCAGCTTCACCCGGGCTCTATTGATCCCTCTATGGGACCGTACATCACGCCACTTCCGCCTTGGTACAATGTCCGACCACACCGTCACAACACCCGGGAAAGATACCCACAACCGTAAAAAATCAAAACGAATGTCTCTGATCAACTCCCTCACTGGCCTAACTCCCAAATCATTTCCTCCAAGGTGAACCACCAAAATGTCCGGGGGTCGATCCAATCTAGCGGCGTTGGCAACTGCCGGCAACAAACTCCGCCATAACATACCCCGAAATCCCAACCATCTAATAACCACCGAATCCCTTACAAAGCCTAATTGCCTACCATTTCGCCTGACATCCGCACGAAGCGCACCCCAATGAACAAATGAATGTCCGATAATCCATGCCAGGAGGGAGGTTCGACCTGAAAAAACACAACAATGATTAACACCATAACAAGGCTCTCTCCCCCACAGACCTAATTCCTAATATAAGACAGATATCGATCCGAACTCCATCTGCCTATTCTTTTGATAACATCAACGCCTAGGCCCAGACCATCCGCCTCGGACGCAGCACCAATTCGAAATGAATGCGACCCGAAATTCTTCGGGTCAACACCCAACGATCCCAAACCCCTCTTCAACAGCGCCGTAAATTGGTAGCGCGACAAAAATTCCCCGTTCTGATGTCGTAACAAAGGGCCTGCCCTCAGTGCCGACAGACGCCAATAAGATTCCAAACAGTGCTGCGGGCACATCCCGCTACCGTCAACTCTCCCCAGCACCACTCGCCTACCCCTACCAAGCTGATCAGTCTTAGAACGCCTGATCCAAAATACAATACCTCCTGCCCAAAAGTCAACATCTTCCGCTAACAGACCACCCACCTTATTTTTATTTGGGGACACCAGCTCCCCCAGGCGCAAAGCGCCAAAGAACGCTAAAGAGAAGGCTAACCTAAACAATACAACCTCAAACTGCGAACTACAAATACCGCCCAAAGCCTCCCCAAGCCGTTCCAGCATACCAAAAGAAATCGGCCTACGCTTATCAAAAGACACATTGCCCTTCCGAAAACCCTTCAAAGCCTGCCTTATCAAAAAATCTTTTGTCAGATCAGCTGAACCTTGCAACCGAAAACCAAAGGCCAGACCCGCAACAACTTTGTTTAACCTCGAAACGGACCATCCCCATTCGGCCGCCTTACCCATCAAAGCCAGCAGAGCCATAATCTTATCGCCGTCGGATTCCACTGGGCCGCATTGGACCAACCAACCTTCCCACATCTCCCACGCCGCTGCATAATCCGACCATGTCCTGCTCGACAGTGAGGCCTGTATCAAGCGACCTCCCCTTCCGCAACAATCTGCCACAGATGCGAAGGACATCCCGCTCCTGTAGGTTCCGAATCTGGCGCCAGTTCCCGGAATCGGTCCCACTGAAAACGAGATAAAGCATCAGCTATATTGTTTTGGACACCTGGTACATGCACCGCCGAAATCCACGAATTCAATTCCAAACACCTCAACACCAATTCCCTAACCAACCTAATCACGGGGGGAGAAGAGGAAGATAAACTGTTGATAACTGACACGACACTCAAGTTATCACAATGGAATCGTACCCGACGATCCTTAAAATTCTCGCCCCAAATAAACGCTGCCACTACAATTGGGAACAACTCCAACAATGCCAAATTTTTGGTTAGCCCGTTTTGCCGCCATTCTTCCGGCCACACTCCGACACTCCATTTGCCTGCACAGTAGGCGCCATAACCGGCTCCCCCTGCTGCGTCCGTATAAATTTCACAATCAAAGGCGTTCAAATCCTCCTGCTGAATCAATGATCTGCCATTATAATTTTCCAAGAAACGCTGCCAAACCAACAGATCGTCCTTGTGCTCCCGGCTCAAACGTATGAAATGATGAGCTGCACGGACTCACGCCGTAGCTCTGGACAACCTTCGGCAAAAAATCCGGCCCATAGGCATGATCCGGCACGCAAAATTTAAGCGCCCTAGCAACGACTGTAACTCCTTCAACGTCACTTTCCTCAATTTTCCGATTCTGGACACCTCCTGCTTCAGCAACAACAATTTGTCGTCGGGCAACCTGCATTCCATCTTTCTAGAATCGATAAGAATCCCGAGAAAACTTAAGACCGTACAGGGACCCTCTGTTTTCTCCTGCGCCAAAGGGACCCCGAAATGCCCGGACACCCATTCCATGGTGGCCAATAAATTACCGCAAACCGCAGAGTCCGGGGGGCCCACAAACATGAAGTCATCCAAATAATGAATGACCGAAGCAACATCAGAAACGTCTCTAACAACCCATTCCAAAAAAGTACTGAAAGTTTCAAACAACGAGCAAGAAATGGAACAGCCCATCGGCAAACACCTGTCTAAATAAAATTCTCCATTCCAAAAACAACCTAGTAACGGAATGCTCTCCGGATGTACCGGCAGAAGCCGAAAGGCAGACTCGATGTCTGTCTTCGCCATCAAGGCCCCCGCTCCGTACATACGAACCCATTGCACTGCCGCATCGAACGACGTGTATACAACCGAGCATAATTCCTCCGCAATGCCATCGTTAACAGAACAACCTTTTGGGTACGATAGGTGCTGGATTAAACGAAACTTATTTGGCTCCTTCTTGGGCACCACCCCCAATGGAGAAACGATCACCCCTTCCATAGGCAGCGAACTAAACGGGCCCGCCATTCTTCCTAACTCCACCTCTTTTGCTAACTTACTCGAAACAACATCCGCATGTAAACTTGCTGACCTCAGATTTTTTGTAGAAAAGGGGACCGTATGATTCGGGTGAGGAATCCTAAAACCTTCAGCAAAACCGTCCCTAATCACCACCGCCTTCAACCGGTCCGGATATCTACTTAGATAAGGGGCCATCTTTTGAAGCCTCACCGGCGTCACCCCCATGACCGCTACCCCCTGCTGGCTTGCCCCTTGCTTTTCTGAAACATTTTGAAGCCCCGTGTGAAGCTCCGCTACAATGGGAACACACGTGCTTAAACCTGCAGGTATTGCCATACTTGCACTGGCCGTCGTTGAACTGCCAGCACGTTCCCGTTTTTTCCTTCGCCCCTTGATACCCCTGTCCTCCTCCTCCCCCTTGTCCTGATTGCTGACTACTACTCCCCGCGCCCCCTTGAAAGGACTGCCCGTACCTCACAGGGGCCATCACCTTCAGCCACAATCCAATGTCCTTATGCTCCCATTTTATCTCAGGCCTAACCGCCTTCCGCTGCCTGAATTGTTCATCGTAACGCTGCCAAGCCTGGCCCCCATACGTACGATGTGCCTCACCAATAGAATCAAAGTAACAGAAAAGACCCGAGCAATTTTCCGGGAATTTTTCTCCTATCACACTGGCCAAGATAGCAAAAGCCTGTTGCCAATTAACAAACGTTTGCGGAATCAGGCGCCAACGCCTTTTTTCCTCCTCTTCCTTTTTGCTATCATCTTTTTTCCCTTTGTCCAGATTAAATTTTTCCAAAGGGAGGAGGGAGAAAATCTCGACAAATTCATCCTTCCAGATCTTCTCCTTCACCTCCTTCTTTAAATGGGCACCGAGGGGACCCTCAAAGCACACAAAGACCTCCCCTTTTGCCCGATCATCCAACTTTATCTCATCCTTCTTACCCGTCTCCGTTTGAACCGACACTGACACCCCAGCTGCCTGGGCCGACGCGGCCGCCCCAGACCTCACTAATTCACCGGAGCCCCCTCCCCCGGCTGTACTAACAGGATCCACCAACCAAGCCCCAGCAGGTGACCCTCCCATATTACTTGCTGGCCCCGCGTCCAATCGCCTCAAAATATGCGACATACCTGCCAAAAGCTCTCTAACGCCAGGAAGCCCAGAACCAGCGTCCCCTACCCCCTCCACTAACCCCACCGTACCCGGCACCGAAATAGGAATAGACATGTACTCACGAGGCTGCGCAGGTGCTGTGTCCCCACCAGCCGTGTCTCCGGAATCCCGCTGTTCGCCATCTTCTGGATGTTCGCTCTCAGATCCGGGGTCGTCGCTGCCGCTGAATTGCCCCAGGCCCGCGCCCCTGGCCTCCACGTCACCAGGGGGGACCGAGACTGGCGATACACTCCTGTCGCTGGACCTCCTGGCGGATCTTGACCTGACGGCTGTTTGCAATCCACCTCGGCCTCCTGGCCTACTTGCCCGACCGGCACCTGCCCCACGACCAACGCGTCCCGGGCCCAGCTGAACCACCGATGCCAGCCTGCCCGTCGCCCTACTCTGTCGTCTCGTGCCGCTGCCAGGCCCACCTAGGGGAGGTGAGCCCGCCGCTGTCACCGCTGCTCCATAGCTCCCCCTCACTGCTGCCGTCGCTGGACTCCTGGCTCCTCCTGTTGTCGCCGCCGCTAACTGTGCTGTAAGTCTGCTGTTCCTGGCGCCGCTGGGGGGCGCCGCACTTCCCCTCGATCCCGGACTAGGCCGCACTACCTGTGCGGCCCTCACCGCTGACGTCGCTGTGCTCCCTTCTCCTCCTGACTCTGCCGCCGCTGCCCGCGCTGTGCTCCGGCTGCTTCTGGCACCGCTAGAGGGCGCCGCACCGCCGCTCGCTCCCGGACTAGGCCGCACTTCCGTTGCGGCCCTGGCTTCCGCTGCGGCCCTGGCATCGGGCCGTGCCTGGCTGGTCGCCGCTCCACGTCGCCGCCTCGCGCCGGCAGAGCCGCCGGGTGGATTCCTGCCGGAGGGGGGGACGGGCAGGATGGTCGCGCCGCGTCCCGCAGCCCCCGCAGGGTCCCCGGAGGGGCTCCGCGGCCTGCGCCTGCCGCGCGGTGACATGTCGGGGGACAATCTTTCTGGGGGCCGGGTTCTCCTGGTCCTGCTGCCCCGGCTCCCGCAGTCGCCCAGCAGCCTGGTGAGCTGCTCTTCCAGCCATCCATCGCTCCTGGACCTGGATTCCCTGCGCAGCTGCTCCACGAGGCTGTCTATGGAGGCCATGGTGAGTAGCTGCACACTTCTTCTCTCCTGATGATTCACCTCACAAGTGATCCTTCCCGCACTTCTCCAGCCCCTGCCTCCTTTCCCCACTAGGTCCACCCCTTATTCAAAAATTTCCACCAATCACCTATAAGATCCCTTTTTTTATTCAAAACTCTAAAACTCCCTTCTTGGCAACGCAGTCATGTGGGGGCTTTCATCCAGCTGCGCCCATTACAGCCCCCCTTCTTTACGGTGGATGGGAGGTTCATGTCCGTCCCTCAGAGACTGGATTGAACTGGTGAACTCGGTCATCCCATACGAACGTATGTTATATCAGAATAGAGGATGTCCAGGTAAATTCGATAAAATCTGGAACACGTGGAATTCCTCCCACCTTACTCTATAAATTCATAGTTAATTGGTATCAGTGTAAGGAGTTCGATTTTTCAAGATATCGCAGAGAGGAAAATATAATCCTTAATATCAAGTGGCAGAAAGGCAGTTATCTAATATATAAAGCTGAATGTGTGTGTGTGTGTGTGTATCTGTGTGTGTATGTCCGGGATTGGCATCTGCACCGTCGCAGCTACAGCCACAAAATTTTGCACAGTCACACGTCTGGACCCCGAGAGCGTCATAGGCTATATTGTGAGGCGAAATTTTAACCCCGCGCGTTCCAATTCACCAAACAATTTTGCCCCTATCTACATAATGGGGAAAAAAGTGAAAGGAAAAGTGTTGGAAGTGTCGCAGCTACAGCCACAAAATTTTGCACAGTCACACGTCTGGACCCTGAGAGCGTCATAGGCTAAGTTGTGAGGTGAAATATTAACCCCGCGCTTTCCAATTCACCAAACAATTTTGCCCCTATCTACATAATGGGGAAAAAAGTGAAAGGAAAAGTGTTGGAAGCGTCGCAGCTACAGCAACAAAATTTTGCACAGTCACACGTCTGGACCCTGAGAGCGTCATAGGCTAAGTTGTGAGGTGAAATATTAACCCCGCGCTTTCCAATTCACCAAACTATTTTGCCCCTATCTACATAATGGAGAAAAAAGTGAAAGGAAAAGTGTTGGAGGCGTCGCAGCAACAGAAACAAAATTTTGCACAGTCACACGTCGGGACCCTGAGAGCGTCATAGGCTACGTTGTGAGGTGAAATATTAACCCCGCGCTTTCCAATTCACCAAACAATTTTGCCCCTATCTACATAATGGGGAAAAAAGTGAAAGGAAAAGTGTTGGAAGCGTCGCAGCAACAGAAACAAAATTTTGCACAGTCACACGTCGGGACCCTGAGAGCGTCATAGGCTTCGTTGTGAGGTGAAATTTTAACCCCGCGCGTTCCAATTCACCAAACAATTTTGCCCCTATCTACATAATGGGGAAAAAGTGAAAGGAAAAGTGTTGGAAGCGTCGCAGCTACAGCAACAAAATTTTGCACAGTCACACGTCTGGACCCCGAGAGCGTCATAGGCTATGTTGTGAGGTGAAATTTTAACCCCGCGCTTTTCAATTCACCAAACAATTTTGCCCCTATCTACATAATGGGAAAAAATGAAAGGAAAAGTGTAGGAGGCAAATTGACAGCTGCCAGATGTGAACAAGGGGGACTTAAAGAATGAGAGCGATGGCG
Organism: Ranitomeya imitator; assembly: GCF_032444005.1. Classification (NCBI taxonomy): domain Eukaryota; kingdom Metazoa; phylum Chordata; class Amphibia; order Anura; family Dendrobatidae; genus Ranitomeya; species Ranitomeya imitator. The sequence continues at coordinate 638,848,543 of NC_091282.1, read as the reverse complement.
CCAAAGAGTATATACCGTACAGTTGCTAAGGTGGGGCCTCGACATGGGATACTCACCACACACGGGGATATGAACACACACACAAAATGCGCCACACACTACCACGTACTTGAACACATATTACCCTCAGCACACATTTCACCACAAATACACCAACCTCGCCACATAAAAGTCAAAACACAAAAGTCGCCACTCAAAACTCGCCACGCGCAGAACTCACCACATGCAAAAACTAGGCTCTTGCAAAACTCGCCACAAGTGCAAAATTCTCCTCATGAAAAACTCGCCACACGCAAAACTTGCACACGCGGAAAAATTGCCACATGCACAAAAGTTGCAACACATGCAAAAGTTGCCTCACACAAAACTTGCACATACTCAAAAGGCACCACACATAATACTCGCAACGCGCAAAACTCGCCATGCGCAAAACTTGCTGCACACAACTTGCTACACTAACCTGTCACATGTAACTCGACACACAAAAAGTTGCTACACGCATGTTGCTACACAAAACTCATCTCACAAAAGTCGCTATATGCATGTCGCCACACGCAACTCAACACACACAACTTGACAAACGAAACTCGCCCTAAAACACACACAAGTCTGGTATTATCCTTCAAAAATAAAAATCTGATTAATAAGCAGACAAACTACAACAATTGCACCATATAGGAAATACGGCAGCTGTCAGTCACATGACCTGTCTATTATGTGTATGTGTGAGCTAATATATACTGCCAGGGGGAGGGCTTCCTGTTGGCTGGGGATTTATCAGGCTGCCAATTTAGCTTACAAATACTGAGGTAAAAATACTGAGCAAATAACGTGTGAATGAGGTCTAATACAGGAGGAGATGACACACAGGTATATACTATATACAGGGGAGATGACACACAGATATATACTATATACAGGAGAGATGACACAGGTATATACTATATAGAGGAGGAGATGACATATAGGTACATATATATACAGGAGGAGATGACATACAGGTATATACTATATACAGGAGGAGATGACATACAGGTATATACTATATATAGAAGATGACATGCAGGTATATACTATATGCAAAAAGTCAAAATAGGAGAACCATGAGTCAGAAACTAGCCAGTAGATTATATAGAACTAATATAAACTTTATTAGATACATAAAATCATACAATTACCATGTAAATATAAAGTGACTTAATCCAGGTGCAGAGAAGACCGTTACAGGTAATCCCCATGTATGCAGTAGGTATACTACCATTACATAACATTACATACCTACTGCATACATGGGGATTACCTGTATCGGTCTGTGATGTACGGTCTTCTCTGCACCTGGATTAAGTCACTATTTGTCACTTTATATTTACACGGTAATTGTATGATTTTATGTATCTAATAAAGTTTATATTAGTTCTATATAATCTACTGGCTAGTTTCTGACTCATGGTTCTCCTATTTTGACTATTTGGTTGAGTCGCCTTTCTTTGAAGTTATTTAGGCTGATGTTTATATATATATATGCTATATGCAGGAGGAGATGACACTCAGATATATACTGTATACAGGGGAGATGACACACAGGTATATACTATATACAGGAGGAGATGACATGCAGGTATATGCTATATATAGAAGATGACATGCAGGTATATACTATATGCAGGAGGAGATGACACTCAGATATATACTATATACAGGGGAGATGACACACAGGTATATACTATATACAGGAGGAGATGACATACAGGTATATACTATATATAGAAGGAGATGACATTCAGGTATATACTATATATATAGGGGAGATGACACACAGCAGGTATATACTATATACAGGGGAGATGACATACAGGTATATACTATATACAGGAGATGACATACAGATGTATACTATATATAAGGGAGATGACAAACATGTATATACTGAGGTGGTGAGGTGAAAATGAGAGGTGTGAGGTGAAAATGAAAAGGTGTGAGTGCAAAATGAGAGAAGTGAGGAAAAATAGTGGAGTGATCAGAAAATGACAGATGTGAGGTTGAAATGACAAGTGTTAGGGGGGAATGAGAGGAGTGAGGGAGAAAATGAGAGGTGTGAGGGAGAATATGAGAGATGTGAGGGGGAAAATGAAAGATGTGATTGGGAAAATGAGAGGCGTGATGGGAAAATAAGAGAAGTGAGGTGATATAACTAACCACAGATATTTACTATGCCCAGGCAACGCCGGGCTCTTCAGCTAGTCTACTATATAAAGCTGAATGTGTGTGTGTGTGTGTGTGTGTATGTGTGTATGTCCGGGATTGGCATCTGCACCGTCGCAGCTACAGCAACAAAATTTTGCACAGTCACACGTCTGGACCCTGAGAGCGTCATAGGCTATGTTGTGAGGTGAAATTTTAACCCCGCGCGTTCCAATTCACCAAACAATTTTGCCCCTATCTACATAATGGGGAAAAAAGTGAAAGGAAAAGTGTTGGAGGCGTCGCAGCTACTGAAACAAAATTTTGCACAGTCACACGTCTGGACCCTGAGAGCGTCATAGGCTACGTTGTGAGGTGAAATTTTAACCCCGCGTGTTCCAATTCACCAAACAATTTTGCCCCTATCTACATAATGGGGAAAAAGTGAAAGGAAAAGTGTAGGAGGCAAATTGACAACTGCCAGATGTGAACAAGGGGGACAAAGAATGAGAGCGATGGCGCCAAAGAGTATATACCGTACAGTTGCTAAGGTGGGGCCCCGACACGATATACTCACCACACACGGGGATATGAACACACACACAAAATGCGCCACACACTACCACGTGCTTGAACACATATTACCCTCAGCACACATTTCACCACACATACACCAACCTCGCCACATAAAAGTCGAAACACAAAAGTCGCTGCTCAGAACTCGCCACCCGCAAAACTCGCCACATGCAAAAACTAGGCTCACGCAAAACTCACCACAAGTGAAAAACTCACCTCATGGAAAACTCGCCACACGCAAAACTTGCACACGTGGAAAAATTGCCACATGCACAAAAGTTGCAACACATGCAAAAGTTGCCTCACACAAAACTTGCACACACTCAAAAGGCACCACACATAAAACTCGCCATGCACAAAACTCGCCATGCGCAAAACTCGCCATGTGCAAAACTTGCTGCACACAACTTGCTACACTAACCTGTCACATGCAACTCGACACACAAAAAGTTGCTACACGCATGTCACCACACAAAAGTCGCTACATGCATGTCGCCACACGCAACTCAACACACAACTTGACATATGAAACTCGCCCTAAAACACACAAGAGTCTGGTATTATCCTTCAAAAATAAAAATCTGATTAATAACCAGACAAACTACAAGAGCAACAAATGTACCATATAGGAAATACGGCAGCTGTCAGTCACATGACCTGTCTGTTATGTGTATGTGTGAGCTAATATATACTGCCAGGGGGAGGGCTTCCTGTTGGCTGGGGATTTATCAGGCTGCTAATTTAGCTTACAAATACTGAGGTAAAAATACTGAGCAAATAACGTGTGAACAAGGTCTAATACAGGAGGAGATGACACACAGGTATATACTATATACAGGGGAGATGACACACAGATATATACTATATAGAGGAGGAGATGACATACAGGTACATATATATACAGGAGGAGATGACATACAGGTATATACTATATACAGGAGGAGATGACACACAGGTATATACTATATACAGGAGCAGATGACCTACAGGTATATACTATATACAGGAGGAGATGACATACAGGTATATGCTATATATAGAAGATGACATGCAGGTATATACTATATACAGGAGGAGATGACACACAGATATATACTATATACAGGGAAGATGACACACAGGTATATACTATATACAGGAGGAGATGACATACAGGTATATACTATATATAGAAGGAGATGACATTCAGGTATATACTATATATAGGGGAGATGACACACAGCAGGTATATACTATATACAGGGGAGATGACATACAGGTATATACTATATACAGGAGATGACATACAGATGTATACTATATATAAGGGAGATGACAAACATGTATATACTGAGGTGATGAGGTGAAAATGAGGTGTGAGGTGAAAATGAAAAGGTGTGAGTGCAAAATGAGAGGAGTGAGGGAAAATAGTGGAGTGATCAGAAAATGACAGATGTGAGGTTGAAATGACAAGTGTTAGGGGGGAATGAGAGGAGTGAGGGAGAAAATGAGAGGTGTGAGGGAGAAAATGAGAGATGTGAGGGGGAAAATGAAAGATGTGATTGGGAAAATGAGAGGCGTGATGGGAAAATAAGAGACGTGAGGTGCTATAACTAACCACAGATATTTACTATGCCCAGGCAACGCCGGGCTCTTCAGCTAGTCTAATATATAAAGCTGAATGTGTGTGTGTGTATGTGTGTGTGTATGTGTGTATGTCCGGGATTGGCATCTGCACCGTCGCAGCTACAGCCACAAAATTTTGCACAGTCACATGTCTGGACCCCGAGAGCGTCATAGGCTAGGTTGTGAGGTGAAATTTTAACCCCGCACGTTCCAATTCACCAAACAATTTTGCCCCTATCTACATAATGGGGAAAAAGTGAAAGGAAAAGTGTTGGAGGCGTCGCAGCTACAGCCACAAAATTTTGCACAGTCACACGTCTGGACCCCGAGAGCGTCATAGGCTATGTTGTGAGGCGAAATTTTAACCCCGCGCGTTCCAATTCACCAAACAATTTTGCCCCTATCTACATAATGGGGAAAAAGTGAAAGTAAAAGTGTTGGAGGCAAATTGACAGCTGCCAGATGTGAACAGGGGGGACTTAAAGAGTGAGATCGATGGCGCTAAAGAGTATATACTATACAGTTGCTATGGTGGGGCCCCGACATGGGATACTCACCACACATGGGGATATGAACACACACACAAAATGCGCCACACAATACCACGTGCTTGAACACATACCACCCTCAGCACACATTTCACCACATATACACCAACCTCACCACATAAAAGTTGAAACACAAAAGTCGCCACTCAAAACTCGCCACGCGCAAAATTCGCCACATGCTAAACTCGCCACATGCAAAATTAGGCTCACGCAAAAGTCGCCACACGTGCAAAACTCACCTCATGGAAAACTCGCCACACGCAAAACTTGCACACGCGGAAAAATTGCCACATACATAAAAGTTGCAACACATGCAAAAGTTGCCTCATACAAAACTTGCACATACTCAAAACGCACCAGACATAAAACTCGCCATGCGCAATACTTGCTGCACACAACTTGCTACACTAGCCTGTCACATGCAACTCGACACAAAAAGTTGCTACACGCATGACGCCACACAAAACTCATCTCACAAAAGTCGCTACATGCATGTCGCCACACGCAACTCAACACACACAACTTGACAAACGAAACTCGCCCTAAAACACACACAAGTCTGGTATTATCCTTCAAAAATAAAAATCGGATTAATAAGCAGACAAACTATAAGAGCAACAAATGTACCATATAGGAAATACAGCAGCTGTCAATCTCATGACTTGTTTATTATGTGTAGAGTGTGTTCCAAATTATTATGCAAATTATATTTTTCTCGGATTTTCCTAAATGGTCGGTGCAAATGACAGTCAGTCTAATAAAAGTCATCACCCGTTAGAGTATACGTCGAATTTTATTGAAGAAACCTCCCAATGATAACAGTCTAATCTCCAAAATGAATTAAAACTCAAAATGCACTGTTCCAAATTATTAGGCACAGTAGAATTTCTATACATTTGATGTTTTAAAGATCTGAAAATGCTCATTTGTGGAATTTGCAGCATTAGGAGGTCACATTCACTGAACAAAACAGCTATTTAACTCCAAAACCTTCTAACAGGACAAGTTATGCTACGTTCACATGTGCGTTGTTGGGTGCAGCGTCGTCGACGCAACCCAAAACGCATATACACAACGCAGCGTTTTTGGACGCATGCGTTGTCCTAAAATAGTAAAGTACAGGAAATTTGGCGCAGGGAAAACGCAACATGTAGCGTCAGGCGCGCCCTCTCTGGTGCGCCCAAATGACGCATGCGTCGTACAACGCTTGACAATGCAGACCGGTGCATGTCTATGCGCCCCCCATGTTAAAGATAGGGGTGCATGACGCATGCGTCGGTATCCGTCGACGACGCTGCGCCCAACAACGCAAATGTGAACGTAGCATAACATGTTAACATAGGACATAGGATCCCTTCTTTGATATCACCTTCACCTTCACTTTTGGAGAGTTTCTACTTGTATTTCTTTCCCCCCAGAGCTGCTGTTTTGATGTGAACTGCCTCCCACCCTCATAGATCTTTTGCTTGATACTCCAAAGTTTCTCTGTACGGTTGAGGTCAAGTGAAGATGGTGGCCACACCATGAGTTTATCTCCTTTTATGCCCAGAGCAGCCAATGACTTAGAGATATTCTTTGCAGCATGAGATGGTACATTGTCATGCATGAAAATGATTTTGCTCCTGAAGGCACATTTCTGCTTTTTAGACCATGGAAGAAAGTGGTCAGTCAGTCAGAAACTCTATATACTTTGCAGAGGTCATTTTCACACCTTCAGGAACCTTAAAGCGTCCTACCAGCTGTTTCCCCGTGATTCTGGCCCAAAATGTGACTCCTCCACCTCCTTGCTGACGTTGCAGCCTTGTTGGGACATGGTGGCAATCCACCAACCATCCACTACTCCATCCATCTTGACCATCCAGGGTTGCTTGACACTCATCAGTAAACAACTATTTGGAAATTAGTGTTCATGTATGTCTGGGCCCACTTTACCCATTTCTGCTTGTGAACACTGTTTAAGGGTGACTGAATATTAGGTTTATGCACCACAGCAAGCCTTTGAAGGATCCTACACCTTGAGGTTCGAGGGACTCCAGAGGCACCAGCAGCTTCAAATAACTGTTTGCTGCTTTGTAATGGTATTTTGGCAGCTGCTCTCTTAATCCCATGAATTTCAGAAACCTTCCTCATTATGCCTTTATCAGCACGAACAAGTCTGTGCTCAGATTCAGCCACAAATCTCTTAATAGTACAATGATAACACTTAAGTTTTTGGGAAATATCTAATGTTTTCATCCCTTGACCAAGGCATTGCACTATTTGATGCTTTTAGGGAGCAGAGATCCTTTTTCTTTCCCATGTTACTTGAAAACTGTAGCCTGCTTAATAATGTGGAACATCATTTTTAAGTACCGTATATACTCGAGTATAAGTCGAGATTTTCAGCCCAAATTTTTGGGCTGAAAGTGCCCCTCTCGGCTTATACTCGAGACATGATCGGCGGTGGGGTCGGTGGGTGAGGGGGAGAGAGGACTGTCATATACTCACCTAGTCCCGGCGCTCCTGGCGCTCCCCCTGCCCGTCCCACGGTCTTCGGTGCCGCAGCTCTTCCCCTGTTCAGCGGTCACGTGGGACTGCTCATTAAAGTTATGAATATGGACTCCACTCCCATAGGGGTGGAGCCGCATATTCATTCCTCTAATGAGCGGTAACGGTGACCGCTGACAGAGGAAGAGGCTGCGGCACCCGGAGACCAGCTGTCCGGGATAAGGAGCCAGGGACGCCGGGAGCAGGTATGTCATAGTTACCTGTCCACGTTCCACCCGCCGGGTGCCGCTCCGTCTTCCGCGTCCTCTTGCTCTGACTGTTCAGGTCAGAGTGTGATGACTTACTAGTGTGCGCGCCGCCCTCTGCCTGAACAGTCAGTGCGGAGAGACGCCGAGACGGGACACTAAGGAGCTGCGGGCAGCCAGAGAGGTATGTCATTTTTTTTAAATTGCAGCAGCAGCATTATATATTGCACAGATTTATATTCGACATCTATGGGGCCATAATGAACGGTGCAGAGCATTCTATAGTGCACAGCTTTATGTGGAGCATCTATGGGGCCATAATGAACGGTGCAGAGCATTCTATATGGCACAGCTTTATGTGGAGCATCTATAGGGCCATAATGAATGGTGCAGAGCATTATATATGGCACAGCTTTATGTGGAGCATCTATGGGGCCATAATGAACGGTGCAGAGCATTCTATATGGCACAGCTTTATGTGGAGCATCTGTGGGGCCATAATGAACAGTGCAGAGCATTATATATTGCACATCTTTATATGGAGCGTCTATGGGGCCATAATGAACGGTGCAGAGCATTATATATGGCACAGATTTATATGGAGTATCTATGGGGCCATAATGAACGGTGCAGAGCATTATATATGGGGCACAGCTTTATGTGGAGCATCTATGGGGCCATAATGAACGGTGCAGAGCATTCTATATGGCACAGCTTTATGTGGAGCATCTGTGGGGCCATAATGAACAGTGCAGAGCATTATATATTGCACATCTTTATATGGAGCGTCTATGGGGCCATAATGAACGGTGCAGAGCATTATATATGGCACAGATTTATATGGAGTATCTATGGGGCCATAATGAACGGTGCAGAGCATTATATATGGGGCACAGCTTTATGTGGAGCATCTATGGGGCCATAATGAACGGTGCAGAGCATTACATATGGCACAGCTTTATGTGGAGCATCTATGGGGCCATAGTGAACGGTGCAGAGCATTATATGTGGCACATCTTTATATGGAGCATCTATGGGGCCATAATAAACGGTATGGAGCATCTATTTTTATTTTTGAAATTCACCGGTAGCTGCTGCATTTTCCACCCTAGGCTTATACTCGAGTCAATAAGTTTTCCCAGTTTTTTGTTGCAAAATTAGGGGGGTCGGCTTATACTCGGGTCGACTTATACTCGAGTATATACGGTAGTTTTCCTTTATTTTGAATCACCAAAAAAAAAAATTATCACATGTGTTTAAGATTGATTTCAGTGATCCATTGAGCCCTAAGTGTATGTGTGAGCTAATATATACTTCCAGGGGGGAGGGCTTTCTGTTGGCTGGGGATTTATCAGGCTGCCAATAGCAACCAATCACAGCTCAGATTCTATTTTGCTACAGTTAATTAATCTGAGCTCTGATTGGTTAATATAGGCAACAAAGGACTTTCTCAGTATAACAAACCTTGTGTGAGGTAATAGCATGTCAGTTAGGGTGTGTTGGTGGAAAGGCTGATGTCAGTCACATTACCTCTATGTGACAGGATATAGAAACTGCCAGTTACAGACTACTTTTACCACAATAATGCCTCATAAGAAAAGGAATTCCATGGCACGAATGTCAGCTGATGAGAAAAGAAAAGCTGCATTACGGGTCAATGAAAAATGTGAAGACCGAGAAACCAGGCTGACACACGAGAACAGCAGCTGCTTCCTCAAGAGCCAATGAACTTTCTGAGCAGAGGGAAGTAAGCCTTGCAGACAAGAGAACAAGAGCTGCTTCCTCAAGGGCCAATGAACTTTCTGAGGAGAGGTAAGCGAAGCTTGCAGACATGAAAACGAGCTGCTTCCTCCAGAGCCAATGAACTTTCTGAGCAGAGGGAAGCGAGGCTTGCAGACAAGAGAACAAGAGCTGCTTCCTCAAGGGCCAATGAACTTTCTGAGCAGAGGGAAGCAATGCTTGCAGAAATGAAAACAAAAGCTGCTTCCTCAAGAGCCAATGAACTTAGTTTTTGCCTTTTAATAATAACATTTCTATCTATTTGTTTTGTGTTTTATGTGTGCAGAATAAATTTTTGTTAACACATTCTATTTTGCTAACAGCAGTTATTAACCTTGGCGAAGCCGGGTAGTACAGCTAGTTATAGATATAGTTGTAGATGTAGCTTAAGAACTTTAAATTTTCATGGTTCCATGTTTCCGTTTGCATGGTTCACATGAAGTAAATGATTTGATATACACAAATTGTTGTCTTTTGGAAATCACAGACTGGAAATATCGTCTTGGATATAATTAAGAATACATGTTCTGCTTTTTACTCAACAATGCATATAATATACATGTTCTATATTGTGTGTAACAATAATGAGTACAAATGTGTATATTGTATACTTTCATTTTGTGGTTAATAAACGAATTTAAAAAAAAAATCGTAATGACCCGTCTGGCTTCGGAATTTGCACAATGGGGCTGTTCGGGTTTCCTTTTCTTGGGCTGGAAAACTTGGTAGTTCACTTCTTCCACCTTCCGCCATATCTCATTTGGCCCTTGCCACTTGGTCATCAGTTTACTCTCTGCAGTGGGCACTAGTACCAACAACCAGTCCCCTTCTTTAAAGGTCCTAACCATGGTTCTTTTATTATATGTGCAGCTCTGCGCTGCCTGGGCATCCATCAGATGCTCCTTTACTATGGGCCTGACTGCCGCAATGCAGTCCTGCATACTTGCCACATGCTCGATTACATTCCAATGCGGGATTGGTTCCTGTTCCCATGTCTTTCCTTAGCTACATCCAGCAACCCCCTCGGATGACAGCCATACAATAGCTCAAAAGGGGAGTATCCCGTGGAAGCCTGTGATATCTCGCAGATAGCAAACATCAAATAGGGTAATAACAGTTCCAAATCCTTCCCATCCTTGGAGACCACTTTTTTAGCATGGTCTCGAGGGTCTTATTAAACCTTTCCACCAATCTGTCGGTTTGTGGGTGGTACACCGACATGCATAGCTGTTTAATCTGGAGCAGCTTTCATAGCTCCCTGGTCACCTTGTACATAAAAGGAGTCATATGATCTGTAAGGATCTCCTTAAGTAGCCCAAGGAGACAAAACATTGCAAACAGCACACGGGCGATTAGTTTTGCCAAGGTGTGGTGAAGTGGTATTGCCTCTGGGTACTGCGTGGCATAGTCCACCATGACCAGAATATGTTGTTGGCCACAGGCGGATTTCACTATAAGTCTCACCAGATACATTGCTATCCGCTCAAATGGTACCTCTATAATAGGCAGAGGTACCAATGGACTCTAGAAATGTGTAGTGGGTGTGGATAATTGGCACTCGTGACATGATTCACAGTACCTCTGAACCTCAGCACAAATCCAGGGCCAAAAGAACAGCTGCAGAATTTGTTCTTGGATTTTGTTTACCCCTAAGTGTCCCCCCAGCATGTGGGTGTGTGCCATCTCCACCACTGCCCGATGGTAGGATTGGGGCACTACCAGCTGTTCCACCACTTCATCCCGGATTTTATCCACCCTGTGTAAAAAATCCTGGTTGACAGCTATGCGGGGGAAAACTGCCTCTGCACCTGGTTGCTGAGCCACCCCATCTATTTCTACCACCCTTTCTCGTGCCCGGGCCAGAGTTGGATCCTGGAGCTGAGCCGTCCCAAATGTACCAGGAGACACTTCCAGCTCTGGGATCGGTGGGGTCTCCTTAACCACCTGCCAAAACCTCTAGGGGAAACATATCGGGGTTACACTCTGTCCCTAGGTTGGCGACCCCTACGGCAGGTATGCCTGACTCAGGATCTTCGGGTTCCATGCCCAGAATAACATTTACCATAGGAGGGTTCACACTGGTCTCCCACAGGGACCAGAAGAGAGGCAAGTCTCTTCCCAACACAGTCCCATATGAAAGTCTTCACCACTCCCACTACCTGTTTTATCTCCCCAGAAGTGTGGGGGGAAGTAACCTCCACTGTCGGGTACTCTCGAAGTTTACCATGTATATAAACTAAGCCCACTTTCTTTCCAGTGGGTTCCAAGCCTGAGACCAATGACCCTTATACAAGAGTCACTAGGCTCCCTGAGTCGAGGAGGACCTCAGCCTGGTGTCCATTTATGCGCACTTGGCACAGATGTGGTTCACCTGCTGGAAGGAACATATCTGCAGCGAAAATGGCCTGGGCGCACATCAACACACGCAGAGTAAACCAGCAGTCCATGGGTTCAGCGGTCAGGGGGCAGTTGGGAGCCACATGTCCTGGCCCTTGGCACCGCCATCACCTAATAGCTGCGGCACAACTGAATGCCAAGACCAGTTTAGGGGAAATGGGTCTTTTGCCACTCTCACTTCAGGGTACCCATTCAGTATGGGCTTTGTCCTGATTGGCCCCAACAGAGGGTTGTAGACTTTTCCCAGGCTCCTGGGTTGGTGGGACCCGACGTGACAGCCGAAGTGGAGCAGCAACCCGTAAAAAGTCCTGAGTGGCCATATACCACTCAATCAGTCCAACCCAATGGTCCAAAGTGCCTGGGTCCCCTTGTCCCACCCAAAGCTTTATGGTGGCTGGCAGAGCCCTGAACAGCCTTTCGATCACCACCCTCTCTACCATCTGGAAAGGGGTTAAGGTCTCAGGCTCAAGACATTTTACCAGCTGCAGCAAGTCATATGTCTGAGACCTGGCGGGTCCAGTCTCCACGAAGGACCATTGAAATACCTGTTCTACACATACATATGTGTTAACCCCCAGTCGGACAAGGCTTTCACCTTTCAGCTTCCCATAGTCCTGGGCGTCGTCCCGACTGAGGTCCAAGTAGGCTTTCTGGGTATCTCCCATCAGCCCACTGGGATATTTGCAAGCTCTCCCGCTCTGCAGTGCACTTGACCACTGTGAGGAAAACCTCCATATCGTCCTCAGGACCCATTTTCCTTAGTGCTGACCGGATTTTGTTGATAAAGTCATACTGCTCCTATATACAAGAATATAACTACTATAATACTACTCCTATGTCCAAGAATATAACTAGAATAATACTGCTCCTATATACAAGAATAAAGCTACTATAATACTACTCCTATGTACAAGAATATGACTGCTATAATACTGCTCCCTAACGTACAAATATATAATTACTATAATATTGCCCCTACGTACAAAAATATCACTACTATAATACTGCTCCCTAATGAACAAGAATATAACTACCTTAATACAGCTCTTATGTACAAGAATATAACTACTATAATACTGCCTCTACATACAAGAATATAACCTCTATAATAATGCCCCTATATACAAGAATATAACTACTATAATACTGCCCCTAATGTGCAAGAATATAACTACTATAGTACTGCTCCATATGTAGAAGAATATAACTACTATAATACTGCCCCCTATGTAGAAGAATGTAACTACTGTAATACTGCCCCATGTTCAAGATTATAACTACTATAATACTACTATGTACAAGAATATAACTACTATAATACTGCTCATATATAAAAGAATATACTGTAACTGCTATAATATTGTCCCTATGAACAAGAATATAACTACTATAATACTGCCCCCTAATGTACAAGAATATACCTACTATAATACTGCCCCTATATACAAGAATATAACTATAATAATACTGCTCCTATATATTTACCCACATTCCTTGCTCTGGCAACCCTTCCTTCAACCCTATCCAACCCCCACCCTCCCTTATCCTCCCTTCTTTCGAGGATCACTCTGTCCCTCGAATCTCCAAACGGCTGTCATATACCGACCACTGGGCTCAGCCACTGCCTTCATTTACCAATTCTCCACCTGGCTTCTTCACTTTCTGTCTGCTGACATCCCCACCATCATCATGGGAGACTTTAATATCCCTACTGACACCTGCCAGCCTGCAGCCTCCAAGCTCCTGGCCCTTACTTCATCCTTTGGACTCACTCAGTGGTCCTCCACAGCTACCCACACAGACGGACATGCACTAGACCTCATCTTCATCGGCCTCTGTTCCTTATCTAATCTCACAACCTTTCCATTCCCCCTATCTGACCACCATCTACTCACCTCATCTTTGTCCTCCTCACCTGCCCTCCATGTCCAGCCATTACCACATCTTTGCAGAAACCTCACACCCCTAGACATTCACAGACTCTCAGACTCTCTTCTACCCCTGTGCTCCATGTCTTCACTCCACCGCTTTCTATAACACCACCCTCACATCAGCCATAGACTCAGTCGCCCCCCTCATGCATGGCAAAGTGCGACAAATCAATAGACAACCCTGGCATAACAATCTCGCCAGAAAACTTTGACAAGCATCCAGGGTCGTGGTGGAGCGGGGTTGGAAGAAAACACGCCTGCCAGACGACTTCACTGCTTTCAAACAAGCTACACTTGCCTTCAAATTACCCCTCACCTCTGCTAAACAGACCTATTTCGCAAACCTTGCATCTTCATTATCCTACAACCCAAAACAACTGCTCAGCACATTTTTTTTTTTTATCAGATAGATTTTTATTATCCGCAAAGAATAAACAATCAGAATATTTCTCATGGCAATGTTTCATTAAACATTTACAGATAACTTTTTCCCCCCCGACCCAGAGCCCCCCCACCCTGCCCAACCCGAGACCTCAGCCAGAGCCACCCCACTTCCCATCATCATACAACCATTTGAATAAACATCCGTTATATTTCCATTGAATACTAGGTTCCCTATATTCTCATTTATCATCCTAATTCAAGTCCATCCACGGTTGCCACAGCTTGTGGAAGATGTCCAGCTTATTCCTTTTGGTGTAGATACTTTTCTCCAAAGTAAGTATATGCTCCGCTTGCTTAAGAAAGTCTCTTCTTGTTGGAGGTTCCTCTCTAATCCAAAATTTGGCGATCAATTTCCTAGCAATGAATAACAATCGTGCAATAGCTATTTTAAACATGTTGTCCGTAACAATTTCCTCCACATATCCCAATATGCAAGTCAGTGGAACCCTAGGGACAGAACATCCATACACCAGTTCAATACGATTTAAAACAACTATCCAGAAGGAGGACAGTCTAGGGCACTGCCACATCATATGCAATATCCCCGCCTGGGATTGTGAGCACCGAGGGCAGTCCGAGTTCTGCCTAAGCCCAGCCTTGAACAACCTGTCAGGGGTTCTATAGGCCCTATGGATTACGAATAACTGTGATAGCCTGCCTGGTTCACTCATTGATATCTTGGGCACATATTCTAGGACCGACTCCCATCTATCATTGTCAATTATTCCCAATTCAGCTTCCCATTTCCCTTTGGCTCGGATGGGATATTTTTCCAGGAAAGAAAAAAGTAGAAACCCATATATTTCTGAAATCGCCCCCTTCGTGCAGCTATTCTTAAGGATATAGTCGATCATGAGATCAATCTGTACCACTATGGCTCCCCTTTTATTCTGTGCCTGATAAGCATGAGAGATACGATTATACTGGAACAATTCAGACCGTGGCAACTGAAATTCTTCCTGCAACTCCTCAAATGTTTTAAGTCTGCCCTGACTTATCAGCTGCCCCAGCCATTTAATACCTGCTGCAGACCAAAAGTGAAAACCCTCCCTCTGCCTAAATTCCGGTAGATAAATGTTGTCCCAAATAGGCGAGAATCTGGTGAACCCACTCACTTCCCTAATGAGTTTGACTTTTTCCCATACTCTGTGAATTAATTTGATAGTGCACCCATGTGAACCCATTTTTTTGAATTGTCCTCCCTCCAAACTGTCACTCAAAACGTCTGCCTGTAGTAAGAACCTCAAGCTATTAGGTATTTGCACACTCCCTGCCTCCTCCCCCCATCCTTTGAGATGTTGACACTGTGCTGCTAAGAAGTATAGCCATGGATTAGGAAGTGCAAGACCCCCCTCTGTTTTGGCCCTCTGAAGTATCTCCTGTTTAAACCTAGGACTCTTTCCTCCCCATATTAATTCCCCAAACAAAGACCTAATCTTACGGAATCTGCATTGTGTAATCCAAATGGGAGAGTTATGTAGCACGTACAACAACTGTGGCATTACAATCATCTTTAAGAGGTTCACCCTACCAACCACCGATAAATGTAATTTGTTCCATGCCGCAATCTTGGTACGAATTTTCTGCATTAATGGACTTAAATTCAGTTCCTCAAAGGTAGTTAGAGGAAGAGCAATCTGAATACCCAAATATTTGAATTTTTGAACAATCTTTAATTTTGTGGTTATCGCCCTCTCTCCACTGCCCATACTGTCCCCCTCAATCAACAACATACAAGACTTATCCCAGTTTATTGTGAGACCCGAAAACCGACCAAACTCCTCAATCAAAGCAACCGCATTGCACAGGGACCTTTCAGAATCCTCCAGGAACAACAAAATATCGTCAGCATATAATGCAATTTTGTCTTCCCTCCTACCATAGATGTAACCTCTAACCTCCTGAGCACCTCTTATTTTAGCCGCTAACGGCTCCACGGCCAGAGCGAAGAGCAACGGGGACAGCGGACACCCCTGTCTGGTACCCCTAAACAGCGGGAAACTCTCTGACAAATTATTATTAACTCTAATTTTTGCCATTGGGAACGAGTACAGCAACTTAACCCAGGAGATGAATTTTGGACCAAACCCCAGGCGATCCAGTACCGACCACAAGTAACTCCACTCCACACAATCAAAGGCCTTGTGGGCATCTAAAGACACCACAACTCTTTTTCCGGCATTGTCTGCAGGAATTTGCATATTTAAAAATAGCCTTCTCAAGTTAATTGCCGTGGATTTATTGGGCATAAAGCCAGACTGGTCTGGGTGAATCAATTTATCGATCACTTGGGTCAGCCTGTTCGCCAGGGCCTTCGCCAAAATCTTTATGTCAGCCGTTAGAAGTGAAATTGGTCTATACGACTCCGGCTGTTGAGGATCTTTATCAGCTTTAGGAATAACCACCACGATGGCCTCTCTCATTGATGGGGGCAGCACTCCCCTCTCCAACGACTCAGAGAACACTCGCTCCAATTTGGGCATTAACTCTGCATTAAGAATTTTATAAACCTCTACTGGGATACCGTCCGTCCCCGGAGCCTTGCCCCCCGCCATATTCGCCAAAGCCGCCTTCAATTCTTCCTCCCCAAGCGGTCTATCCATCCACTCCCTTTCCTCTCTACCTAGTCTGGGTAAGTCAACCTCTTTCAGATATCTATTCATTTCCTCAGGACTTTTATCCACCCTAGAGGAATATAATTTACTATAAAATCTCCGAAAAACGTCTAAAATTTCCCCCCCCTGAGTAACCGTTTTACCTTCCTCTGTTCTTATGGAGTATACATGTGAAGAATCCCGCTGCGCAGAAACCACCACCGAGAGCAAATGTCCTACCTTCTCTCCCTCAGAATAAAATGTTTCCTTTTGAAAGGCTCTCAACCTATCTGCCCTACGCATATGGAGTTCATCGACCGCTACCTGAGCCGCCCTCATACGAAGTTGTGCTTCTCTTGAATTCTGAGAGGCCAGTGTCTCTTCCGCCACCCTCAGTTCCTCCATCACTGCATTGTCTTGAATTTTAGACTTAGTTTTATGTCTCGAGATGTCCCGGAATAAAATTCCTCTCAGGTATGCCTTCATGGTGTCCCACACTACAAGATTCCCCGCACTCCCTTCATTTATCCTGAAAAACTCCCCGAGTTCAGTTCCCACCTGTTCCATATCCAAATACTGTAGCCAGGAGGGGTGAAATTTCCATCCCAACCCCGTCAGACCACTCTTCCCAGTCATTTGTACAGAGACCAGTACTGGGCTATGGTCCGATATTACTCTAGGCCTATACTCCACCTCATGTATTAGATTATTCACCCCCCCATTTCCCAAAGCCACATCAATGCGAGATAAAGATCCGTATGTTGCTGAATAACATGAGTAGGCATATGTCCTAGGATTACGCACCCGCCACAAATCTATCCATCCTATTTCTCTTAGATAATTTCCAAAAGGAGTAGAGTTCCCTTCACTTCTCAACTCTGCATGTCTACCCTTGTCCCAGTGATCATTAGATATATTGTTCACATCCCCCACTATAAGGAGGGGCACCCCATCCCACCTACCCGTAATTTCCAGAATCTCCTGTATCTTTTTCTTGGAATATGGTGGTGGAATATAAATTGACACAATACAAATTAACCTGTTAAATATCTTGCATACTAAAAACACAAATTGGCCGTCTTTATCGGTGGTTACCTCAATCTCTTCAAACGGAACACTAACGTGTATCATAATTGACACACCTCTGGCATAATTTGAGAACGTTGAGTGATACGCCTTTCTCACCCATCTCTTCTGTAGAATAGCAACCTTTTCCTTCACTAGGTGAGTTTCCTGCAGACATATCACTGAAGGCCTCTGTTTCAGTACATATTGGAAAATAGCTGTTCTTTTAGTAGCATTTGCAAGGCCCCTAACATTCCAACTTAGGATTTTAACCTCCCCACCCATTATAGCTTATAGAAACAATGAATGAGTTCAAGCTCCCTAAGGTCTCAACCCCAACTCCCACCCCCTCCCTCCTCCCCCCCCCCATCCCCAATTCCCAACTGAAATAACTCTCTATCTCTCCCCTCTCTTTAAGCCCACCCAACTCCTCTCTACTCTTAGAATATCAAAATAAACTCTCCCTCTCAATTTGAGATCTGGGAACGCTGTTTCACAGCCTAACGATAAAAACTCTGCGTTCCTTCAGCTCCCCCGCCCACCATAGCCAAAATGCAAATTTCGTTGCGCCGCCGAACACAACCTGATGATATCAATATACCATAAAGTCACAGTATAAGTACCAGTTAACTATCAAACCAAACATAACAGTGAAGGGTTAACAATTGCCTCAGTAGCACTTAAATCAGTTTCAGCGGGTCTGCCCCGTTTTGACATGCTTAGTATTGAGATCCAGCCATTGTGACGCCTCCTCTGGATTTTGGAAAAAATGCACCCGATCCAGAGCCACCACCCTTAATTTTGCTGGGTAAATCATTGAATAACGGACATCTAAGTCTCGCAACCTCCTCTTGACCTCTCCAAACTTCATCCGAAGCTTTTGGACCGCCGCAGAGTAATCCGGATAAAGGGAGACCCGATTACCATCAATGGTCAGCTCATCACAATTCCTGGCTTTCCTCAACAAAATGTCTCGGTCCTGATAGTTCAGAATTTTAGCCAAGATAACTCTTGGGGCCGAGCCGGGGGGGAGGGGTCTGGTGGGCACACGGTGCGCTCTTTCAACGGCAAACATCTTAGTAAGGCCATCTCCACCCACAGCGTTTTTTAGCCATGCCTCAATATAAGCCGTGGGGTTGCTCCCTTCCGCCTTTTCTGGGACCCCCACAATCCTTAGGTTGTTCCTGCGGGATCGGTTTTCAAGGTCATCAGTCTTAAACTCCAGATCAGCAATACGTTGAATATACTTTTTTTCCCCTGTTTAACAATTCACCAATCCGATCTTCTGCACTCCCAACCCTTTCTTCCACCTCTTCCACTCTCTTTTCAACTTTACGCATAGCAGAGTTTAAAGCGACCATCTCTCCCTTTAATTCATCCGCTCGTAGGTTTAGAGCCCCCAGGGCAGACTTACAGTACATCACCACTGAAAATATGTCCTTCAGAGTCGGCTCCTCCATTTCTGGCATGTCAGACTGTGCAGGCAGAACAGCTCCTGCGGCCCTTGTAGGAGATCCCTGGTCTGACCCACTGCACTGTAGCTGAGCCCCTCCTTCCTGCTGATCTCCGGGGGCACCAGCTGCTCCAGACTCCACACTTCCAGCCTCTGACTGTAGATTTACAGCCTCCTCTGACCTGGCAAATCGCTCCAACTTAGCAATCACATCCATCTTCCTCTGATAAGCAGCGCTTGCCCTCGCCGCCTCCTCTGCAGTCTCAGCGCCATCTTGGGCCTGTGAGCTTCCCGCAGCTGTCAGCTCCTTCTGTCTCCTGCGTGTCATCCTCAGATAAGATTCCGTTCCTTCGGGTCACACCTCGCTCCCCGAGACTATGTGCACTCCTGAGAGTATGATTTGCGCTCGGCGGCGCCTCTAAGGGGTTAATACAGAGATAATGAAGCGGGAGAGCTCTGTTGCACGTCTGTTCACATCGCCTGCTAGGCCACGCCCACTGCTCAGCACATTTAACGCTCTCCTCCACCTGCACCTCCAAATCCCCTCATCTCTTCCGAGGACTTTGCCACCCACTTCAAAAACAAGATAGACCAAACAAGGCAAACCTTTACTGTTCCACCACCCCAACCACTCCATATACCAGACCTCTGCCATTCAATAATAACCTCCCTCTCCAACATCACTGAAGGAGAACTTACACACCTCCTTATACACCTCCTTTCCAAATCACACCTCATCAACTGTGCACTTGACCCCATCCCTTCCCACCTGCTCCCCAACCTCACTAACATGCTCATTCCAGCCCAAACCCATCTCTTCAACTTATCGCTATCTTCTGGTACCTTCCCCTCTGCCTTCAAACATGCCACCATCACACCCATCCTCAAAAAAACTAACCTTGACCCAACTGCTATGCCAAGCTATCGCCCCATATCAGTGCTCCCGTTTGCTTCAACACTCCTTGAGCGGCATGTCCATGCACAACTTTCCTCCCACTTCTCATCAAACGCTCTCCTTGACAACCTCCAATCTGTCTTCTGCCCCCACCACTCCACCGAAACTACCCTGACAAAAATTACTAATGACTTACTCACAGCCAAAGCTAACAGACAGTTCCCCATCTTCCTCCTTCTCGACCTATCGCCTGCCTTCGACACAGTTGACCATTGCCTACTGCTACAGATTCTTTCTTGCCTTGGCATCAAAGACCTTGCCCTGTCCTGGATTGCCTCATACCTTTCCGACCGCACATTTAGCATTTCCCACTCCCACACTACCTCCTCATCCCGCCCTCTCTCTGTTGGAGTCCCTCAAGGCTCTGTCCTAGGACCTCTACTTTTTTCCATCTATACCCTTGGCCTAGGACAACTCAAAGTCCCATGGCTTCCAGTACCACCTGTATGCGGACGACACTCAGATCTACCTCTCTGGCCCAGATGTCACCTCTCTGCTGTCCAGAATACCCACTGACGATCCTACATTAATCTCAGCGAAGACCTATAGATAGGGGGAAGGAGGTCCCTGAAAGATCTAAGGACTGGGTATAAAACAGGTCACCTCCTAATAGAAACACAGAGACGGCTGCGGAAACCAACTGAAAACAGAAACTAAAGATAGCAGAACCAGAGATCCCAGAACTGCACAATATTAAGCACAGAAAGCTAACTAAGCTATCAAAGCACCAAGCCAGAACTCAAGCGGATTAACACTGCTGTCCAGCAAGGAATGGAGGCAGGTGCTGGGTAATAAAGGGTGATACAATCACCTGACCTAAGACAACCCAGCACCAGGGGAAAAAGACCAGCAGCCAGAAAACCACAACAAGATGGCAGATGGTCAAAAAACAAAACAGATTCTAACAGTACATCCCTTTTTACGAGGATCCTCCAGATCCTCTTGGCCGAGCCTTGTTCGGAAATCTTCTGTGAAAAGCCTTAATCAGCCTTGAGGCCGAGACGTCCTCAGCTTTCACCCAGGAATTTTCCTTGGGACCGGAACCCTTCCAGGACACGAGATACTGCAACCTTCTTCTGTGCCACCTGGAATCTTAAATGCGTGAAATCTCAAACTCACCGTCCTCATCAACTGGAGGAACAGTCGGCATCACCCCCTTATCTGGTGTGTCAACTTTATGCGGTAAAGATACATGAAAAACTGAATTAATTTTCCAGGATGAGGGGATGTCTAATCTCACCGCTGCCGAGTTGACAACCTGAACCACTTTGAAGGGTTCTACAAACTTAGGCCCCAGTTTTTTGGAAGGGATCTTCAAACGCAGATTCCTAGAGGACAACCAGACCATGTCCCCAACTGCAAAAGCCTCCCTTCTTTTCTTGTCAAAATATTTCTTTGACCTCCTATTTTCCTCTTTCAGATTATGGTGTACATTGGTCCAAACCCTGTCCAAATTTCCAGAAAAACTCTCCTCCTCAGACACCGCTGCCCCAATCTTTGAAAATGAACTGAAAGATGGATGCCTCCCTGTACAGCAAAAAAAGGAGAACACCCAGCCGAGGAAGACGTATGATTATTAAGAGCAAACTCAGATAGTGGTAGATATTCCGACCACATCTCCTGATCTCTGCTACAAAACATCTCAAAGACTGCTTGATGTCCTGGTTCTGCTTTTCTGTCTGTCCATTGGATAGACGATAACCTGATGAAAATGACAAATGAACCTTTAATCTGTCACAAAAAGCATGCCAGAAGCGAGCCACAAACTGTGGTCCTCTATCGGAGACAATGTCCGTGGGAACCCCATGGAACCTGACAATCTCTTTCACAAATGCCTTAGCTAGAGTCTTGGCGCAGGGTAATTTATTGAACGGGACCAGGTGACACATCTTACTAAACCGGTCCACAACAACCCAGATGACAGAAAAACCCTCAGAGGCAGGCAAATCAGTGATGAAATCCATAGCAAGATGTGACCTTGGCGAACTATGAACCTTCAAAGGGCACAGCAACCCTGTAGCCGGGGCATGTGAGGCCTTCAACCAAGCGCACACAGTACACTGACGCACCCACTTGATGATTTCCCTTTGCCACTCTGGCCACCAGAAACTTCGACCAATCGACTTTCTAGTTTCCGAAATCCCTGGATGACCCGCCAACCGAGACTCATGACATTCAGCAAACAAAGCTCTCCACAAGGCTCTAGGCACAAATAATTTACCATATGGAGTGTTAGTTAGTGCAGCTTTCTGGGCCTCTAGGATGCTACTCTCCAAC